>NC_067485.1:33019514-33323487 GCF_947179515.1 Apodemus sylvaticus | reverse complement strand
CAAAAAAAAACCAGTGTGTGCACATACAGGTGAGAGGCAGAAGTCAAATCCAAGTACTATCCTACAGTTTATATAATGGTTTATAATAATAAATAACTTTTGAAAAGGAGTCTCTGAGCATGCCTGTGAAGGATTGTATGAGGAATACTCTTTCCACTATTATGCTAACTGAAGCAGCATACTTTTATAAAGCATTTTTACATTGCCTTTGAGTATGCTATTCATGTTCCCATGCTTTTAATGTGATCAGACAGAATGAAAGATGTTATTTCAATTTTCCTAAATTTGTTGAAACTTGCTATGTTTCCCAATATGTCATAGATTATGGAGACATTTCCATGGGTTGCTGAGAAATGTGATTCCTTTAGTATTTGCATGGAATATTCTTTCAGTGTGTGCTAGGTCCATTTAATTTGTGTCATTAAACCCCAGTTAACTCAAGATGGCTTTGATACTTGATCCTTTGGCCTCTATTTCACAAGCTGTGGAAACATTTGTCTGTACCCTCATGCTCAGCTTTTCCAGTTGCAGGTATTTTGTCATAGCAAGAGGACACTGAGAAACAGCGAGCACCAAAAGCAGCAAGCCTTCCTCACCATTTCTTCACATCAACTCATAACTTCCATGTGTCTTAGTGTTACCCAATGATACTGTCCCCACAGCAGCATCAGTGAAGTCAGAAGGGATCCTGGCTGCTGCAAAGCTGCACACAGGTCACGGAAAGTGTTTCCTTCCATCCTTTAAAATTCCGAGGTGACCCTTTCACACAGACCCTGACCCCTTTAACTTCTTCCCTTCCTCTTAAATGCTTCTATGTATTTCCAGAAAGTGCCCAACATGGCTACAGAAACTGTCACCTTTTATTTGTAATACTTATCATTAAATAGAAAGTCACCTGGTGTTTATGTGAATTATTAAAGACAAGCTTTGCCATTATAGGCAGTTAGGGGAGTGGCAACAGTGATTGGGGTCAATGCTAATAGAGTTGACATCCCCCAACCACCCAGTTGACAGCAGTGGACAGTTTACAGAGTCAGCACTACTAATGGAACAAAACTTAATTATCTAAGGCTAGCAAGAATGCCTAGCAAGAATCTCTGAACTGTTTTAACTCTTACGTGGCTGGTGAGAAAGAAAAGGATAGAGAGGTCATACTCTGGCCAGGCCTGACCACCTGTTTCATCAATTTCACAAGTATACATACATACTTACATACATACACATATACCTACATACATATGTATGTACAGACAGACAGGCAGACATATATACATATATACATTTGGTGGATGGAATAGAGTCCCAACAGCCATACTTTGTTTTTTCTCTCAACCTTTTTATACCTTTAGAAAAAAGTTCTTTATAAAATTACCTCATATATAAAATTTTATACCAAAGGGAAGTAAGAGAAGGATGATGTCAAGAGTAAGTACAAAGCAGTGTTTCATTCTATAAGCTCATTATAAGTTCAAAGCAACAGTTTCACATGGCCTTGTGAAATATCATAGTGCATATCTGTGGCTTCATCCTTAGACCGATCTAGAATGAATGTTTTTCCTTGATTACAAATTTGTTTCAAGCCTATTCCTCTTCTCAGAGCAATTTGTGAAGGCTCACTGTATTCCTTATAATCCAGCCTTTTACTTACTATTCTATGTCGAGAGTGCACATTCTATTCTTGATTCTAACTTTATTACATCTTTCTGGAAAAAACAACTAAAACCATCTCCTTAAACTTTCTTCCTAAAATTATTTGAATTCTATAGTCATTAATTCACATAAACATCATTAATTCATGTAAGTTCACCTTCATGTTGATCTGTAAGAAATCTGCCCAATAAAGTGGGCTAATGCCCAGGAATCACTGAACTATGTAATACTGGAAGGAGAAGCATATGAGCAGTGGGAAGCAATCCTGACACAAAGTCTCTGGGGCTGTGCCTCTCCAGAGCACACCCACTGCAGCCATGCAAAACAAAAGGCCATCTCCAGAAAACTCACTATCTTGTCATAGCCTTTTGTAGATGGTTTCTGTCAGTGAATGACCTCATGTTTCCAGCCCCTGGGAGAAAGTGTTAGGTAAGTATCTAAAGATGCTTATGTGTCTAACCATATGACAGGGGACACAGAGATATGGGAAAAAGGAGCTTTCCCTGCTGTCCATTCCTTGAAGCTTCAACTTGCTGGCTTTTTTTTTTCCACTTAAAGTGAAATGAGATCCTGATGCTACCAAGGAAAAAGACAGAAGAACACATGGCTGCCTGTGTTGGCAGCCACAGGGCCCTGCAAGCAGGGATGAGCTCTGTAGCCAACAACACCACAAATCCACAGGAGTGCAAATCCAGATCCTAGAAAAAGCCCTCCCATGAGGCAGACAGACACTCAGTTTGGAAGGTGGGGTGCCGTAAAGCCCTTTATTTCATAATTGTCATTGCACTTATGGATAAGGTCACTTGGGTCACAGGCAAACCATGGAGAGTGGATAAAAGACTGACAGGAACACCCTTTCCTCAGGGAGAGGAGAGCCGGCCACAGAACAGAATCCCATTGGTCTTAACATGCTGAATGAAGAAAAGGAAGGGGCGGTCGGCACAGAAGCGAGGAGTGAACCTCATGCATCTCAGCATCATGATGGCCGCTGTAGCAGCTGCAGCCTCTGTACCCTCCTCATTCACCTCCACAAAGGCCTTATGTATGGCCTTGGACAGAAACAAGCCTTGCTTGGAAGACATTCCAGAAAAGTCTGCCCTGCCTGCCTCAAAGGCATCAGTCATGCCCAGCTTGCAGAGGACATCCTTCATTTCATAGTTCTCCTCCAGTTTAAACTTTGGGAGAAATACTTCTACCTCTTCTTCGTCCATCTTGTCCAGCCTCGTCCACTCTACAAAATTCTTGTAAGTTATTTCCTTTTCCACCTAGAAGAGATGTGAAGACATTAGGACAATTCTGTCACAACAGGTAATCAAAACAATAGGGAGATTCTAACACTGCCCAAGGAAGTGTGGCTGGAACTCATTATGGTAGCTGGGAAGGGCTAGGGAGCAACTCTGTTCTGTTTACTAAGCATGCTCTAGGTCCTGGGTTCCACCACAGCCACATACAAATGGAAGATTAAAACATGATCATGGGAGCCTAGTAGGGCTTTCCCAGCACAAACCCAAACACCACTGTTTCTCCACCACAGCTCCATCAAGGCCCCATGATCCTTACCGTACTCAGTTCAATGTGTTCGTCTGGAAGCATGATGATCATGTTCAGCTCATTGCCGACATAGGGAAGCAACAGAATCCTAGTGAATATCTCTCCAATATAGGTCATCTTAAACTTAGACTTCTTAAACATCATTTGCACAGGTTTCTTCTCATCCTGTAAAGGAAGGATAAATTTTAAGTTGAAAGGAGACACGAGTGACACAGTGGCAGATTCAACCAAAGGAGCCAGGCCTTGAAACTAGAAATACTTGCTTTTGTAAACTGTATTTTATATGTATGAGTGTTTGCCCTGCATGCGTATACATGTACCACATGACTATGGGCATTTAGTGCCTGTATATTTCAGAAGAGGGTATCAGATCCCTTGGAACTAGAGTTATGGATGGTCATGAGACACTGGTGGGTACTAGATTTTGAGTCCTCTTGAAGAGATTCCAGTCCTCTTCAAGAACAACATACGTTTTTAACAGCTGAGCCATCTCTCCAGCCTTGAAAGCATATTCTTTAATTGACTTCTAGAATACTTCATCAGCCTCTCAAACACAGGTTTAGACCTTACAGGACCCCTTAGGCCCATTTTTCAAGGCTTGGTCCTCAATGTACAAGTTCAGTAGGAGATAAATCTTGTTTGTTGAGTCTCATTTTGTGGCTCTAGTTGATCTAGAACTTGCTACAGAGACTAGGCTGGCCTTGAACTACCTTTCTCTGCCTCCTGAATTGAAGGTGTTTGCCATTGTGCATGGCATAGCGGTGGAAACTCTAATAGGTGAAGCTTAGAGGGAGGAATTTATATCATTGAGATGTGCCCTTGAACAGAACTGAGGAATCCTGGGCTTTTTCCTGTCTTTCACTTCCTGGTCTTGGAATGAATCATTTTGTCCCATTTCCTGTTCCTAGTATTCCATTCTAGTACCCTCAAAACAGGGCTCAAAACAATGCATCCATCTCATCATAGACTTAAACCCCTAATACTGAGTCAAATAAACCCTTTCTAGTATTAAATTGGGTATCTCCACATTTTAATGACAGAAAGCTGACTGACCCAGTTGCCAAACACCTGTTTTGTGCTAGGCCAACAATTCTGTTCTTTTGGGGTCTCATTTATTCTCATGACTTTGAACATAATTCTCAAATTCACTGTTCTAGCCTGAACTTCTCCTTGAACAATGGAATAATTATTTTATAGTCTATTTGACTCCTGCACTTTGATATTCTTTTTTATAGCTGCTCTATCTACAAATCTTACTCATCCTGAATGACAGTGATATCTTCCTTCCAGTTGCCAAACCCATTTCATGTTCTTGACTCTAATCTTTCTCTCATACCCTGGTTTGACTCATTACAAAACTGTATTGTCTATATCTCTGAATTTTAACCCAAACCTGACTTTGCTTTTTAAAGAGACTGCCATCAGCACAATCCTGGGATGCTGTAATGACCTTCTAGTCACTGACCTCAGCACAGCTGCCACAGATCCCAGCACAAGGCAAGTCACACCACCCTGCTGTGGCTGGATAACATTTTGTGGGACTACTTACCAGGAACAAAGGCTAATTAAAATCCTTCAAACATCCCGGAATAATAAGGAACAGCCCACCCTGCTTCCTATTCTACTTTACTCTCTTCTTTGCTCATTTGTAAATGAGCTGTTTGTAGTGTTGTGGTGTGTAAATGAGCTGTTTATAGTGTTGTGGTATGTAAATGGGCTGTTTGTAGTGTTGTGGTGTGTAAATGAACTGTTTATAGTGTTGTGGTGTGTAAATGGGCTGTTTGTAGTGTTGTGGTGTGTAAATGGGCTGTTTGTAGTGTTGTGGTTAACTAGATTGTTTCTTTCTCCCAACACACTGGTCTGCAGAACCTGGAACATGCTTCGTATGCTCTGGTGTTTGCTCTCATGCCATCTTACAGTGCAGGGTTCCTCAGCAGCTCTCACTGGATCTACACTCGAGCACAGCATCCTGCCACCACCTCCATGTATCTCTGGAGCCTCCCGCAACCACCATGTTCTTACCTATACTTATCTCAAGTTTCCCTCTCCGGACAAACAGAGCTTCATGAGGGCTGGCACACTCAGCCAGTTAGTGCCTGATATGCAGTAGGATCTCAAGTGATCTGAAGTAGTGATCTGGAGGCTATAGTAGCAAACTAATTCTGTTTATAATTTAAGTAAATATCCACAGAACAGAAAATCTTGTGCCTTTGGAGGCATGGCCTCCAAAGACACAATCCATATATATGGATTACCATCAGCAGCTGCTGTAGCCACACAGTGGTCTGTGTCCTGGTGTACAGACAAGGAAACAAGGCAATGCCTCTTAACTCTGCATCTAACAGGAACCACAGTAAGTAGTTCCACTTATGTAATATATGGGAAAGATCTCAAAAAAAAGGGGGGGGGGGCTTTTTGCTTTCAGTCCTATGTCCTTCCCTGTGGACTACATCAGGATCAAAGCTCTGCTGTCAGCATGAGGAAAAACATCCCATGCTAAAGGTGGCATAGCAGGAAAGGAGAGCCAGCTCCCAAGAAGATCACTCTATGCAGGCGGCCCCAGGCTCCACCCGTTCCTGCCCTCCTATGTGGGACAATGAACCATGCCAGGAAACTTGGTAAGTCTGAGCAGGTTCAGAGTCCCCCACACCCAGGCACCCACCTGAGACAGTAGCCAGGTCCCTGCTCCCCACCAGAGTCCTGGCCTTGAACACATATCACAACTGGACCCATGGTCATGTAGATCAGAATAGAGTTCTCCATGCTAATGAGGTATCTAGAGGGTTTAGCCAATAAGCTTCCCTTCCCAGACATTCCTTCCTACAAACCATATTTAATCTCTGGTCTACCCTGAAAAGGTGGTATGCACCCATTTTCCACGACAAATAGTCAATAAACAGTATGGATAAACATGGACTCTCTTTCATCAAGAGCCACCACGGGGAGCATGGAGAAAGCCTTCATCTACAGAGCCACAGCCTAAGTCTCCCACAGAAGACCTCTCTGTGCTCCCAGATAACCACCGCTAAGCTAAGAACAATCACTGAGAAGCTAAGCCTGAGTTCCCCCATCCCACCCCCAGTCCCAGGCGAGTCCTCAGCCCACAGGTCCACTCTCTTCCCAACTCCCCTGGACCCAGCATCTGCATGTCCAGGATTATGGGAACCCTGAGCCTTGGGCTCCTTCTCGAAGGCCTGAGGGGGAGCCAACCATAAAGGCACTCATTACACGGCTATCTGCTCTCAGCTGTTTTTCCAACTGGGTGAGAGATTATTTTCCTTCTATATTGTTTTGTAGCAAACAACGTGAGGTATGGTCCTCTTGAAGGATGCAGGAGACACAAGATAGCGCTTCAGGGAAGACACACTGAAAAAAACGAGCTGTGCACAAGGAATGGGCCGCATTCGGGGCCACAAGGAGCCTCATAAACCACATCTGGAGTTTAGATTTTCCTATTTTCAAACTTCCGTGACAGACCATTTCAAGTACACTGCAGCACTCTGCCATCAGGTTTGGACTCAACATCTGCCAGCGACAGCATAGCCCATGACAGAAGCAGGGCCAGGACTGAAACTAAGTAGCCTATGCCCATCATCGCCACATGCAAAATGAGAAGGGAAGAGAAGACCCTAAGGCTGAGAGAAGATCCTGCCAGAAAAGCTGCCCAGAGCCTCTTTATGTTTTAGATCTTGCCCAGGAGTCTCTTAGTTACTGCACTGTGGTTACCTTGCTGACTTTGAATGGCATCTCCCTGGTGTCCTCTTTGTTAAACTCTTCCTCCCACCTTCCTTTGAAGTAGATGGCATTCACAAGGATTAGCAATGTGTCTGAATTCACAGTACCTGGAGACAGCAGCTCTTTGATTTTATCTGAAAAAAATAAATTAAAAAAAAAAAAAACAAATTAAAGACTTGTGATGGTATGGATAAGAATGGGCCCCAGAGGCTCATATAGTCACATGCTCAGCCTCAGTTGAACAGTTTAAGGATTAGAAGGCACAGCCCTGAGGGAGAAGATAAGTAGTTGGGAGTGGTCTTTAAGATTTCAAAAACCCACAGCAGCCCCCACCCTTCTCTCTTCCTGCTGCTTGAGGATTAGGATGTCAAGCTCTCGGCTACAGCTCCAGCGCCATGCCTGTCTGCGTCCTGCCTGCCAAGAAGATCATGATAACCCTTCTAAAACTGGAAGCGAGCTCCCAGTTTGATTCTTTCTTTTATAACAGTTGCCTTGGTCATGGTGTCTCTTCCCAGCAACAGGACAGTAACAAAGACAAGACCCAACTAGCTAGCAGAGGTGGCTGATGCAGCCAAGGACTGACAGGTAGATAGCGCCACCTGCTGCTCTGCTCAGAATCGTGCATGAGACATTTCACTTCTCAATATAGAGACATTTAGCCTTCAAGCAACAACCTTGACATCAACAACAAGAAGACATCTTTTTGTTTTTTCAAGATTGATTTTTTAATTATATTTGTGCATGTGTGTTTGTGTCCACATGTGTGCTGATATCTACAGAGGCCCCAGGTGTTAGATCCCTGCAACTGTAATTATAGGAACTTGGCTTGGGTGTTGGGAACCAACCCAGCTCCTCTACAAGTGCAGTTTGTACTCTTAAGGGCTGAAGTATCTCTCCAGCACCAAAGCCACACTCTTTAAAAGTGTTACAGAAGGGAAAAAAAAGCAGATAAGGTTCTGGTAAGAAAAGCTTCATTGTTCAAATAAACACATAAAATGTATGAGTTGATGCAAATTGTGCAGTTGGAATTTAAATACACTTGAGCTGGAAAGAGACAATTGTTAGCTACAACTTTAAGAAAGAAACTTTGGGCTGTTTTCAAATATTCTGGTTATAAATTCCATTTTAAAATATTTGAAGTAATAGATATATTTATCTTGATCTGAATATTAGAGAACACACATAAAAATCACAAAGAACCTTGTCAATATACTTATTTATGTTTCAGCTTAAAAAGGAATTGAAAGTAGAATAGCAGTTATAAATGGACTTTACAAGAATAAAGCAGTCTACGGGCACAGGAAAATGGGGGCTCAGCCCAGCATCCGCAACCATGCTACATAGCTACAGAATGGGAGCACTTCACCCAGAGAGGGAAGAGCTGCAGGGAAAAACATTTTGCACTCTTTGTAACAACCTTTAAGAAGAAAGAGAATAATAAGAAAGGGGAAAGAGATTAGGAGGGAAGAAAAGGGGGGAGGGTTGTAACAAGCATGGGAGACAGCAGGTTCTCGAATAGGTGCATCAAATATTGGGAGACATCACAGACACACTGTTAAAAGCTGGGGAAAGCCAGATGTAGTAACACACCATTTAATCCCAGAGCCTGAGCCTGAGCCAGAGCCAGAGCAAGAGCCAGGGCCAGGCCCATCTCTGAGTTTGAAGCCAACCCACTCTGTATAATAAGGTCAGCCAGCAATACGTAGTGAACCTCTATCTTTAAAAAGTAAAACTAAAAAGAAACAGAAAAGAGCTAGGCTAAGTGTCAGAAACTGACAGTATTTTGGAGACAATTTTGTAAAGTCTGTACCTATTTAGAAAAAAGCCCTGTAAACATCAGATTGTGATCATGCTGCCTGATGTATAGTTACTGAAAAAACTGCCAACCCTCAAAGCAATCTGAACACGCAGTAACCAGAGCTTCACTCAAATTCAAACGCATGGACCCAAGGTGCTTATGGCGGTGGCTCCATCTTGCCTCACGTCACCTCACTGTGACCTTGGTCCTCACATACATGAACATTTTGTACTGCATTCCTCTGTACTGCTCTATGTAATACAATGCCAACAAACACCGAGTCCAGCATATCAGCTCACATTCGAAACCATCCTGTTAGAAATGAAACATTTGTGAGTGCATGCAAACTTTTCTGCTCTTATAGACAGAATGGCTTCCTTGTGAAAACAGTCTTTCCATGTTCCCATACTCTTATTCTCAGCAGGTAAGTATGGAGTTATTACATCTTTGGAAAGATGAAAAGATGAGTAAATGCTTCAAAGTCATATAGCACCCATATATGGTGGCTCACAGCTGCCCATAACTTCAATTCCAGGGATCTGTCGCTCTCTAGACTCTCAAGCACCTGTACGCACAGGGTGCACATAAATTTATACAGGCATAAACACGTATGAAGCTTTTTTAAAAGCTTTACAATGGTTATCTCTTTGGGACATTGTGTTTAGATAAACTTCTCCCTCATTAATAGGAAAGTTTGACTCCATCTTTAATTATGAAAAATAAAGCTACACCACTGAATGCTGTTTTAAAACACATTTATAGAGACTACCTAAATGTATACCTATCTTGTATATTGTACAAGGTCATACAAAAATTTCCCAGGTAAAAAGGAGTTGTGATGGGTAAAGCTCAAGAGTTCTGATTTATGGCTGAGCATGGTATGGTGTGGTATGGTATGGTATGGTATGGTATGGTATGGTGTGGTGTGGTGTGGTGTGGTGTGGTGTGGTGTGGTGTGGTATGGTATGGTATGGTATGGTTTGGTATCATACACCTTTTTAACGCCAGCATGGGAGGCAAAGCCAGGTGGATCCCTGAGTTCCAAGACAGCCTGGTCTACAGAGTGAGTTCCAGGACAGCATAGGCTACACAGTGGACTCTCTCAAAAATACAAAGACAAAAATAAAAACAAAAAGTCTAGAGACAGAGGAATGGTCTGGCAAATAAAGATGCTTGCTACCAAACCTGAAGAACTTAAATAGAATCCCTAAGACCCAGGGGTAGAAAGGGAAAACTCACTCTTGTGTGTTGTCTTGACTGCAGGTGTGCACAGACATATACAAACTCACAACAAACAATCAAATGTATCATTTTCTAAAAATAGGCTTAACTGCCTAAGAGGGATGGGGTGTGGCTCAGCGGCAGAGGACACCCTGCTCAGCATGCTCAGGGCCCTGCAGCCAAATCCCAGCACGACAAACAAACAACATGGAGTAAATCTGTGTTCACCTTCTGTCTTTTTGGCTACCCAGGTGTTGATGTGCTGCCGGGACTGCTCTGTAGCACCCATAAAGTCCAGCTCTTCCATCTCTGCTTCGTAGAACTTGAGGCAGGAATCTTTAAAAGACTGAGACAGAGCAACATGATTATACAGCCGTGAAGGTGATTCGCAACAGCAGCCTTCTTCCCAGTGCCCAAGAGCAGATAATCAAAATTTAATGAAATTAAAATTCATTAGAATTTAATGAAAACAAATATATGGAAAGAGTATAAAATCCATCCTTCCTGTTTCCAGCTGTTCAGCATTCCCTTAGTTGGTGAATAAGGTAAGATGCTGGTTGGGATGAGAATCACTAAAACACGTGATGAACAGCAGGATCCTTGAGGGAGCAGCTGAGGTTCATAGAGGTAACTGGGAGCATCTTCAGATGTAGTATCATACTACTGTCACTCTAAGAGGCCAGCACACTGGCAGGGAGAGGGGTAACCCCACAAGAACTATGACACCTCTGTGCTGTGCATGGCCTGGACCTTCTACCACAATTTCCTATGCCAAAAGAAATACAAATTTGCACCATTCAAAATAGTGTCCCATATAGTCACAGAACACCAGGGAAGTGGCCAATAAAGCTATGAAAATGAGTGTATCATTTTTAAATTATTTTATGTCATGATATGGAATTTGAAGAGCTGTGTCAGGCAGCTCTGTTACAGGGCTGAGCAATTCCTAAAAACAGAGCTCGTGCTGGGGTTGTGTGGTGCAGCACAGCAGTGAAGGATCTGCTCGTCATGCACAAGCCCTTATAGGGAACTGAGCACCAGCACCATAAGACATAAAGGTCAAGCCATTTGCTGATATAGTCTAGACAGTGACATTGAGGACCATCCACGTTCTGCCATGTTACAACACAAAACTCAATACAACATAAATGGGCTAAAATGTCCCATTATGTTAACAGTGTGTGTTGGGGAATAGTTTTGTGCACTGTGTATTCATTCAGATACTGAGTTCTGTGCCCGGAGATCTGGTTGCAGCAAGAACATTTGCATTGTCATGATCATTGGAGCATCTCCTGTCTCAGTGATGAGTAAAAATGGCTTTCCATCACCTCTGATTGGTTAATAACAAGCTGATCAGCCAAAAGGTGGGCTGAGAGGAGGCAGCTAGCAATCCCAGTGAGGGAGGCTCTGGTGGGGAAAGAGACTGGACCATGGGAAAATCTGACTATGAGCATTCGCCATGGCTCAGTTTCTACAGTCTTTATCTATTCTGCGTAAAATCCTGGATTCAAATCTGGCATCACATAAACCCAGAGGAGGAGACATGTTGTAACCCCAGCACTGAGGAGGTAGAGGCAAGGGGGTTAGGTGTTTAGAGTAACCCATAGCTATATTTGAGGATACTCTAGGCTACAGGAAATATATCTCCAAAAAACCCAAACAACAACAACAAAGAAAAAAGAAAACAGGCTGCTCACATACCTTGTTATGCCTGCAAATGATTTTACAGTTTTGAAATACACTGTGCACTGTCAGTTAAGCTACTATTTTTTAAGCAACAGCTAATCAATCTTAAGGAAGAATCTAATTGCATATGCAATTAGGATATGAATTTTTTTGGGGGTGGGGAGGGTGTTCAAGGCATGATTTCTCTGTGTAGCCCTGGCTGTCCTGAACCCAGAGCTGTAGAGCAGGCTAACCTCAAACTCAGAGATCCGCCTGCCTCTGAGATCAAAGGCATGCACCACCTCGCCAGGCTTAGTATTTAGAATCTTTGATAATAAATTAGTGAGAAGTAACTCAAAATATTACTAAATCTAGGTGAGAGCCACATGAAAATAACAATTTAAATTATCAATGCTTTTCTTAAAATTTTCACCAAAAAAAGAGAATAAGTAAGCTAATCACTTGTTTGCTGAAAGTTTTGTTTTTCTTCATCTAAAAAAGCCTAAAAATGATAATAAGAAAGAAAGTATCTAGAGATGAAAGAAAGTAAAATAATGTGCAATAATAAACAACAGACTAGTGCACAGAACTTATTGCTATGTGACCTGATGCTCTGCTACACTCACTTTATATCACGTCATTTTAAAGCTGTAGAGATTGGAAATAGGTTAGAAATTTACAATAAAAAAATAAGACTGGGGACTAGAGAGATGGCTCAGCGGTTAAGACCTTTGCTCTTCCAAAGGTCCTGAGTTCAAATCCCAGCAACCACATGGTGGCTCACAACCATCTGTAATGAAATCTGGCACCCTCTTCTGGTGTGTCTAAACACAGCTACAATGTACTCAGATATAACAATAAATAAATCTTTTTTTCAAAAAATAAGACTGATCTCATACATTACAAAAAGGAAATCTCTTACAAAGTAATAAAAAAGGAAGATAACACAAAAATGTCCACAGAGTACATGAATGAACAATTTGCATGTCAGCTGAATGTCCTTTACCCAAAATGCTCAGGGTCAGATGTAATCTAGATTTAGGAGTCTTCAGGTTACGGATTTTTTTGTATTTAAGGATGCTCAATTTGAGCATATTCAAAATAGAAGTTCCCAATCTCAAATTGTAAAAGATTAAGATTTTGCATAGCTCATGACTGTAGTAAGCCACCTTTTGTTCATCTCCATTACAAGACGGCGCTGGCCGGATGCAGCTCTCTGGTGATAAATTACTTTAGTACATGTGCAGTGTTTAGTACTTGTTATCACACTTACATGCTAATGAAGAATTTCACTTAGTTCACCTATTAGGAAGCGGTGGGCTATCTTTCTATGGCAGAAGGGGCTGAATAGGCTATATAAGGGCGGCAGGGAGAGGCCGCCAATAAGAAGAAAATAAGCTTTGTTCAAGGTTCCCGAAATAAACTGCAGAAGGAAGAAAACTCCCCGGTGTTGCGTCTTTCCTTGCCGGCGAGGTTGGACGTCACACATGACAAGGATAGAAATAAAAACTCTGCTGACATCTCTGACAATTTGGGAGCCCAATGGAGCAATACATACTACAATCTTAAGGCTCCACTTTCTTTTTACAAATGCATCTGACAGCAACACATGCACATGGGCATGAATCCACATTCAACAACTCTCTATTGGTAATGGCCCACACTGGGGACAAGCTAATTGCTACCCACATAAAAATGGTTTACTATTTCACCATACATTTCTACTCAAGAATTTCATATGATAGCTAATTGTACTGAACAGTGCTTAGGGTGTGGGTCAGAGGTAGAACTGGGGCTTAAATGTATGAGACCCTGGCTGGGCGGTGGTGTACGCCTTTAACCTCAGCACTTGGGAGGCAGAGGCAGGCGGATTTCTGAATTCAAGGCCAGCCTGGTCTACAGAGTGAGTTCTAGGACAGCCAGGGCTACACAGAGAAACCCTGTCTTGAAAAAAACCAAATATATATATATATGAGACCCTTGCTTCCATCTCTCACACCAATGATAGCAATAATAATAATGAGGCAGAGTCTTGTGATATTCAAGAAGTAAAAGAAACTCATTAAAAAAATAGTACACATAATGGCATGACACATGGGAAATTCTCACCAACTAAATTTCTGTATATGCAGGAACACAAACATCACCCTCACTTGTGGAAGGAGCAGAATGAGAGAACAGCTCTTATTTAGACATTCTATACAATAGGAACATACTCACATATAGTTTCAAAGCATATAAACAAATAAATAACTGCATTAGTAGCCAGAGGAGAACGGTGAATCCTCAGCCTACCATCTCTGAATACTGCGTGACACTTACTGCTAAAAGATCACAAGTCTTCTCCCCGAAGAGCCTGTTGGCTGTTCTGAGCAAGTACTGTGTGCCAGACTTGTTCACTTCGGTGAGAAGTGACTGGAAGCCCTGGTGGACGTCTCCATCTCCATTGCCTCTGCATTTATCCAAAGACAGTGCCTG
Organism: Apodemus sylvaticus; assembly: GCF_947179515.1. Classification (NCBI taxonomy): domain Eukaryota; kingdom Metazoa; phylum Chordata; class Mammalia; order Rodentia; family Muridae; genus Apodemus; species Apodemus sylvaticus. Next base: position 33,309,389 of record NC_067485.1, on the reverse strand, counting down.
AAATCAAAACAGATTAAAATCACAACTTCATCAGACCCAGCTATAGGAAATGAGTCAACCCTAAATTCATCCTCAGAATCCTGCAGTCACTCAAAACCCACATAGTTACAAATGAAAGCACCTTGAAGTTTCCAAGCCTAGGGTCCTCCCTGTGCCCTGTCAGCCCTGGAAAGCGCAGAAATGGCCTTTCACAAACCCTGCTCTTCATGGTCACTAATGATGCTCTGGCTTCAAGCATGGCCACCAACCAGACCTGCTGTCACTCAAGTGCAGCTGGCTTCTGACCTCAGGTCACGCTGTCTCTTCCCTGCTCTTGGTTCTGGGATGGCTCCAGCCCTGTCTGAAGGCCAGGATTTAGGAGAGTGACCCTGTTCCAGGCCTGGGCTTTAAAAGCCCTGGCAGCTGCCACCTTTGTGCTCTTGGAAGGAAATCCAAGCCATCCTGCCGGAGGCCACATGGAAAATACCGGAGTAATTGCTACCACAGAAAGCTGCTGGGAAAAGCAGCAGGATCCCAGGCATCAGGGAACACCTAGGTGTCAGACCTTAGACACACTCCTTAGACTTCCCAAGCCTGATGAAAAGCTGTATGAATGACTTCAGCTATTCCCATAGGAAACAGATGAACTACCTCAGAACTAAAAGAGAGACAGTTCAAACAGGCACGCCTGTGGGCCATAACTCCCTTCCAGCAGGAGGCAACTGGAGGAAGAAACAAACACAATGACATCTTATAAAAATGGAAAGGCACTGCCAAGAGTTAACTCAGAAGGCAAAGTCCCTGTCCAAGGTTGTCTCCTGCCTTATGGCGGAGAGAGTCTGCCTCAGCAGTTCGTGCACCTCTGTCGCTAAAGCATTACACCCAAGAAGGGCCCTAACGGATCTGACCCTGGTCTCTCAGCCAAGGGTGACCCCATTTGGGGAGAAACTCCAAGGTCCTGGGACAGGACCGGTCCATTGTTCCTTACCTGTAAACAGCTGAGATTCATCAGGCCTAGAGAAAAGACAGAAGGAACCACAGAAATCCTAGTACCACCCTTTCTGTGTTTTTACTCAAGCTAACCCTCACATACATGCTGTGAGTACCAGTGAGGCAGCAAAAGGGTCTTAACAAGTATAATACTGCATTCCTTCAACTCGCCAACCACTGTCATTTCATTCCCAGTTGTTCCTCAAGATGGAATGTTTTGTTTTGTTTTGTGACTGGGAAAGGACCTGCTCAACTGACAATCCATGGTGTTTAGCTGCCGTGAAGTGGGGTAGGTTACCTGACTCATCTGGCTTGCAGTTGTTCCTTTTGCCCCCATGAAGACCATGGCCAGGGCTGAGGAGATGCTCATGGGTGAGAAAAATACATTTTTTGAGCTGTCTTCGCCCAGTATTTTCAAAAGGTTTAAGGCAAAGGTGCCATTGGCTTCCCGTAGAGGATCCATGATGCTGAGCCTGGAATGAGGAATTCATATCACATGAGCACAGGCTGATATGGAGGACACGTCTTTACTCTCACTCGCACTATGATATTTTGGCTCAGTGAACAAAACAGCTTGGTAAGTCAAGGTCACGTGCAGGAAGTGAGTCAGCCCTGCAGCCAGGCTGACTCAGCCTTGTCTTTCTCATGTGCAGAAATCAATAAACGGGGAACCAGAAGGAACTGGCTCAGAGGACACAAGGCAACTGGGGACCCATCAGCCAGGAGGGCCACAAAGGCAGCCATGCAGGCTGGGAGCAAGCAACCATGGAAGAGGGCCTGACCTGTTAGGACTCACACCGTCCACTAGCAGCTGCCATTCCTTTCCCGTCGGGCAGTACAACAGTCCTAAGACTTCCCTGAGCTGGTTGGGAACTCACAGAACACAGGAAGGGGACGTAACTACAGGAAAGGAAGGGTACCCAGCTGGAGTAATAATAGAATTCATGGCACGGCTTTAACATTTCTGAATTCTTTTGTGCCTTTTAAGTTATCTTATTTGCTTCATTTGAATTTACTCATGGACTCAAGCCTTTTTATAGAAATTTCTAATGAATGGCATTTTGACTTCTTGGTGCACAGAACTATCCTTACAAGGCTATGGAGAATCCTCTTATACTGGTTTCTTTGCCCTGAGCTGTTGGTCTCAAACATTCTGACTTTATAGGACAAGAAGGTACTATGCTGAGCTCTTCCAGACCAAGCGCACAATATGGTTCCCCTCCTGGTGTCTTTCAGGAGAGGATTGGTGAAATACTAACTGTGTTGCTTGGAGAATAGATTGAATATTGGTGCTGATTTAGGCTGGGGAAATGGTCCTGTGGATAGAGCATCTGCCATGCAACTGTGAGGACTTGAGTTTGAAGCCTGAGCACCCATGTAAGGCCAGACAAGGTGGCGCATATCTACAATTCCAATCCAGTGAGATGGGAGGTGGAGACAGAGGAGTATCGAGACGTCCCTAGGTCAGAAGCCTAGCAAACGCGGTGACCAACTATGAGAGCCTAGCTCAACAGAGTGATGAGCATAGAACCACATCTGAAGTTGGTCTCTGATTTCCATATGCAAGTCAACACACATGTATATCTACACCTACATGACATAAGCATGTGTGCCTGCATGCATACACACACACACACACACACACACACACATACACACACGAAACAAGAACAGAAAATCGAGTTGCTGTAATTGGACATGCCAGTTGACAAGATGGGATAGATGCTTCCTTTAAGGCCCTCATGGGCCATGCTTTAAATTAGATCATCACTGCAAGCTCTCATGCACTTGACCCTTCTGAAACCCGCTGGCACTTGGAGGCATCCGTCTCTGCACTCAACCACACTACTCTTCCCTTTCATTATAGGATGTTTCGTACAACCAGTGTTTGCTGGCCATCCCAGTGACAGGACTCCTGGACCCTTGCTCTGTGAATACGAGAGATCATACCTCTTTGCCTATTATCATCTGTTCTGAACCCAAACATATTCTTGTTTTGTTATTTGTTCCATTGTTTTGATGAAGCACACTGTCCAACCACATTCTAAGAAAGAATATAATTTTCCTGGTTTCTAACGTCTGAAAATGTATTATTCTTCCATGCCACTGAGTTTGGCAGGGTCTTCAAAAGGTCGTGTGTGACTTTACATCTGGCTCTTTCGGCTATGGCTTCACCGCTTCCCAGCTGCCTGTTTTGCTGTTGGGAGGTCTGATGACATACTGACTCCAGAGCTATCTACTGCCCCCTACAACCCTAACTCTGAAAGCTTAGGAATTCTTATTCTTATTTCTGGTATTCAGAAATTCCCAATTTTGTGACCCTCTCTGAGCCCTACTCACACATTTTACTGGGTTCTTGGAGGACCCTTTTAAACTAGTAATTAGAGAAAGTATCTGGGTCTGGAGAGATGGCTCAGCAGTTAAGAGCTCTTCTGAAGGTCCTGAGTTCAAATCCCAGCAACTCCATGGTGGCTCACAACCATCCATAATGAGATCTGATGCCCTTGACTTGAGTGTCTGAAGACAGTTACAGTGTACTTTATATATATATATACATATATATACATATATATATATATATATATATATATATATATATATCTTTTAAAAAGAAAAGAAACTTTCCTTTTCACTACAGAAATAGTTTTGAAGGTACTGCTCATTTGTAATAGATGGACTCTGTGCTCTCTCTTTCTGCATTACCTATTTGTCAGATGCTAAAACTCTCGGTCTGAGCTTATCCAGGATGTCCGTGATGTCTGTTGCTGTGATAAAATGCCTTGACGAAAGCAACTTTAGGTAGGGTTTACTTTGGCTCCTAGTTCCTCATAGCTCCAGAGTTCAGGGATGATGAAGGCTTGCGCTCAGCTAGCTGCCTGTTTTATGCACCCCAGAGAACAGTGCTACCTACTCTTAGAACAGGTCTTCAAACCTCAACTAATCTAATCAGGACAGGCCTTCAAAGGCCTGGCCAAGATGCTGAGGTGATCAAGACAGTAACTCTTGGTGTTCCTGAGTATTGTCTCCTGAGTGATTCCAGACCTGCCAATTAGAAAACCATCACCAACCTTCCCCAAGAATCACAAAGAATGGCATTTGTTTGGCATCCAGAGGCCAGTGGCTACTGGGATGATTGGCAGCTTTGCGATAGGGTTAACCATCTGTTCCCTTTCACTAGCACGGTGACCCGGCACGCAGCTGAGAGATCTGCAAAGGCTGGCTATTACTCTAATTCAATCTACTGCTATTGGCCTGAGTTAGTTGTAACTCACTAAACTAATTTAAAGGTGCTTTGGGCTGGAAATGGACTAATAGAACTTTAAGTGCCCGGTCATTCCTGGGTACCTGAAGAATAATATCAGCTGATATCTGAAGATGCCAAAATCCTCAAGTGCTCAATTTACTTATGTAAAATAACTTAATATTTACCTAACCAATGTAAATGCTCCTGTGTACTTTAAATAGCTTAGAGATGAGTAAATACCCAGCACAATGTAAATGGGCCCTGTAACCACGCTGTTTAGAAAACAAGAAAAGGGAACGAGTCTATAAATGTCTATACTGCCCAGGCTGGCCTCAAAGCCTCATTCCCCTGGCTCGGCCTCCTGGGTCCTGGGATTACAGGGATACAGCAACACATCTCAGTTCTCCTGCAGTGTTTTCTATCAGGCTGTAATTTCTGCTTCATATTGACTAAAAGTGAAATCCACATATGGGTTGGTATAAGGAGACATGCAGGTACAGAGAGCCAAATAAACTTGGTAGTGCCCTAAACACACCCTCTGTGTGATGACACAAGCCATAGCAGATACAATTACTCAGGGCAGCTGTGGAACACTAGGGCACACCCCACGTATACTGATAAAGGCAGCCATCCCCAGTGCCCCAGAACCACAGTCCCTGACCACATACATTTATTTACCCAAGGTTACTTGATATATCAGCTCCCACACCCAAGTCCTAAGCCACTGGAGGGAGGAAATGAGCAGCCTCGGATCACAAGCAATTGCCTCCCAAGCAGTCAAAAAAAAAAAAAAAAAGTGCAAAACCTTTCCCAGCTTTCCCTCACACACACTCAGTGTTCCCGACACCACATGAATGTTAGTTGTAATCCTCAAAACAGAGCTAGGGGAGGAAAGGAGGAAGAGTAGGCATGTGGCTCAGTAGGAAAGAACTTACTCGGCAGAACAATTCTCTGGGTCCATCAAAAAACGAGGAAGGAGGAAAAAACAAGTTCACGTGCCAATTTCATCTGGCACAGAAACCCTGTCAAAACTTTGCCCATGATTTTCTCCTAACCTGACAAGACATCAAATCTGTGGGTTTAGTGCGGGGTGGGGATTGCGGGAACCAAAGAACTGGAATTGTTTCTCACAAGTTTGCAGGCCTCCCGCGGGTGCTGAAGATTTGTCACAACTTCCCAGCACAGCCTGGGCGGCGCCCCTGGGATATTCGGGCACAGCAGACTCAGGAAAGCAGGGCCTGAGCACCCAGCCCTGGGCTCTCTCCGTCCCCCCACCTCCCAGATCCCAACGCCCGCCGTAGTGCGTCACCAGCCTGCGTCTCCGGGGTCTCCGGGATCACTCGGGATCGAGAGACACACGTGGTCACCTGTAGCCCTGGGCCCCCGCGCAGCAGCCGGGTCGGCTCCGCGCTGTCCCCATCCCTCGCCAGCCGCCTCCTCCAAAGGGCGCTGGCAGATCTGAGAGGGCGGCGGTGCCACCAGATAGCCCGGACCGGACCGCAGGGCGACTCACTGGGCTGCGTCACGGCCCGCTGAGGCCGCTGTGCAGCAGAGGGAACCCGAGCCAGGACCACGGGGCTCTCGCCGCGCGCCACACCCGCCCGCCTCCCCAGCTCCGCGCCTCAGCCCATAGAAAAGCGAACCTTAGACTCTCGATTTCCGGACTGGTAGCCAGCAGAGAAGAGACTAGGAGTCCTAGGCACGCCCGAGGCCTCAAATACCTATGGGGCGGGGAGTCGGGCGGAGTCTGATGGCCAGGGCGCGGCCCCTCCGGAGTAGGGAAGGGCAGAGAGTAAGGCCAGGTAGGCGTTCCTAGCCCATCCTCTCTTTGGCTCTTGGCCACCTGGCCGACTGGCCAGCGGATCTTTCCTGTACTTTCTGGATGCTTTGGCTACCTCCACTTAGCGACGCCAGAAGTGTGCCAGCACTTAGTAGATGGACGTTCTTGTGACAAAGCAGAACACAAGTTTAATGTGAAGAAGGAAGAAAAGACATTTAACTACTGGGGCTGGAGGTAGAGAACTTATTCAGCGGGCACAGAAAAAATAAAGACAGGTGGTCGATGTCTGTATCCCAAGACTCCACTTCTCCAGCCTGGTTAGACTGTGAGGTGCTGATATTTTATATAAATGAGATTGAAAACCCTGTCTTCCTTCTTGCATACCTTCTAGGAAGCAAGACAGCCTGGTGGGGAGAACACTAGTCAATTTTAAATCTTTAAAGACAGGACAGCTCTGGAAGCATCACATGCTTTGCTGTCTCCTTTCGCCCTTATCCTGAGGTTATCCTAGTGTTCCTTACAATGACCTGCTGACATTTACGTGGCAAATTTCCTGTAGAGAGTTTATAGAATGTTAGCCAGCAGCAGTAGAAAACCAGGGGGCCACGACAGCTGTAAAATGTTACCTTTGAAATAGTGAAACAGAGGAATTCTCAGAGTATCTTACTATCCTTCCTCAACCCATCCTTCATTTGCTCTGCTCCAGGTTTTCTTCTTATTTTTTTTAAGTTTTTAGTTAAATTTAAGAGTATATGCTACATCTGAATATGGGTTTATATACATGAACTCAGCGCCTTGTGAGAGAAGGAGACAGCACAGGGTCTCCTGGAGCTGGAGTTACAGATGTTGTGAGCTGAGGACTCCGATCCTCTGGAAGAGCAGTGCCTGCTCTCAGTCCCCGAGGCATCTGTCTCTCCAGCCCCTCCTCTCCAGCTTCTTAGATCAGTTTATCCTTCCAGGATGTCCTTTGCAAAATATACAGTGTGTATATAGGATGAGTTTGGATATATTAAAATTCTATATGTAAGTCTAATCTCCCCTTTCCTAAAAAGACTAACATATGAGATGCCAAAGCTTTTTTAAATTCGGACTCCATTTTAGAGAACCTGACCTAAGTTTGAACTCAGGTAGACTAACAGGCTGGTACCTAGCATTAGTTTCCAAGTTGCCCCCCCAAAAGAACCTGAGCCTAGCTCCAGTTTTTAGGCTAATCCCCAACAAGACCAGAGTTTTCAGGTTACACTCTCAACAATACCAGTGTCTCCAGGTTATTCCCCCAACAAACCTGCACCCCAGGTTACAAGCCCACCTCTTGCCTAAGGACCACCAATGCAGAGGGGAGCAGAAGTTAAGTTTATGATATGACTCCCAGCACCAGCCAATTGTGTTAAAGGCCACAGTAGCTTTCCAATTAGATGCTCACACACATATTCCCTGCTTGCTGCTTACTCTAAACCTTGCCCCAGTAGACATTAGGGGCTCCCCCATCACCAAAACCATCCTGCTTGACAGTGGTGTGTTGGGGGTTGGGGGATGAACTACCTTGAATAGAATAAAGACTCTGCTATGACTTGCATCAGATTGGCTCCTGTGCCTGTTTTGGGGGGGATCACTAACATTTCCCTGGCATAACACATTCTGTGCCCAATCATTCTGTATGTGGTAGAACTTCCACCAATATAAAACAGAGACCTTCCTATTCTTTCCCCTGGCAACACGGTATTCTTTTGTGTGCATGTGGGTTGATTCTTATGGTTTCAGGTTTTCAAATATGTTACCTGTGTCAGGGGCAAAATTACATACATCTGAAGCCAGCAGAAGTCTCAGGCCAGGCTCTCAGCCTCCTTACTATTATAGTTCTGGTTGTCTGCTGATATAATTGTCAAGTCTGTGGGCCAAAGGGTTCTGTAGGTCACCACAGCAACTCTGCTTCATGATGCCCAGTGGTCCTGATGCAACAGAAGTATTTGTTCTGATTTAGTAAATTACCATATGGAAATGTTCCGGGATCCTGTAGATTAATAATGCAGAGCCTCAGGATTCTCCCAGAAAGATTCTTTAACCCAAGGCTGTCACATTTTATGGTGTGTTTTACTGAGCTTGTCATGAAAGACACAGTGCTGTGAGTCAGGTTTAGGGATGGATCTGAGAGCGAGAGAAAGAGAGTGCCTATGACTCAGAGGATCAGGTTATCCTAGTATTTATTCATAAGCAACAATAAACAAATAGAAAGTGAAATGGGATTGCATTCATTCACACACACACTCACCTACCTCTGGTCTGGAAAAATGTCTTAGCCTGGCTCCAATGGCTGTGCAGGTGTTTCCTGGTGTGCTTTGGGTCCCTGCTGGAGTCTCAGTCCAGAGTTGGGGCGTCTGGAATCGGTGGGCTGGCTCTGGGGATGAGCCAATCTCAATACAAGAGTCTCCTTTGGGCCCTCGGGGATGAGCAAACTGCAGATGCCAGACTGGTGGGGAGGGGGCAGAATTTAAGTCTCTTTCGGCCCTGGCATTCAGCATTACTTTATCTGGCATTAGGCCTTATCATCCCCAGACACACACTCTAGGCTTGGTTTCCATGTTAACATTTTAGCCAATCAAAATTGAGGTGTTCATTTAGGGCATTTACCTTATCACATTTCACATACACACACACACACACACACACAAACACACACACACACACAGAGAGAGACACACACACACACACTGGGCTAGGTTACATTTGTCATTTCCTTACATTTCTTACATTTATTCCTTACACATGGTAACAGTCAAATGGAGCCAGTTTTCAATAGGGAGTGACACTGTTGGTGAATGGTGACTCCAATGGTGCTGGTATCAATGTGACCAAGGCCTGGGTTCCGCTGTCTACTGTACCCACATTGAGTACCACTACAAATGCTTCTAGATCTTTTGTTCCCTCTCTTCCTGAGAGACAGGAGGGGATGGGTGCTGGAAATCTCCCCATTTTACCCCCAAAGATTGGACCCAGAGCTTCTGTATGCTAAGCCCACACTCCTTCCCCCATCCAGCTCCCCTGCTGGCAATTTCTTACAAAGCCTGGCAAACCAGTCTCTAGAGCCTGACGAAGACCATAAAGGTTACTGTTTGCCATCCCTCACAGGTCTTCTGTATTTTTTCCTCTTTGCCCTCTTCTCTTTCTCATTTAATGAAGAACTAACTGCGTCTATCTTTGGTAGACGGCCTCAGCCCTGTGGACCCTGTATTGTGTGGGAAAAGGACCAAAAAAATGAGCACGAGGCATCAGTGAGCCAGCAGTCTCCAGTGTTTCCTACTGTCCGCAGGGCTTTTCAGAACCTGAGTCTCCACCCATAGCAAATGCTGGGGCATCGGTACTGGAAGCATCTACATATCAGTGTGGGGGCGGGGATGGATGGATGGATGGATGGATGGATGGATGGATGGATGGATGGATGAAGGCAAGGCCACTGTGACAGGATAGAGAAAAACACAAGGCAAGAAGGGGGTGCAGTGCTTGTGTACCACACACGAGTTTCAATCACAACACACACACACACACAGAGAGAGAGACAGAGAGAGACAGAGACAGAGAGACAGAGACATATCACAATGAACTTAATCAAAATCAAAACATTCTTTAAACAATGCAGATACGATGCTTAAAGGAAAGTATGGAGAAAACCAAGTAGGGTGGCTCCACATCTTGCCTAGACCTTTCTGATACTATGAAAGCTACCCAGCATGGAGGAAGCTTCCAGATCGGTACCAGCTTGATTTCTTCAAGTTGTGTGACCAAACTATGTAGTGACTTCAGCAGTAGGATCTTTCCATTGTGTTCTGGAAGGACAACAGCCTGTATTATTTTAGAGACTCCGGGAGTTCCCTGGCTACCAACTCCAAGGAAGTATCCCATACCTAGCACTACCTCTTTGATTGATAATCTATGTTTTAGGTACCCAAAGAAGTTCATCTGGTCTACTCCAGTACCACTATGTAATCTGATTCAAGATGCAAATGAAGAGGGGATTTGCCTGTTCTGGGCAAGATGTAGGTGTACAGTCGCCTGGCCATGAGGCCTTGGGTCATTGCTGAAGGGAGATTCATGAGGGTGTCAGGTAAACTGCTTTCTCAAGTACCCAGAGAATTGCTAATCTACTCTCTGGAATAGAAAGAACATAAGAGGCAGAAATTCCAGAGGACTGTTACAACACCATGTCTTCTAAACACAACAGGGCCATTGCATCTATGAACTCATGGTAGCTGATTGGCTATAGGTGACCCATACGAGATAGAGCCACTCAACATCCCAGCATGGATGAAAGAAGAGCCTGGGGACCTGCTGGCTGTTGTTGTCTTCTAGGGGAGGTAGAGTACCTATCAGCCAAAGGACAACCCTATATCCGAGTATATATTGTATGCATCTATGACATTCGCAAAGAATAAATTTAAAAATATACTAAAAACAAAAATAAACACAAATGTAAAGGAGGGCTAAAGATGTGGCCTGGGTGGTAGAGAGTGTTCTATGAATTCTGGATTCTATCCTTGGCACCTTTAAAAAGCAAACAGCTAACTGAGTGGGAGTCAGGTATGGGAAGAAATTAAAAGTGGTATAAAGCACGCAAGAAGCAGCTTAAAGAACTGCAGCCAGACAGCCAGACAGAGCTGGAGGGAGCCGGAGGGATTGTGTTTAAGGTCACAAGAGACGAGTTTAGCATATCACTTGGAACGAGGCAACTGTAAACAGCTAGTAAAGTGCTAGAAAATACGGAAATTGATAAACAAGAAAACCAAAACTGAAAAATGGTTTTCTTGAGAGCATGATAGTGTGCTGGGCTTCTTTTTATCATTTTTTTATCTAGCAGGTCAGCGTCTCAGGGGATATCTGCAGGTCCCAGGGCAGTAACCCAGCACCAGGAAGACAGGTGCCCAGGAGAGGCGGGGCCATGGAGAGGCGGGGCCATGGAGAGGCAGGGGGCCATGGGAGGCGGGGCCAGAAGCTTGCAGGTGCCACTATTCAAGACACAGCAAAGATTGATTTCAGGACCTGAGTCTCAACTATTTTTGTTTTTACTGTTGCAATTATACTCTTGTATTTAAAACGTAAGAGAATCTTGATACTCTGGAAACTACGCAAAGAATACCTGGACACAAAAATTCAAAAACCATCTAAATCAAACCTACATATATCCTGCTGTTCCGCTTGCTTTTTCTTACCCACTTTTTTTTTTTTTAGCCAAACTTGGAGGTCAGATAGGCACACAGTTTTTGTTTATTAGTCTCCAACCAGCTTTGCACGTTTGTTTGGGGATTTTGCTTGTTGTTTTAAATAGTTTCCTACTTACTCTGTCTGGAAGTCACTTCATAGCTCAAGCTGATCGCAGTCTTGTCATACCACTCCTGCCATCCTTCAGGAGGCTGGGTTTACAGGTGTGAATTGCCATCTCCAGAGTGGAGATCACACCTGGGGACTGTAAGGTGCTTGGCCACTAGGATGTCCCACACGAGATTTACCTCTCAGATATTCTTGGGTTACTCACACAAACATTTCTAATAATGTCGTGCTAATATGAAAGTTAAGCAGGCATCTCGCCAAGTAGGCAACAGCCGATTGGGTAGGAAATGCTGCTGCAGGCTCTCCTGGGGAATCTGTTCTGTTATGGATGCTTCAGAAGCTTTCGGGCTTAACCCACCTTCAAGGTGAAGTGTTTCAACTGCAGCAAGCTAAGAGGACGGCGCCAGTGAAGGTCGCAGGAGGTCCTGGAGAGGGTAGGCCAGTGATTGAAGCTTTTTATTTATGTGCAGTGTGTGTGCTGCTTTGTGAGTGTATGTGTGTGCAAGTGCCTGTGGAGGTCAGAAGTAGGTTTCAGACGCCCTAGAGGTAAAGTTATAGGCAGTAGTGAGCCACCTGAAATGGACGCTGGGAACAGGACTCAGGCCCTCTGGAAGAGCAGTAAGTGTTCCTAAATGCTCAGCCTTATCTCCAGTCTCCCAATCCCATTTTTGTTATAAGCACTGACATTTTCATTTCAGACTTCTGGTAGGAGACTTTTGGCTTCAGGGGTCTGAAAACTTTGTCCTAGACTATCCAAACACTACCATTTTCTGAACATCTTCCCATAAAGAGTCATGAATATTGAGTACCAGGGTAAGAACACCTTTTCTCCTCTACAGTCCCTCTTCCCTTTGACTTAGGTAATCCTACCTTCTTATCCCACAAAATCCCAGATCACCTCAGCTAAGCAGATTTCAGACTGAAGACTGTCTATGCTCAGCCACTTTGAAGATAAACTTCTGATTACTAAATTCTTCCCAGTGATCAGCACCCTGAACGCCCTGTTCCTCTGATGTTGCTCTGGGTTTTTTTTCCGATACCAAAAGAAGTTCATCTGATCTACTCCAGTATCACTATATAATCTATTTCAAGATGCAAATGAAGAGGGGATTTGCCTGTGCTGGGCAGGGTGCAGGTGTATAGTCACCTGGCCATGAGGCCTTGGGTCATTGCTGAAGGGAGATTCATGAGGGTGCCAGGTAAACTGCTTCCTCAAGCACCAAGTCAGCAACACCTAGTGTCCTTGATCACAGGAGTCTTGACCAGGAATCCATTACAAGGAAGCTCTTAACACAGAGAGAGGGAGAGAGAGGTGGGGTTAACAAAAATACATGTGTGAACAGGACTTAAGGATTATGAGGCTAATTTTAGGCAGCCTGTGAGTGGCTTCTGGGAACACCACTTCTCTGCAGCCCCTGGCACACTAGCACTGGAGGGATCTGGAAGAGAGGGGATAAAATTTGGGGTTTGCATTATAGCCATCATCATCTTAGAGACCTACAAGATACCTCCCTGATCAAGCCTAATAGTCTTCTCGAATATTGTTCTAGGTTTGTTTCTGTGATAAAATGCTCCAAGAGAAAGCAACTTAAGAAAAAGGGAGTTTATTTCAACTTACGGTTCCAGAATACAGTCTTATCATGGTGGGGAAGTCAAAGCAGACACTTTAAACAGCTAGTTATGTCACATCCCCAGTAGAGAACAGAGAGAAATGAATGCATATATGCTCACTTTCTCTGCACGATTTCTCTACAGCTCAGGGATCCTTGCCCCGGAAACGGTGCCATCAAACGTGGCCTGGGTATTCTTACATCCACTATTCTTACATCGACTAACTTAATTGAGACAACCCCCACAGACATGCCCACAGGTCAACCTAACGTAGACAATTCATCATGGAGACACTTTTCCCAGGTGATTCTAGCTTGTTGCAACTTGACAATTAAAGCTAACCATTACAAAGACACATTTGGATTTCACATAATAGGATAAATTTAAAAAGTCTAGCTTGGGTATTCTAGAATGAAAGTGAAAGTAGTATGAGATTGTGTGTGTGTGTGTGTGTGTGTGTGTGTGTGTGTGTGTGTGTGTGTCATTTATTAGTCCTCCTTGGTAAAGTAGCTAAAATGTTTTCATTCTTTTTAAATGAAGAGAGAAAGCACCCCTTCATCAGAAGCCATCTAGGAAAGGCTATGACAAGCAGGTTAGTTTTCTGGAGATAGCCCACTGCTTTGCATGACTGTAACTGGTATGCTTTGAGATGCAGAGTTCTTAAAGACTTCATCCCAGGATTGCTTCTTACTGCTGTATTTCCTGCTACTATTACAGAGCCTAATGATTCCTGGGAATCAGCCCACCCTGTTGGGCAGATTGGCTACAGAATCAATATTAAGATGCACTTTTATGTAGTAATGCAGCATAGATGAATTGATGACTAAATAATTTCTGATTATGATTTTATAGAACTCCTAAGTTAATACAAGTAATTTCAAGCCTCCTATAGAATAAAAGCTGAAATTGGAGCTCTGTAAACCTTCATATGTCAAAAACAGGCTAGCTGCACTGGGAAAAGAAACCAGGCTTGGAACAAATTTATTAATAAGGAAGCCATTCCTTGTAGTCTAGAAATGAAACCACTATCTGGTAACTAAAGGTCATAAAATGGCCATAGACATTCTACTGTAGGTGCAAGGACAGAATAAATGATGAACTAATTGATTTATACAAGACAAATAATAAGACACAAGGCAGATGATTTGTCTGTCTTTTGACAAGACCATGCTACCTGGTGACATAAAAATTATTGCTTTACACGTATAATGAACCTAGGAGCTAATAACAGATAATGAATGTTTAGTAAGAAAGACATGTAAACAATTTTGCTGTAACTCCTTAAGTTTTATCCATCTGTAATATGAAATATTACCTTAAATTTACTATAAACGTATGGAATGTAAAACTCTTTAGATGTAAAACCATGTGGTCAATTATCTTGACAAAACTAAGAACTATAAGTAAGCGACAGTGTAGCCTCCTTTGGCCTCATCTATGATGTATGTGTATTTCTGTATATGTGCCTTTCTTTCCTTCTTTTCTTTTCTCTCTGGCTCACAAAGAATTAAAGGAATGCCAATCAAAAAATCTCATGACCCCATAAAGACCCCTACCTCCTAATACCTTACATGAGGGATTGGCTTCAGTGTGAGTTTTTCTGGGGACACTCAAAGCATGGCACCCCAACCTCTTGTGAGGAAGGCATCTATTGCTGACGTCAGGAAGAAAGTGATTGTGTAGAACAGTACTCTATTGTCTAGTTATCACTGGAACATTCCTCGGACTTTCCTCAAACACACACTGCCCCTCCTGTTTTCCAGGGCCATCAACAAGTCTAAGAGCAATGTAAGACCTTCACAAGGACAGGGGTACTTCCCAGCCTGTGAGCTAACTATGTTAACTTCATAGGCAAAGTCCTTTAGAACAATTACAATCTTGTTCTTTGGGTAGTTTGATGTGTGACTTCTGGCTTTAATAACTTTATTATATAGCTGGCTAGTATTGGGAAATTATGCCAATGCCTTGCTAGATATGATATAATTATTTCATTTGTTCCACAGACTTATTCCAATTACTGAAAAGGCCATGACCACTTGGAGACAGAAATGGAGAGGATAGTCTCTGGTCTCAGTACAGATGTGCAAGCAGATGAAATATGTTGTGGTATGTCAGTAGCCGTACTGAATATAGGGGCAAGAACAATTAGAGGCCGAATAAATAACTTTGCCCTTGGGAATATGAACTAAAATGGTGTCAGAGAATTGCAGAATGAGGAAGAGCTGAGTAAACAGCACATGGGAGAGGCTATTCCAGCTGCTTTTGGTCATGAAATTTATCACATCAAGAAAAAGCAAGCTAGGGAGTCAGACATGGTAGTGCAAGGCTTTAATCCCAGCTGTGCAGAGGCAGAGGTATCTCTATGAGTTCAAGCCCACTCTGGTCCACATGGTTTGTTCCAAGAGAGCCAAGGCTGTAGGCTTAGATTTTTCAAAACCTACTTTAATAAATGTTCTCACATGTTTCAACACCCTCTTCTAGCCCATCAAAGAAGTTGGTTAGAAAAGATGGTAAATAGGACAAGGGGATTTGTACATGTTTAGAATTAGATCTTTGGAGTGATTCTGATCTGTTGTCAGTATACCCGGCAGTCCAGTTCAGTAGTGTCAGGATACCAACAGTACAGTTCAACAGTGTCAGCAGCAGCATGATCCAACAGAAACCACCAGGCCTCTGCTGAATCAGCACAAGTCAACAGGAAGCAACCAGACCCAGCTAGAATGCCAGGAGTTCTCTGCCAAGCCTCTCTCAACAAAATGAAGATCAGCAAAGACAGGAGACCAACAAAACATTACACAGCTAGCTATGTAAGCAAGCACCCCAAACTCTCTCCAAACATCACAAGTCCTCTTTCAGGCCTTGTCTCAGTAAAACATCACCTGAGTCTGCATTACAACCAGAAGTGACCCTATCTCAGTAAAAAAAAAAAAAAAAAAAAGAAAAGAAAAAAAGGAAGAGGGGGATGACAATGATGACCATGACAAGGATGGAAGGAGAGGAGGAAGGAGAAAGAAAAGAAGAGAAAAAAGGCAAACTAGAGCACTCAATATCAGAATTAGGCTAGGCTGCTTGCTTCACAGTAGAGATGAAGAACGGTTGGAATGAGAAGGGGGTGGGCAATGATGTTGTTCTTAGAATAAAAGTAGTAAGAATCTTTGGGGCTTGTAGTACTGAGGGAGGACTCCAGCATGACTCCCTGATGCCTGACTTGGTCCAGCAGGTAAATGGATGTGACAAGCAGAAAAGTGACTAAATCCTTAAACACTGTATTCATTAAGGGGATGGGCTCATGCCACCATGCATTCATAGAGTTAAGAGGATACGTATCCTCTGTGAAGCTGGTTCTCTCTTTTCCAGATTTATGTAGGTTTATGGGTTGCCAAGATTGCAGAGCAAATGCTTTAGCAAGGTAAGCCATCTTAGCAGTGTTTGTTTGTTTGTTTGTTTGAGTACTGGGGACTGAACCAGGCTTTCCTGAATGCTAGGCAAGTACTCTACCACTCTACCACTGAGCAACATCCTTGCAAGGTAAATGCTTTAGCCAACTAAACCGTCTCAGCAGTCATCTATCCATCCATCCATCCATCCATCCATCCATCCATCCATCCATTTATCCATCTATCTATCTATCTATCTATCTATCTATCTATCTATCTATCTATCTATCTATGTGCTGAGGACTGAACCAGGCTCTCCTGAATGTTAGGCAAGTACTCTACCACTGAGCTACATCCCTAGCACTATTTTCACTTTTGATTTTGAGACAGTGTATTAGTAAGTACCAAGGCAGGCCTTAAATTTTGTCTATAGCCCAGGATAGACTCAAATTTCTTTAGCTTCCCACATAGCTGGGATAACAAGCCTGTGACACCAGGTCCAGAATCAACTTCAATTTAGACATGGAAAGCTTGAAGTTCCATGTGAAGTTCAAGAGAGGTCTAGGAACCAAGTGTCCATGCAATGTCAAGTACATACAGCTTGAAGTAATGGGCCCTGGTGAGGGTTTCCTGGGGAGGAGGAGAATTCCCAGGAATTCCAGTACACAAAGGTGAATAGAGAGGAAAGAGCCAGCAGCTGACTAGGGGAGGCCAGGGGGTCTGGAAAGGCTGAGGAATGGGTATTAAGAACAAAGAGAAGGGGCTCATTCTAAAAAAGGACCAGGGTAGTTTGGGGCCATGAAGAAGCCCTGTTGAAGAGAATTGGGTAGTCAATATTGAGAGCAGTGGCCTTCAAATAGAGAAGGAGTGAGGGCGGAGGTAGGGCTAGTTTCCTGAAGAACAGTGAGGATGCAGAGTTACACGTGGATTTTAATGAAGGAATGAATGGCAGGAAAGTGGGGTCAAATGTTAAGAGTCTCTATGTTAAGGCCTGAAGCACCAGGGTAGGGAATAGGGCAGAAATCAGAGAGGAGCTGGTGTGAACTGGCCTAGAGCAGGAATGAGCAAGCTCTGGAGGGATCTGTTGGCATTGGAGTGAGCCCGTGACCTCTGTGGAGAGCAGTGTAGGGAGGTGGTCGGGTTGCCGTGCCATGTCTTTAGACACCCAGAGGAAATGACTGGTGTAAGTCACAGACAAATCATCAATCATCGACGAGAGGAATCCACCTGCTCTGGAAAGAGCCAGGACAAGGACAGTCTTGGCCAGATTAAGGAAGGAATGTGGCACATGGGTGATGATATGGAGAAGCCTTTCCTTTCCATGACCTAAAGATGCCCTAGCCTAGTCCTGAAATGCTCAAGGGTGCCAGAAATGTAGGAAAAACTTCAGGTTCCTTAGCTCTGCCCACTCCTAGAGTGTCTGCTCCTCCCAGCTGTCCCTGAACTCAGCCAGACAGGACTCCCCACTTGCTGCAGCCAGAGTTTGAACCCCACAACCCATTCACTGCATCCTAAGCAGAAGCTCTCACACACCAGCATGACCCCTGGAATGGGACTCAGCCATAGGGGTGGGCCTGTGCTAGAATCTGGGGCATTGCCAGACTGAAGTCCAGAGGATGGGAGTGAAGTCATATATTGGGAGAGTTGAGATCCCAGAGGACAGGGATTCGGAGAAGAGGGCTGGGTTTGGGGGTGGAGGCTGAATGAGGGGACATGGACAGGACAGGGGCTGAGGTAGGCCTGACTTCATGGGCTGTGGCCCAGGATGATTTTGCTCAGGGTCTGGCTTAGGGTCTAGGGCCTGGACTGCTGAGAGAAAGATCTCTGGTTGAATCCTGTGGGGCCCAGGCTGGGCAGGGGTGAGTGGGGTTGGGGCGGAGTGATAGAAAAGGTCAAGTGACAACTTAACCTAAGATGACCATTCTGTTACCACAGGGTGTGGCTTAGACTATGTTCTTGGCCCAGCAAGCAAGGAAAGGAAGCAAATCACATGTGAACTGCTGGTACAGCACTATGCACACACAGTCACTCTCTTCCCACAGTTAATCTAGTCTGTACTGGCAGAGTCCTGAAGCCTTGTTTTCTGTTGTCACTCCAGTGTTTCATTAGTTATTTGAGTCCTCCACTCAAACTCAGGGTATTTATAGTTTTTACATAACACAATCTGGGCTAGGGACGTATGTCAGCTGGAAGAAAGACTGCTTGCTTCCCTTCTACTGAACTGACTGTGATCATAGAAAACCGGGGAAAGTAATCTAATGTTAAGTGTGAGTCCTTTAAAAAAAAAAAAAAAAAAACTCCATGCATTCTCAAAGGTCTTACTGTTTAGTTACTTTAATATTATGTTCTCAGAGTTAACCAAATAAGGTAAAGTTTACTATTTAACTTAGAAAATAGAACTCAAATCTAGAGGTCTTCCTTTCGATGCCTACCAGATGTCAGACTGTAAATAATAAGCTGATGGGATAGGGACAGATTTACCAAATCTGAATGGATATGAAATTTAATAAAAAAAAAAACATCTACTACAGGAAAAACAGAAACACAGAAAGAAAAATTCTCAAAGACGGTCTCCCTCCGGAGATGGAAGAGACTCCTTTCATGACTGTGGGGAAGTTACTTGATCTTTGTACTAGGGCCATTTGTGTGATATCATATCTGGGTAGACAGGAAGTGTTCATGTTACTTATTCTCCTGATAAGAAATACATTTACAGCAGCATTTGTTCTTCCTGAGCCTGGCCACTTAGGTGAGGCCCCAAGGGCCATTGGGGAATCCCAAGATGCATTAGGCATCAAGGTTACTGTATCAGGCTTAAGGCAGTCGGGTTCTGCTGTTGTAGTGGGGTTGGGGGTGTGCTTTCATTTTGGGCCTTTGGGTTTCTACAGTCCCCTCCCCCAGATGAGCAAGGTCAAGTCACTGGCAGTAGATCAAGGTCTTCTTTCTACTGAGACCGCTTCAAAGCTGAGAAGGAGAGGCTGGAGAGATGGCTCAGAGGTTAAGAGCACTGACTCTTCCAGAGGTCCTGAGTTTAATTCTCAGCAACCACATGGTGGCTCATAACCATCTATAATGAGAGCTGGTGTCCTCTTCTGACCTATACGCATATATACAGGCAGGCAACTGTATACACAATTAATAAATAAATCTTTTTTTAAAATAAATAAATAAATAAACAAATAGGGCTGAGAAGAGATGCTGGGGGCCTGACTGGCACTGCTGGTCTGTCATAGGTGTGTAGGACCTTAAGGCATGAAAGGCTGGAGTTGCATTTTGGAGAGGAGGAGGGGTGATTATCATAGAAAGCATTGTGAAATAGTTTCAGGGGTGTGTGGCAGGCACCGAAGCTGATGATTAACAGATAATATTCCTAAAACCAGTGTCATCTGGAGTTTAATGGCCTGTAATCTGGAAGATAGCAATCAAACTAAAAGATTAGGGAAGCAGGGACCAAAAAGGAGACAACTACGCTAGCAGGTGGATCTAGGGGAGGCACTAACCAGGAGACCCAGTCCCATGTGCCCTCCCATAGAACCTGCGCACAGAGGCTGGCTGTCTTAAACAATATTCGGCCTTTGGACTTTTAACTGCATAGTGATATTTTGGCTTGACTGGCCCAGATAAATCACTGCATTCTGATGAGGCAAGTAGGCCCCTGGGCTGCCAGACTTAAGAGCACAATAGCTGGGGGACTCACCCTCAACTAGTGAGCGAGGAGATGCAAGGAAACAAAATATATGTTTAGATTCAGTTAGGAGAGTCCGGTGAGGGGATGTTCATTGGACGTGTCTATATATATATATGGAGGGTATATATATGGAGGGATATATATCGGGTTCCTCTGAATGAAGAAGCTAGATAATCACTAGAGTCCAATTACGAGTTAAAGGCAGTCAAAGTCAGTAAGGGAGAGTGTTGCTTGAGGGCATCACAGATGTATCCGAGAAGGTGTTAAAGGAAGGTGGCTGTGAGGATTAAGAGGGTGAGAGTCTGAACAACTAAAACAACCCCATGTGGTGATTCCAGCCAGGCAGGGTAAGAGATATGATACCAGCTGCTGCAAAGGAGAGGAGAAATGCTAAGCAGAGATGGAATGGGGCCTGGAAGGGCGGCGGGAGCAGGCTGCATCGAGATCAATGGATGAAAGGACTCAGTTGACAAAGAAAAGCTGGACGGGCTCCTTTCCTGGATGTCATGCTCAGGGAGAGTAAGAAAGCCAAACACGAGCCAGGGGAGGCTATGGGAATCCCTCATGCAGGTCATGGATTCACGGCTGGGTGCTTTGGGGGCTCAGCTCACTAGCGTATTCCCATTCCCTGGAGTGTTTTCCTGAAACTGTCTCTATTTCTGTTTCTGGACATTTCCCTGTTTAATTCTTTGCTATCGCACACAAGAATCTGCACACTGCAGCATGTAGCCTGGGGCTTCAGATCCCTGTCTAGATCGCCAGATCAGCCAGCCAGAAGGAAGAGGTAAACACAGAATGCTTCTCAGCTTCCTGTCCCCCTTATCAGGGGCCACCACCTGCTGTTGTTTCTTCTTATCTAGAACAATTGAAAATGATGGGCAGATTTCCATGGGAGACTGAGCACGGCTTGAGAAATCAGAAGGAGAATCAGTTTCTCCTTCTTTTCCTTTCTCCAGCTGAAGGTGCCCACGGCCAGACCCAAGTATATGCCCGGACTCTCTTCTGTCTCTCCATATTGGGAGAGACGTATACACTGGGCAAGGACCGATGCCAAAATCACCCTGAAAATTGAGAAGCAGAGCTGGAGAGATGGCTGAGCAGTTCGGAACACTTGCTGTTCTTGCAGACGGCCTGCCTGGGTTTTGTTCCCAGTGCCCACATGGCAGTTCACAGCTGTCTGTCATTCCAGTTCCAAGGAATCTGTCACACTTTTCTGACTTCCTTGAGCACCAAGCACACTCATGGTGCATATACTCACATGTGGGCAAAATGTTCATACACATGTGACAAAATAAATCTAAAATACGGGCTTATAGGTGTAGACTTTTTAATACATTCAAATGCTCATTTAAGTGAGCTAACCATGCACCTTCAAGGCACATCAGTTTTCATTAAGTTTCAAATCATAACATCACTCCAAATAAATCTGAGATTCTGCCAAGCTCAACTTTAGGTGAACAACTATATGCATTCAACATGTTAGCTAAACACAGCCCTGTGAAAAGTGAAAATATGTAGCCCACTTTTTGAATCTGGAACAAGAATTTGAAAACAAATTTCAAGATTTCCAGGAAAAAAATAATTAATATTTTAATATATTTGCAACTCCATTTTCAGCTCACATAAACATGTGGTATACCAATTTTCAAGTATGATGAACAAAGCTGACATTTAACCTAAGAATAAACTTGGATAAATCTCTTTACTCAGCTGTTCTGGATCCTGTCTCTCCAGACACAATTATCCCTCCATCCCAGTCACAACCTGTTCATGTCATCGCTTGTTAGCAGCGCATACATTTGTGAGCAAGTTTGGAACTCATTCTTGTAGACCAGGATATCCTTGAACTCAGAGATAGGCCTTCCTCTGCAGGGACGAAAGGAGAGAGCCACCAATGCCCGGCTGAGCAAGGATATTTGAGAATGAAGCCCATCTAGTTAAATTAGAACCCAAACACTTGACAAGCACCTGACGACGTACTCAGAGTCACAACGATTAGTCTTCCGTAGAAGCAGCTGGTGATGCATTAGATCCCAAGAGCAAAGGCAAACAGCACACTAGGTCATTACCCTCCTTGTTTTACTTAATTAAAATGGTTTTGAAAAATGAACTTTCATTTCTTGTATGTGTTCACTGGTGGGGGGTTGGGAGGCAGACTGCACATCTTGAACCTGTATAGTGATTTTATTTTTAAGAAAAGGTTTCTTTCTGTAATCTTGACTGTCTTAGAACACACGCTGAAGACCAAGCTAGCCTGGGACTCAGATATCAGCCTGCCTTTGCTTCTAGAATGCTAGGATTTAAGGCATGACATGCCTTTAATCCAAGCACTTTGGAGACAGAGACAAGTGGATCTCTGTGAGCTTGAGGCCAGCCTTATCTCAGTGTTAGTTCCAAAACAGCCAGGGATACACAATGAAACCCTGACTCAAAAAATAAACAAGACTCTTATGAGCAGGGCATGGCACAATTAAGATTGTTGTGTGAGGACTTTTTCCTTCTCTGCAATGGCGCAGATGTGCAGGAAAATAATACACAGGCCCCTTTTCCTTGCCAGCTTTTGTATTTGTATATTTTTTTATTTTCTATATTTTTTGTTTACATTCTAAATGCTTTCCCCTTTCCCGGTTCCCCCCTCCCCATATGTCCCATAAGCCCTCTTCTCTCTACCCATTCTCCAATTACCCCGCCTCCATTTTCTCTGTCCTGGTACTCTCCTACAACGCTGGATCAAGCCTTTCCAGGATCAGGCCCTCTCCTTCCTTCTTCAAGGGAATCATTTGATATGCTAATTGTGTCTTGAGTATTCAGAGATTCTGGGTTAATTAATATCCACTTATCAGTGACTGCATACCACATGTGTTCTTTTGTGATTGGGCTACCTCATGTAGGATGTTATTTTCTAGTTCCAACCATTTGCCTAAAAATTTCATGAATTTATTGTTTTTAATTGCTGAGTAGTATTCCATTGTGTAAATATACCACATTTTCTGTATCCATTTCTCCATTGAGGGACATCTGGGTTCTTTCCAGCTTCTGGCTATTATAAATAAGGCTGCTATGAACATAGTGGAGCATGTGTCCTTATTGCATGCCAGGGAATCCTCTGGGTATACGCCCAGGAGTGGTATAGCAGGGTCCTCCAGAAGTGTCATGCCCAGTTTTCTGAGGAACTGCCAGACTGATTTCCAGAGTGCTTGTACCAGCTTGAAATTCCACCAGCAGTGGAGGAGTGTTCCTCTTTCTCCACATCCTCGCCAACACCTGCTGTCTCCTGAGCCATTCTGACTGGTGTGAGGTGAAATCTCAGGGTTGTTTTGATTTGCATTTCCCTAATGACTAATGATGTTGAGCATTTCTTAAGGTGTTTCTCGGCCATCCAGATTTCTTCAGGTGAAAATTCTTTGTTTAGCTCTGTACCCCATTTTTAATAGGATAATTTGGTTCCCTGGGGTCTAACTTCTTGAGTGCTTTGTATATATTGGATATTAGCCCTCTGTTGGATGTAGGGTTGGTGAAGATCTTTTCCCAATTTGTTGGTTGCCGTTTTGTCCTTTTGGTGTCCTTTGCCTTACAGAAGCTTTGTAATTTTATGAGGTCCCATTTGTCAATTCTTGATCTTAGAGCATAAGCTATTGGTGTTCTGTTCAGGAACTTTTCTCCTGTGCCCATGTCCTCAAGGGTCTTCCCCAGTTTCTTTTCTATTAGTTTCAGTGTGTCTGGTTTTACGTGGAGGTCCTTGATCCACTCGAAGTTGAGCTTAGTACAAGGAGATAAGAATGGATCAATTCACTTTCTTCTGCAAGCTGACCTCCAATTGAACCAGCACCATTTGTTGAAAAGGCTATCTTTTTTCCACTGGATGTTTTCCACTCCTTTGTCAAAGATCAAGCGACCATAGGTGTGTGGGTTCATTTCTGGGTCTTCAATCCTATTCCATTGGTCCACTTGCCTGTCACTGTACCAATACCATGCAGTTTTTAACACTATTGCTCTGTAGTATTGCTTGAGGTCTGGGATACTGATTCCGCCAGAATTTCTTTTATTGTTGAGAATAGTTTTAGCTATCCTGGGGTTTTTGTTATTCCAGATGAATTTGAGAATTGCTTTTTCTAACTCTTTGAAGAACTGAGTTGGGATTTTGATGGGGATTGCGTTGAATCTGTAGATTGCTTTTGGCAAGATGGCCGGCCATTTTAACTATATTAATGCTGCCAATCCACGAGCATGTAAGATTTTACCATTTTTCTGAGGTCTTCTTTGATTTCCTTCTTCATATGTGGCTCAAAGACAATTCTTCCAGTGGAGCACAGAGAAGCTGAAAAGTTGGACACCCCTGCCTTAGTATGAATCGCCACTAGATGGAGCGCTAGGGTTTCCTGAGATCGGAACATCTCTGTCCTCTCCCCACTTTTTGGTCTTTCAGGCTCTTGAGGTCACCTCCTGGTGACAAAAAAAAAAAAAAAAGGAATCTTTGGTATAGTTTTTGAAGCTCTTGCCAAGTGTGTGAAAGGCATGGTTTACAAACCTACAGGCCACGAATGGCTTGGCACCCTAAGACTCTCAGGACCCAGATATATATTCTTGATGTAGTTTCAGCTAACCTAGATTGAAAGAGAGCAGGGTTTTCAGAAGCAGTGTTATCTCCTGTAACTCAACTTATTAAAATTAACGAGTTTTATACTGGCTTTTCTCATTCCATCCAGGGGACAATTATATCGTTTGGGTTTTACTGTCCCTGATCATTTTTTTTTTTTTTTGGTTTGTTGGTTAGGTTTTTTGTTTGTTTGTTTTTTGTTTTCTGGTTGTTTGTTTGTTTGTTTTTGAGACAGGGTTTCTCTGTGTAGCCCTGGCTGTCCTGGAACTCACTCTGTAGACCAGGCTGGCCTCGAACTCAGAAATCCGCCTGCCTCTGCCTCCCAAGTGCTGGGATTAAAGGTGTGTGCCACCACCGCCTGGCCCTTTATGCAAGTGGCATGATAAGGCCAGCAGGGCTCCACATCAGGGAGGACAGTAGAGCTAACCAGGCTGCAGTGAGAAAGTCAGCCTTATCTGCCCAGGCTCACACTGAAGGCCAGACATGCAGGCAGCGGGCATTTGGGGTGATATAAATATTCTGCCAGGTCAAGTCAAAAGCCAGAGTCCTTGGAATTATTTACTGAATGAATGTCGAGGAATCATAGCTAAATCACCCTATTCTGGATCATTTGTGATAGGTGAGACAAAGGCAAGAGGACAATGTACCAAATGGCGCCACCTAGTGAAGGTGGATATCTTCTGCAGGAGAGGGACAGTTTTTAATTTCTCCTTGAGTTCCTGATCTGAAGTTCCAGAGAGAGAGAGAGAGAGAGAGAGAGAGAGAGAGAGAGAGAGAGAGAGAGAGAGAGAGAGAGAGAGAGAGGACAGAGAGGTATCTGAGTGAGTGGGAGGGGCTCACAGCTGCGTGAGTTCCTCCACGCTGACTCCTCAGACATGCTTTAATCTGACTTTAAAAGGAAACTTTACAAACAAAACTGAAGAAAGACAGACAGACAGGCAGGCAGGCAGACAGACAGACACTCACCCTCTTGGGAAAGCAAGAGGCTAGCTTTCTGCAGGTCTCTTGGATCAGGAAGTCTGGAAGGGGGCGGGGCACAACTGGCACACCGAGTCAGTCATGTGCTGCCACTTGTCACTGGAGTTCTCAGGTCAAAGCCTGAGCCTAGCAGCTCTAACAAGTTAGGCTCAACCATCCATCCCCAACAGATCAATTAAAGAGATAAGCAATAGTGGAAAGCTGAGAAAAGAGATTTATTCTGCGTGGCTGTTGGAAAAGGAACAAAGAGGCCAATTAACAAAGAGGGCAGGGTTTCCCAGAGAAACAGAACCTGTAGTTATAATGGGATTTTTAAAACTGGTTTACACAATAAGGCCTAAGTAGTCCAATGACTGGTCGCCACTGAGGACCTAGCAGCTGTTCAGTCCATGAGGATGGTGGCCTCAGCAGTCCCAGTAGGACTCTGAAGGTCTCAGAGATCGCTGGAGAATCTCTGGATATCAGGGAAGGTGAAGGCAGCAACAATAAAAAGATAAGCACACTCAAGTGAGTCGTACTGCCTCTCCCTTGGACTGCTTTCCTTCTGGGCTGCTGTGGAAAGAGCTGCCTGGTCTGGGGAACTCTTCTCCCCTCTGTTAATTCTTCCTGGAAATGTTCCCACAGACCTGTTCAGAGGTGTCTTTCAGTTGATTTTCAGATCTAAGCAAATTGATAATCAAGATTAACCATTCTAGGCTGGATACATGGTTCAGCGGGTAAGACACTGGCAGCTTTTCCTGAGAACCCAGGTTCAAGCCTCAGTGACCACATGATGATTTACAACCATCTGCAACTCAGGTTCCAGGGGATCTTCTGGCCTCGGCATGCACCAGGCACACATATGGCATACGTATATACAGGTGGAATAAACACTATACATTTACAATAAAAATAAATATTTAAATACTCATCATATTATCCGTTGACCTTTTAAATCCATCTTTGGAGTACTGATATAAGGTCGGAGTTTAGAGGTGTGATTTAATTATTTATTTAGGTATTTTAGACATAATATTACTATATAGACCTGTCCGGCTTGGTGTGTAAGCATGAAGGCCTGAGTGTGATCTCTAGCACCAAGTAAAATCTAGCATTGTGGTGGCAGTCACTTATCCCCCAGGACTGGAGACAGGTGGGACAGAACAGCTCTGGGGTTTGCTGGTCAGCTAGCCTAGCTGAGGTCACTGAATAACCAAGTTCAATGCTCATTGAGAAGTCTGTCTAAAAAAACACGGTGGGTAGTGACTGAGGAAGGCACTGGACGCTGACCTCTGGCTGCACACCAACACGCACCTGCACTCACACACAAAAGAAGAAAAGAATACCACTTTAAAAAATAGCAATAATCTTATAAAATATGTTCCTAGTTTCCAAGATGAAAACTTGAATGTGCCAGACATTTGTGACTTTACATATTAATATTTAACAACAAGAGGCACAAATCATTCTATCAGGAAGGAAGGTGAAGATTAACATTTTGATAAGGTAACATTTTACTTAGTTCTGGCTAAAATCCTCAAATAACCTGTTTTTCTTTGGCCCAAAATTCAACAGTCAACTTAATTTCCTGCATTCTAAATGTTTTTCAAAAGAAGAGAGGGGGAAAGTCAGAGGTAACAGTTCTTATGTATTAATGTGGTTCAAAATCATCCTCAGATATTCAGATTCATTTTATACACACACACACACACACACACACACACACACACACTTGTGCTGTTTTAGGCACAAAATGACACAAAAACGATTACATTAACTCATACTGTTTTCAGAAAATATGTTATAAGTATAGAAAAGAGTAACCAGCAAGAATTCTCCTCTGGGGACACCAAAATATACAGACTTAACATTTTTATGGTTATAAAGTTACAATTGGTAATGTGTTTACCCATCTTTGTTTCACTGTGTCCTCTGTGTTTGTTGACATGGCTGGAAGAGCCACAGAAGACTATGACTCACCTCAGACTTTCCTGTCATTCAGCAGAAGCCCAAATAACAGAACTCTAAGATCTTAAAAGCACTGTTGTGGTTTGAATGTGAAAGTTTCCCCATAGCTCAAATGTCTAACATTTGGTGTTGAAGCTTAGGAAGGGTGACCTTGCTTCACTGGTGGGCCACTGAGATCAGCCTTGGAGTTGCACGCCACCCTAACCCTATCTCCTGTCCTCTCTCTGCTTCATGGACACAGTGTGGACTAGTTACTTCATAACCCTTCTTAAATGGTGAGCCCTGAATGTTTCTTCTCATCATATATTTGATCATAACAGCTAGAAAAATGAGTATAATTCCAAATGGTTCAACAGAACCTAAGCTCAAAAAACCTCCAAATCAACAGGAAGACAAACCTGGAGGTGCACCACTGAAAAGAAATCTATCAAGGGCCAGGCATGATTAAGATTCCAAAATGGGAACTGTAGAGACAACTCGGGGGTTAAAAGTACTTGCTGCTCCTGCAGAGTGCCTAGATTTGGTTCCCAGCACCCACTTCAGGTGGCTTATAACATGGTAATTCCAGTACCAGGGGATAGATACACACATGTACATGGTCACATAAACTCATACAAGCACAAAAGTACACATTAAAAAAATTAAGGGTACAAACACTGCTTAACTAAATCAGTGTTGAAAGGTTACCACTAGTTATTCCTTAAAAGGCCAAATAGAAGAGTCATATGGCCCAACAATTTCATTCCTAGGTATATGCACAAAAAGACTAAATATAGGGACTGAGAATGTAGTATGCACGCGCGTGTGCGTGTGTGTGTGTGTGTGTGTGTGTGTGTGTTCTGGTATTCACTACATCATGGATGAATTTTTGGCAACCAGATTTTCAAATCAAATAAGCCAAGTAAAAATAACACACTTATATGAAAGAGAATATACAACTCATTAGAAAGAGAAAGTAGACTAGAAGTCACCAAATGTAATCCTTGGTTTTAATTACCAACTTGATACAGTCACTTGAGTAGACATTCCCAATGAGAGACTGTCTAGATCAGACTGGCCTGTGGACATGTCTGTGGAAGACCGTCTTGACTGGCCTTAATTAATGTGGATAAACCCAGCCAGAATGTGGGCAGCACTGTTCCCTGGCTTTGGACCGGGAGTTTAGAAGGGTAAACAGAACTAGATATACAGTAAGTGTAAGCTTGCATCTCTCTATTCTTGCTTCTGACGCAATGAGGTTAGCTGTCCTAATTTCCCATTACCTTGGCTTCCCTGCTGTCATATACTAACAGCACTGTAACAGGACTGTGAACTGAAATAAACCCTCTTACCTAAGTTGATTGTTTTTAATTGAGGTATCTATCACAGAGATGAAACTATAACACCAAGAGGTTAGAGGAAAGAAGAACGAGGAGTTAATATTTGATGGTATATAATAACCAGATGTAGGAACCCCGAACGGGGAGACCCCACTTGAGTCTCGGGTCGGCGCACACCCAAGGAAACGTGAGAGACCGGCTTGATGCAAAAACAGGAGGCAGTTTAATTGCGGAGCTCCAGGCTGACACATCTCGTGCAAGAGACAAAGCGGTCCGCCCCGAGGCTCAAAAGCTAGGGGTTTATATGGGAAAAGGCAAGGGGGTTTCGAGCGCTTTACATAATTAGTCAATTCATACATTGAGGGAGTAATTGGCATACAATTACATCAGCAGGTAGTACATCAGCAGTGTAGGAGAGTAGAATGTAGGGGAGTGAGAGACTTATCTTGTTAGCAGAGGGCCTAGTTAACATTAAACTACAGGAGGAAAGAAAGGGTGTGGGGAGGGAGCCCAGATGGCCCATGACTCAGTGGAGGTTGTTTAGGCTACTTTTTATCTTTCTGGCTGGCTTGTTTCTGGAATGTCTTAACGACCTTGGGAGGACCATCCTGCTATTCTAACAACCTTGAGAAGGCCCCAGCTTGTCTGGGTTTGCCCCTGGCCTGCCTTATGCCTGGGCCGTGGATTCTATGAGGTCTTAACTTCGTTTTTGTTTCTAACTTCCATCACAAACACCTGAGATAACTCAACTTAAAGGTAGAAAGAGGCCCATCTGGCTAATGGTTTCAGAGGTTTGAGCTCAAGACTAGCTAGCTCTGTTGCTTTCTTGCTTTTGCAAAGGCTAATTATCTTGACAGAGAGTGCATGGGGAGGAGCCTGAGTCATCTCACAGAGGCGGGGAACCAAAGAGAGGAGAGAGTGCCAGGGTACCCACATCTGTTCAGTGGCATATCCCCAGCGATCCAACTGTTTTTCATAGGCACCTCCTACAGTGTCCACTACCTTCCAAAAGTGCCATGGCCAGGATACAAGCCCTCATCAGCACATGGACCTCTGGGGATATTCAAGATCCAAACTATGGAATGTAAAAGGAGATTTTGTTTGCAATTGTGCAAACATTTTGGAAATTGGTAATAATAGCAGCTAAAGACTGAAAGTAGCTAAAGCCACTTAATTTTACACATAAAGCACATATACACACAATGGTTGTTATTAGGAAGTATCTAGTTATCAAAGGAAAATAAATACTTTTAGCAGAAGGGAAAGAAATATTAAATAGACAACAACTTCTGTAGGAGGCAGCCTGTCTAGTGTGGAAATACTTAAAATAGCCATACAGCGTTCCCTTTTATTCTGAAATAAAACATGCGAGGTGAGGAGTTGAGGGAGGCTCTGATGGGCTTTCCCGCCTCCCTGCCTGCTATTCCTGACCCATTTGTCCATTTCTGCAACATTAAAGGGACACAAATGATTAACTGGAAACCCCTCGGAAATGATCGTTATCGGTGCATCTCATCTTGAGAGCATGACCTGCAGGTCGTGTTTGTTTGCTGTAACTGAAACAATACCAGACTGGCAGAAAGTTCCGTTATTCTATTAAGATTATGTTCCTACTGTTCAACTTCTACTCAACCTACAGCATTATGAACACCAGAGAATACCATTCAGCTTCTAGCATCTGGAGGAGAGCAGCTTACCTAGAGTGTGCCTGTGAGATCTTCTTGTTCACACATGCTGCTGTACTCCAGTCGTGCATGATCCCACAGGTGCTGTGGCGTCTACACCTGCGGCTCTATTAGAAAATGTAACTGCAGAGACAAAAGTGGAGGAAGAGCCTAAGGAAGAGGGGGTCCAGTGGCAGGCCCAAACTGGGATCCAGCTCAAGGGGAGGCCCCAAGGCCTGACACTATTACTGAGGCTATGGTGTGCTTACAAACAGGAGCCTAGCATGACTGCCCTCTAAAAGACCCAACATGCAGCCAAAAGAGTCAGATGCAGATATTTACAGCCAACCATTGGTCTGAAGTCAGGGACCCCTGTGGTCGAATTAGGGAAAAGCAGGAAGAAGCTGAGGAGGAGGGCGATCCTATAGGAAGACCAGAAGTCTCAACTAACTTGGAGTCCCGGGATCTCTCAGACCCTGGGCCACCAACCAGGCAGCATACACCAGCAGATAATAGGAGGCCAACACATATCCAGCAGAGGACTGCTGGGTCTGGACTCAGTTAGAGAAGATGCACCTAACCATCAAGAGACTTGAGGCCCCAGGGAATGGAAAGGTCTGGTGGGATGGGGGTGGGATGGGGACATCCTCTTGGAGACAGAGTTTGGGAAGGGGAGAGAGGTATGAGATATGGAACAGTTAGAGGGTGGACAGGGAGGGGGATAAAGCCTAGGCTGTAAACAAAAAGACTGTAAACATTAAAGAATAAATGTTTAAAAAGAGAAAAGAAAATGTAGATTATCTCCAGGTCAGGGTTCACTGGCAGCCCTGATCATGCTGGGGAGTGCAGTAAAAATGCCATATTCTATCTTTTAATATAAGGAAAATGGTAGCAGAGAGATCAGTCACACCACCATTCCTTGAATTGGTAAGATGTCCCTGTGAGTAGAAAGCCAGAAAGCCAACAGCAAGCGCGCGCGTGCGCGTGCGCGAGTGCGCGTGTATACACACACAAACACACACACACACACACACACACACACACACACAATTTTTCACCTAAAACTCCCACCAGCTCCTTTCTCCAGCTTCTCCAACTATGTACAGCACTGGCCCCAAGACTTTCCAGCTTTTAAGGGAGGTCTTGCAACATTTTGTTTTAATTAACTATTTTATTTTGATCTATATGTCCATTTCACAGTTTCTTCCAGTGAGGACATCTGACAAGAGTGTCTTACCATGGCATGACACTGATAGGGCAGGCAAAGAATGCATCCCTCGACACAAATACTGGTTTTTTAACTCCTAAATCTTTGCAACCACTACTCTGATTCCCTATTCTGTAATTTGCTCTTTCAGGAAAGAGAATCATGAAGTATATAACCTTTTGGGATTGAATGCTCTTACTATGGGAAATTCCCTTAAGACTGGAGCCTGATGCATTCACTACTCATTTCTTTTTTGATTGCCTAGTAGTACACCGTGGGCATTTTTGTGCTGCTTTATCAGGATAACTGTAGTGCCTGTGAAAGATAAAGTACAAGGCGGGAAGGCACCTCTACCCACCTCCCAGTTCAGGCTTCCTGCTAGAGGCCATCAGCAAGGAGAGAAACTGTTTTTGCCCACAACCACTGGAGCCCAGCGCGGGGCAAGAACCGGACAAGGAGACTCGAGGGGAGGGAAGATTGAAGTCCAATGACTCAGCACTGACGGGAACTAGAGGGAGTTGTGGGCGGTTATTGCCAAAAAGCAGCCAGAGGTCAGTGTGTGGGCGGGGCTGGGAGCGGACCCAGTGCGCAGCCTCAGTACCTGCAGGCACGCTATAGGCATTCCTGCCCTGGACTCTGTCGTTGTCGCAGTGTGGCGCTGTGTGTAGTGTTTCCTCCAGGAGGCAGAGGTGAGAGTCTGTTCACTGCTTCCCTGGGGCATGCGCGTCCTTTCTGTAAGCAACTTTGGGGATTGGGGGAAATGCGGGACTAAGGAGGTCCCTTCCGGTTTTTAGTTTGCGTTTTAAACTGTGGACCGATATTCCCAAGGTTCCTCGCACCTCGAGCCTTTCCTTAAGTATCAGCAGACGCGTCCACATTGGGTCCAGATCCTGCTTAACAAGAACGGTTGCATTTCATCAGCCCACTCCCGTATAGTGAGCAGTTGTGGGTCTCTGCATATTTTTTATGAAAGGGTAAAAATCGAAGAGAGCAGAGAGCAAAGTTTGTACAGGGTGCCTTCCCTTTCCCTGGAACCTTAAGCAACTGCAGTTTACTCTGCCTTCACGAACTCTGGCTCAGAACAAGTATCAGCTTCTGTAACCTTAATGTGAAACTATGGGTTTTAGTAACCTGTAACTTCTGGAAATCTCAGCCAGAAAGATACAGAATACTGAACTTTTGTGAATCTTAGATGCCTCCAAGGGGGCGGGGCGGGGCGGGGCGGGGGCGGGGCGGGGGGAGGGAAGAAGAGCGTGAGCGAGCAAGCAAGTGCAGTCTAGAAAAAGACAATCTAAGTGAGCACAGAAAACAGGCAGGCATTGATGTCACTGTCGGATAAAATGTAGGCTGTTAGAATGACCACCATATAGCCTGCCTGTGTAGAAAGAGGCATGGGATGTGATAGAGTGAAAATATCAAAATAAGTGCTACATGTTAGGACAAAATTATGTTTAGCTCTACATATCATGTGGCTCATTTTATGTGGCTTGTAGGTTAACAACCACACACACACACACACACACAAACAAACAAAAACAACAACACAAAACCCCGGGTAACTTGCAATTTCCACCTAAGGAGATTTTGAGAGTGAAGAGTCTACATCAGGAGATTATCTCTATGTTCCCATGTCTTATTCTGTGAGAGTTGAGTAAGAGGAAATTTCAGCCCCGATGCATCCAGCCAGCCACACTCAGTTTACTACAATTGTGTAAAACTGGGCTGAGTAGCTCAGATGGGCTGGTGAGGCACTGCAATAAAAGCCCAACTAAGGCGCTCTGGGAATTCCCACTTGTGGGAATCTCAGGATGTGTTTTGCTCATCTGCAGTGGCCCTGGGAACCTTCGAAAAGGTGTATCAACCTTGGGGCTAGCTGCCTAAGGTCCTCTGTTATTCTTAGCATAAAATCTTTACTCTGCCCTATTTAGTCACCCCCACTACTCAGGGTCCCCAGCTATATCAACAGCCACTCACTTCAAACCAGAGCCCAGGTAAATAACCTTTTCTTGCTGTTTCTTGAACCCTTCCAGGTCAGTTTCCACCGGATCCTCACCTGACTGCCTGACAGCTTACTCTCCTGTTCTCTCTCTCTTGCTCCAGGTTTTTGCATGGCTAGCTCAGTGTCACCATTTTACTCGTTGTCTCTGTTTCACCACCCTTTCTGTAACGGGGCAGGCAGAGGAAATGTGGATTTGTGGTGCCTATATAATGTTTAGTGACTAAGATATGAAAAAGTCATCTGATTAGTGCTCTGCTAGAGAGATGAAACTTTTGATCTGCTCTGTAAACATGCATCGTGAACCAAGAGTGGAACTTTGTTCTACTTTTGCTAATCTTTCCCCTAGTCTTAATGTCCATTCCTTGCATAAGTAAACAAATAGGATTGTCTCAAAATCTCATGTCTCAAGTAGTCCAGCAACCTCGGAATCTATTTTCATCTTAGCCATAGTATTTCTCTAATAATTAATATGCCTTTTCGCATGCTTATTAAGTTCATTCGTATAACTTTGGAGAAAAGTCTGAATTGGATTGTTTGGTTTTTCATAAAAGTCAATACTTTTATCTGGGTGTTTGGTTGTGTTTTTTCTTTCTTGTTAATAGCAGGAAATATTGTATATTACTTTTCTGATGCTGTGATAAAATACTGTGACCAAAAGTGACTTGTAGAAGAGTCGATTTTGGCTTATGGTTTTAGAGGAACAACAGTCCATCGAGGCAGGGAAGCATGGCAGCTAGCAGCAGCCCCGATGACAGGAGCAGGGACCTGAGACTTCACAAGCAGGAAGAGGAGAGAGGGGCTGGGAAGTGGAGTAAGTCCATATAATCTCAAATCCTGCCCCCAGTGATACGTTTCCTCCAGCAAGGCTGTATGTCCCCATAATCTCTCCAAACAGCATCACCAAACGGGAACCAAAGGTTCCAATACCAGAGACATATTTCTCATTCAAACCAACACATCCTGCCTCCAGAAAGCTGTCTGGAGATGGCTAGCCAAGACAGTGATGACATGAGCCTCTGTGATGGTTTATATATGCTTGGTCCAGGGCGTGGCACCATTGTGGCCTTGTTGGAGCAGGTGTGTCACTGAGGGCGTGGGCTTTAAGACCCCCATCCTAGCTCCCTGGAAACTAGTTTTCTCCTGTTTGACTTCAGAACAAGATGTAATACTCTTCATTTCTGCCTGCATCACACCTGTCTGGATACTGCCATGTTCCCGCCTTGATGATAATGAACTGAACCCCTGAACCTGTAAGCCAGCTCCGATTAAATGCTGTCCTTCTAAGAGTTGCCTCGGTTATGGTGTCTTGGTTATGGTTTCACAACAGTAAAACCCTAACGAAGAGAGCTTCCTTGTGTTTGAAGCCCATTAGGAAACACATTTTATCCAAAATCATATACTGAAGGGAAGTGTGCTGGAGACAAAACCATAAGGCTTGCTTGCACATGCTAAATCCAAGGTCTTCTAGAATCATGTTATATTACAGCCACATGTATATGTGCCATCTTTCTTACTATTCTGGGCCACCCTGTGACTCCAGAGCAGTGCTTCTCAACCTGTGGGCCACAACCCGTCTGGGGTCAAAGGACCCTTTCACAGGAGTCACATTAAAAGATTATCCTGCATATCAGATTTTTACATAACAGTAGCAATGAAAATAATTTATGATTGGGGGTCACCACAACAAAGGGTGACAGCATCAGGAAGGTTGAGAACCACTGCTCTAGATGGAAGACTGAAGCATGCCTTATTTACAGCTGAGGGAAAGGCCCAGACACCTCTTGATGTCCCCAATGCCCTTTGTCTTAGGAGCCTTGCTTCCTAGCTAAAAGTGAAACCTTGGGATGCAGAAAGGCTGGCTGAGCAGGCACCACTCAGATGTTTGTCTGTGGCTCATTTCCTAGGAGCTCCTCTATAGCTCCTGCATGGAAAGTTCAAGTTCTCCAAAAAAAAAAAAAAAACAAAAACACAGAAAAACATTGGTTTGACATTGTGTGTGGTTTATACCAGGAAACCCACTTCTCCAGAGAGGTTTCCTCATCCTCTGAAAAGCTGTTGTTCAGATGTGTTTGTGAAGCAGCCATTGTGATGCCTACAGTTGGATTCCTGACCTCAACTCTGTCTTCTGTTCTTCCCTTTATTTCTTCCAGAGTGTTACAATAGCCAAGGAGAGTGACAGTACCTGAAACTTTTGGCTGTTATACCAAATCAGAGAATCCATCTCCTCCTCCAAATGGCAGGTAATGACTAGTTATGGGGACATTAGACATTTAGTCAGAAATGGTATCATTTGCTATTAAAAATTCTAAACAACATAGAAGTGCATGTGAACCCATGAGTCACTGTATGTAATTAACTTTTTTGGTACTTTTTACTTACTCTGTCCATTTGAACCTCCATCAAAGTGGGCCACATGCCTATCCTGCTTTTGTCCAGAAACAATTCTAGAGACAAAAAGTATTCAATAAGAACAGTGAGGAAACTAGCTTCTCTTTTTGGCCAAGGTTTGATTCCATCTTTACCTTTTCCCTCCCTTCACAGTACTGGGGAACAAACCCAGCGCCACATTTGTCAGAACCACATACCTGTCTCTGAGCCACACCTCCAGGGCTTCTTTGCTTTGCTTTTATGCCTATTTATTTTACATATATACACACACACATACACATTACAGATACATATAATTTTACAAGTCATTTTTTAATCAGTAATATATAACACTGGCTTCTTTCATTTTTAGAACATGTAGATTTACCTTACTGTGAATGTTATAATGTGTATTTGATACATATTTTCTTTACTTTTGCAGTGTTTATTTGTACATGTCAGACAAGCACTCCACATAGCTATATTATTCCCTTGTACCTGGCTTTGGATTTTTCACCCTCAGTATTAATGAAGTTTGAGGTCGGATCAGTTATGGGGTACTATCTTATAGCATATTTGACACATTTTCTGAAGTGGTACTCATTAGATGGCAGAAGTACTCCTTCCACCACCAATTATGATAACTAGAAACATCTCTACCATTTACAGCTGCAGCCATGACTGGGTACACTTGAGAAACATTGATTGATACAAGTATTTCATTTATATTCATTCTCTTGGAAAGCTTTGTCTTGGAAAGTCCTTTTAGCATTGGAACATTAGAAAATGAAATAAAACTTCATACTTAATTCAACCTTTACATTCAGTTGAATGCCCTGAATGTGTTTGCTTCAAGAAATGTTTTCTATTCAGAGTCCTCGACTAGAAAGTTCAGATCAAATCTTAGCATCAGACAGATTGTCTGTAACATGCTTGCCAAGCACACATGAGATCTAAGTTCAGATCCCTAGTACCCTCACAAATCCAGGCATAGGAGTGCTCGTCTATAACCCAGCATGCAGACAGAGGCATTGGGGCTCTTGGCTAGCCAGTCTAGCCAAATCAGTTCAGTGAGAGACTGTCAAAAAAAAAAAAAAAAAGCCACCGAAGAAAACACCTGATTCAAACCTCTGGGCTCTATACACATGTGTACATTGGTATACTCACATTCACATGCACACATACACACAAGAGTGCATATATAGGTGCACTTGCCTGCGTCAGCACATGAGAAGGCTTGACATTGGAATTGCCTTCTTCACTAATTCTACCTAAGTCTTTAAAATTATTTTATTATGTATGTGTTTGCATGTATGTCTGTGTTCCACATGCATGTCTGGCACTCACAGAGGTCAGAAGAGGGCATCTTCTGCAACTACAGTTTCAGATGGTTTGGTTGTGAGCTGCCATGTGGATACTGAGAATTGAACACAGGTCCTCTAGAATAGCAGTCACTGGGCCATCTCTCCATCCCCTTCAACCTTATTTTGTAAATACAGGGTCTGTAATAGAGTCTAGAGCACACTGACCTAGACTGACTGACCTAGACTGACTGAACTCACGATATTCTCTTGTCTTTATCCCCCACCAGATTATAGGGTTACAGACATGTGCTGACATCTTTGGCTTTTTGATGCATGCCGGGATCCAAATCTAAGTCCTCATGCTTGTTCATGATAGAAACTGTGCCTTCATGACCTGTTCTTAGAATCTTCTTATCTCAATGTCACCACCAAAAACTTGGTCCCACATGGCCTTGTCTCCCACAAGGGACCAGGGTCCGGTTCATCCTATTTTATTTCAGTGTCAGGTCCATGGACCTGGGGGAGATGGAAAGAGACACACTAGTCTGAAGTGTGTCATCATTGCTCACTGCCAATGGAGACCCAAGAGATTAATTCCTATTGTGTTTTATTTTGTTTTCTGTTATAAAGCAAGGCTGAAAACTGTCATAGAGGCTATTCAAAATGGAACAGGCTTTTAAAAGAATTTTGCTGTA
The DNA here is from genome assembly GCF_947179515.1 of Apodemus sylvaticus. Taxonomy (NCBI): domain Eukaryota; kingdom Metazoa; phylum Chordata; class Mammalia; order Rodentia; family Muridae; genus Apodemus; species Apodemus sylvaticus. Next base: position 33,271,324 of record NC_067485.1, on the reverse strand, counting down.
TGTTTTCTAAAGAGACATGGCTTGGTTCATTGTATTATGAGGAAAGGTTGACTATCTTAATACAGAAATACAGTTCTGAGCACACGATTACCAAATCTCTAGAATCAAAATGCTTGGGTTCTTGAGCACTCACAATTTTGAACTTTCAAATTCGGGGTGTGGACTGACAAAGACTACACAGACATTTCAAAGTCTGAAAAAAATCCAAATTCATTCCTGGTCCCAAACACTTAAAAAATACAAGCTACTCAACTTGTATTATTAGTAAATCTGGACACAGTGCCCTATAACAGCACTGAAATAGTCATTATTATATCACCCATTTAAAAGGCTGCTGAGTTCTTTGGTGCAATGCAGTGATGTGCCTACACATCAATTTTACCCTAGTCTGCACTGGGCTTTGGCAAAAAGGATTTGCTTTTCAAATGAACCATACATTCCCTTTGACAGGTAAGAAAGTGCTCATCGTCTACGCACACCAAGAACCCAAGTCCTTCAATGGGTCCCTGAAGAAAGTGGCTGTTGAGGAACTGGGCAAACAGGGATGCACAGTCACTGTGTCTGATTTATATGCCATGAACTTTGAGCCAAGGGCCACAAGGAACGATATCACTGGTGAGTCCAGCAATAAACCATCTGTCTTAAAGCTTTCTGTGTTTTATAGTTTTTTAAAATGTCAGCAATATTTAACTGTGGCTTCTTCACCTTTCACAGAACACCGAACATAACCAGCTTGGGGGGGGGGTAGATTTATTTGGACTTGCAGTTCTAGGTCAGTGACTGGATCCATTTGCATCACTGCTGCACTGGCTTCTAAGGAGCCTGAGCACAATGAAACTAATTCTGGGGAAAGGGCTTCCTAGGATTTATTTCTATTATAATCAGGTTGCCCAGAGGCATAATCTTCTCAAGGAAAAAATATTCTAGTCCGTTTTCTCTTTCATACCTGTAAGCTGCTACAGATAGGATCTCCTGAGATGCCCCTCAGAAAATTTTCCTACTCTCTGCTGGCTAGTTTTATGGCAACTTGAAACAAGCTAGACTCATTGGAGAGGAGGGAATGTAGATTAAGAAAGTGCCTCTGTAAAATCAGACCATAGGCAAGCCGTAGGGCATTTTTTTAATTTAGTGATTGAGGGGAGGGCTCAGACCACAGTGGGTTGGGCTGCCCCAAGCTGGTGGTCCTGGGTTCTGTAAAAAAGCTGAGCTGAGCAAGCCAGAAGGAACAAGCCAGTGAACAGCACCCCTCCATGGCCTCTACTTCAGCTCCTGCCTCCAGATTCCTGCCCTGTTTGAGTTGCTGTGTTGATTTCCTCCAATGATGAATAGTGAAGTGGAAGTATAAACCTTTTAACCCTTTGCTCCTCAAGTTGCTTTGGCTATGGTGTTTCATCGCAGCAACAGTTACCATAAGACAGAATTTGGTAGCAGGAATGGGTATTGCTGGGACAGACCTAAACTTGTTGCTTTGGGGAGAACTGTGGAAGGACTTTGGAACTTTGGTTGAAAAAAATCCATTGAGTTTGAGTGAGAAAAGCTTGGCGGATGTATTCTGTTGGAGCTTGGAGGAAAAGAATGTTAAGAGAAATGCAAATGATAAAGACCTGACTTGTGAAATTGAAGAGGGAAGTTTGAGAGTTACTTAAAGACTGTAGAGGCCATTGCATGTTTACTATTTTGAATTAAGGTTCTGTGGTTCTAATCACCTGGGGCTGAAGAGTCAGCTGTGATTAACAAATGACCAGAACCATGAAGTGAAATATTTATTTTGCTGGGTGTGTCTGAGTCACTGTTCGATTGCTGTGAAGAGACACCATGACTAAAGCAACTCTTAAAGTATTTCATTGGCGCCTTGCTTACAATTTCAGAGGGTTAGACTGTTATCATCATGGCAGGGAGTGTGGTGGCATGCAGGCAGGCATGGTACTAAAAAAGTAGCTCAGAGCTACATCCTGATCTTCAGGTAAGAAGTAAGACAATGGATCTGGTGTGGGCTTTTAAAACCTCAAAGCCCATTCCCAGTGACACACCTCCTCCACAAGGCTACATCTCTTTATCTTTCCCAGTCCACCAGCTGATGACTAAGTATTCAAATATATGAGCCTGTGGGCACCAATCTATTTCAAACCACCACAGTGATATAGATGCTGGTTAGCTAGAGATGAGAAATTAGTAGTAATTAAGAAGAAACCAGCATCACTGAGGTAAAATCTTCCAGGAACTGTTTGCTGAGAATCAACACACAGAATAATACCTATTTATATCTATACCTATATCTAGATAGATATATATACATATATATATGTGTGTGTATGTACATAGAATTTAATATCTGATCAAGCTAGGTCACTGTCACTTCCTAGATTTTGTGATTGTTTTACTTTAGTTTTCTATAAAATCTTGAAGTAAGCATTCCTGATTAAAAAAGAAATTCAGTGCTGTTTCCTAAGGACCCATTAACCATATAGGTGAACTCGGAGAATTCTGTGATGCTGCTTCATGCTCTTCAAGAGAATGATGTGATCTTTCATTTGCTCTGGATTCCCTCCCTCCCTCCTTTACCTGTGACCCTCCTTCCTCGGGTTTATTGAGACGGTTTTTTTTTTAAGCTATTAATGTATTTATGTATTTATTTATTCCTGTTACCACATAATAGTGTAAGTCCATTTAAATTTTTTTATGTATTTATATGTATATATTTTAGGAAGTTTCTATGAGAGTAGGTTTTCATAACACTTTTTTTTATTGCTTTTATTTATTTAGTTTTTACAGTCTAGTTGTTGCCCTCTTCCTAGTCCACTCTCCCACAGTTCCTCCTCCTCCCTTTCCATACTCCCCTTCCATCTCCAAGAGGATGTTCCCCCACCCCACTATGCCTTCCCACTCCTGGGGCCTCAAGTCTCTCAAGGTTTAGGAGCATCTTCTCCCAGTGAGGCCAGACTAGGCAGTTCTCTGCTGTATATGTGTTGAGGCGATGGGGGGGGGGGAGGGGGGGGGAGGCGGGGGGGGGGAGGGTGGGGGGGGGTGGAGGCGGGGAATGCACGGTACCAGCTGGTGTATGCTGCCTGGTTGGCTGCTCAGTGTCTGAGAGATCTCAGGGGTCCAGGTTAGTTGAGACTGCTAGGCTTCCGATGGGGTTGTCCCCCTTCTCAGCTTCTTCCTGCCTTTCTCTAATTCAACCACAGGGACCTGACTTCAGTCCAGTGGTTGGGTATAAGTATCTGTGTCTGTCTCAGTCAGCTGCTTGTTGAGCCTCTCAGAGGACAGCTATGCTAGGCTCCTGTCTGTAAGCACACCACAGCATCAGTAATAGTGTCAGGCCTTGGGGCCTCCCCTTGAGATGGATCCTAAGTTGGGCCAGTCACTGGACTGCCTTTCCCTTAGTCTCTTCTCCATATTTGTCCCTACAGTTCTTTTAGACAGGAACAATTCTGGGTCAGAATTTTTGACTGTGGGATGGCAACCCATCTCTCCACTTGAAGCCTTGTCTTTCTACTGCACCTGGACTTTATGGGTTCCCTCCCCCAACTGTTGGGCATTTCATCTAAGGTCCCTCCCTTTAAGTCCTGAGAGTCTCTCACCTCCCAGGTCTCTGGCACATTCTAGAGGGTCCCCCTTATCCCCCACCCTCCCCCAGGTTGCATATTTCCATTCATTCTGCTAGATCTCTGGGCTTCTCTCCTGTCTCCCTCCCAATGATTATGTTCCCCTATTCTCCTTTTCCTACCCTCTCCCACCCAGATCCCTCCCTCTGTCTGCCTCCCATGATTGCTTTCTTCTCTCTCCCAAGTAGGATTGAAGCAACCTTGCTTGAGCCCTTATGCTTGTTAAACCTTCTTGAGTTCTATGGATTGTATCCTGGGTTGTATTCTGTACTCTTTTGGCTAATATACATTTATTAGTGAGTACATATCATGCATGTCCTTTTAAGTCTGAGTTAATTCACTCAGGATGGTATTTTCTAGTTCCATCCATTTGCCTGCAGAACTCATGATGTCCTCATTCTTAATAGCTGAATAGTATTCCATTGTGTAAATGAACCACATTTGCTGTATCCATTCTTCCATTGTGGGACATCTAGGTTGTTTCCAGCTTCTGGCTATCACAGATAAGGCTGCTATGAACATAGTGGAGCATATACCCCTGTGGTATGGTAGGTACATCTTCTGGGCATATGCCCAAGAGTGGTATAGCTGGGTCTTCAGCTAGATCTATTTCCAGTTTTCTGAGGAACCTCCAAATTGATCCAGAGTGGCTGTACCAGTTTGTAATCCCACAAGCAATAGATGAATGTTCCTCTTTCTTCACATCCTCACCAGCATATGCTGTAACCTGAGTTTTTGATATTAGCCATTCTGATTGGTGTAAGGTAGAATCTCGGTCATTTTGATTTGCATTTCCCTGATGACTAAGGACTCTTTAAGTGCTTCTCAGCCATTTGAGATTCCTCTTCTGTGAACTTTCTGTTTAGCTTTATATCCCACTTTTTTTTATTGTGTTGTTTGGTTTTTTGGAGGTTAGCTTCTTGAGTTCTTTATAGATTTTGGATATTAGCCCTATGCTGGATATAGGATTAGTGAAGTTTTTTTCCAAACTCTAGATTGCAGATTTGTCCTATTGACTATGTTTTTTGCCTTACAGAAGCTTTCCAGTTTCGTGAGGTCTCATTTATCAATCTTGATCTTAGAGCCTGAGCTATTGGAGTTCTGTTTAGGAAATCCCTCCCATGCCAATGAGTTCTAGGCTCTTTCCCACTTTCTCTTCTATTAGATTCAGTGTATCAGATTTTATGTTGAGGTCCTTGATCCACCTGGACTTGATCTTTGTGCATGGTGGCAAATATGGATCCATTTTCTTTTTTTTTTTTCTACATACCAACTGCCAGTTAGACCAGCACCATTTATTGAAGGTGCTTTCTTTTTTCCATTTTATATTTTTGGCTTCTTTGTCAAAGATCAAGTGTACATAAGTATGTGGGTTTATTTCTGGGTCTTCAATTCTACTCTATTGATAGACCTGTCTGTCTCTGTACCAATACCATGTGGTTTTTTTTTTTTAATCACTATTTCTCTGTAGTACAGCTTGAGGTCAGAGATGGTAATTACTCCAGAAGTTCTTTTATTGTTAAGAATTGTTTTTGATATCCTGTTTTTTTTTTTTTTTTTTTTTTTTTTGGTTTTCCATATGAAATTGAGAATTTCTTTTTCCATTATGTAAAGAATTGTGTTGGAATTTTGATGAGGATTGCATTGAATCTATAGATTGCTTTTGGAAAGATTGCCATTTTTACTATTTTAATCCTACCAATCCATGAGTATGGGAGATCTCTCTGTTTTCTGAGGTCTTCTTCTATTTCTTTCTTGAGAGACTTGAAGTTCTTGTCCTATAGATCTTTCACCTATTTGGTTAGAGTTACCCCAAGATATTTTATATTATTTGTGACTACCATGAAGGGTTTTGTTTCCCTCTTTTCTTTCTCAGCCTTTTATCATTTGTAGAAAGGAAGGCTACAAAAAGAAGCAAACACACCCAAGAGGGGTAGATGGCAGGAAATAGTCAAACTCAGGGCCAAAATCAACCAAATAGAAACAATGAGAATGATACAAAGAATCAACAAAACCAGGAGCTGGTTCTTTGAGAAAATCAACAAGATAGATAAGCCCCTAGCCAAACTACTAAAGGGCACAGAGACAGTATCCAAATTAACAAAATTGGAAATGAAAAGTGAGACATAACAACAGAAACTGAGGAAATTTAAAAATCAGATCCTACTACAAAAGCCTATACTCTACAAAACTGGAAAATCCAGATGAAGTGGATGATTTTCTAGACAGATACCATGTACCAAAGTTAAATCAAGATCAGGTAAACTATCTAAACAGTCCCATATCCCCTCAGGAAATAGAAGAAGTCATTAAAAACCTCCCAACCAAAAAATGCCCAGGACCAGATGGCTTTAGTGTAGAATTCTACCATACCTTAAAAGAAGAGCTAATACAAACACTTCTCAAACTACTCCATAGAAAGAGAAGAAACACTACCTAATTCATTTTATGAAGCTATAATTAACCTAAATCACACAAAGACCCAACAAAGAAAGAGAACTTCAGACCAATTTTGCTTATGAATATCAATCCAAAAATACCCAATAAATTTCTAGCAAACTGGATCCAAGAACACATCAAGACCATCATCCACCACAAACAAGTAGGCTTTATCACAGGGATGCAAGGTTGGTTCAATATACAAAAATCCATCAACGTAATCCACTATATAAACAAACTCAAAGGAAAAAGTCACATGATCATCTCATTAGCTGCTGAAAAAAGCCTTTGACAAAGTACAACAACACCCCTTCACATTTAAAGTCTTGGAAAGATCAGGAATTCAAGGCACATACCTAAACATAATAAAAGCAATATACAGCAAGCCAATAGCCAATTAAATTAAATGGAGATACTTGAAGGAATCCCACTAAAATCAGGGACTAGACAAGGCTTCCCACTTTTCCTTTATCTATTCAATATAGTACTCAAAGTTCTAGCTAGAACAATACGACAACAAAAGGAGATCAAGGGGTTAGAAATTGGCGAAGAAGAAGTAGAGGTATCACTATTTGCAGGTGATATAGCATGCATAAGCAAACCCAAAAGTTCTACCAGAGAACTTCTACAGCTGATAAACAACTTCAGCAAAGTGGCTGGATATAAAATTAACTCAAACAAATCAGTAGCCTTCCTTTATTGAAATGCCTTATCCCATGGATTTTAATAGGTCTGTATCCAACCAACCCTAACTTTCATATTGGTAGTAATGAATTAATTGATTTTATGAGGGCATGACCAACCAGACATGTGACCAACTATCTGCAAATAATTTTACCTTAATTTTTTCGAGTATTAGTAATACCCCTAATTTCCATCTCTTCCTTTAATAGAGGTAAAAAGGTATTCACTGTCTATACAGTTGGGAGCTGTGTAGACTACAACTCCAGATATAGTCTGTAACATCCCAATCTTTCTTTTAATATTTTTGTGTATTTATGTTTGCTTGCCTCTAAGTGTACCATAGGCATGCCAGTGTCTGAGAAGGCAGGGATGGGGTATCAGAACTCCTGGGATTTGAATTACAGAACATTATAATCTATCTTTTTTTTTGGTGGGGGGGGGAAGGGTTTCAAGATGGGGTTTTCTGTATAGCCCTAGCTGTCCTAGAACTCACTCTGTAGACCAGGCTGGCCTCAAACTCAAGATATCAGCCTGCCTCTGCCTCCAAAGTGCTGTGATTAGAGGCATACGCCACCACTGCCTGGCATAACCTGTCTTATATGGGTTGCTGACCAAACCTTGATCCTCTGGAAGAATACCAAATACTCTCAATCAGAGCCTTCTCTCCATCTCTCTCCCATTTTTTCAAACATCAGTCCAGGCTAGGGATATATCATAATAGTTGAATGCTTGATCCACAAGTTCAAGGCCAGTACTATATTCATTTAATATAGTGAGGGTTTTGAATAACATTGTCTATAAGGATCTCTTTACTGAAGCAGGTAAGTGTTCTAACAAATATAATACAGCAGAACAGGGACTAAGAATATAAAGTGCAGAAAGGTGTCAGACCCAGTTCCCTTGGATACTGAAGGACTACTGTAAGTGCAAAGGACCTAAGTAAACTTGGGCTAAATGTAATGTGGAGGCCATACCCCATCTGATAGCCTCTCCAGAACATCCCAGCTTTTTCTGTAATGTAATTCCACTCTAGGGGGTCCCTGTAAAGCACAGAAAAGCAGAGTGAGAAGAAATGCTCAATATTTTTCAGTTATAAAAAGGACTGATTTACTTTGCATTGAGATTCCTCTCAGAGGCCTTGAGTTTGCACTCTAGTCTTGATGCCATGCATGGGGAGGGTGGTCACATCAGTCTTAGGCCACCACACCTGCAGGGCCACTTCTGCTTCCTGGGACTCACATGGCACTAAGTACCTACCTTCTCACAAGTCTTGGCTTCCTTTCTACTAAGTCAGGAATTTTAGTGATCTCATGGGCTGTTGGGGGAGATATAATAAGTGATCTGTGCAGAGCACAGCTCCTGGAAGACAGGAAGCAGTCTTACCAGTGTGGTTCTCCCAGCATTCTCTGTCGGCCTGATCTCAAGGCTGAGCTTCTAGTCAGGTCACAGGAAATTCCTAAGGCTTTGGTGAGCTCAGACCACACAGCAGTTTTTGAAAGGTTGGGGCAAGCTGGGCATACTCCTCGATAAATGAAAACTTGGCCTTTTCTTTGCTAGGTGCTCTCTCTAACCCTGAAGTCTTCAGTTATGGGTTAGAAACCTATGAAGCCTACAAGAAGAAAGCTCTGACCAGTGACATACTTGAAGAGCAGAGAAAGGTGAAAGAAGCTGATCTAGTGATATTTCAGGTTTGTTTGGGTTTTTTTTTCCTCAGTTGTAGAGAATCTTCCTATGAATAAACACTTGAACACTGCATTTGGAACCAGTATGTTTTAGGACATGTACACAGTTACTTGAAATACCTTTCCTAGTTATAACTCTAGTTAGAACACTTACCTGCTTCAGTAAAGAGATCCTTATGGACAATGTTGTTCAAAACCCTCACTCCTGAAGTCAGTATGAATAAAAAATGTACCCATGGCCCAGTGGTCCCAGAATCATCTGAATTGTGCCAGTATTGCTGCTTTCATCCTCCCAAAGTCACTGTCCCAGGCATGCCAACTAGCTGGAGCCAGATTTCTATGCACAATTGCTTATCAAGGCAGTTTGGACCAACTCTTATATTAAGTGCCCTGACCATTAACAAGACAACCTTGTTTACACACACACACACATATATACACATATATATATACACATACATACATATATACATACTATATACACATTCACACATACATATATATATATACTATATATACATTATATACATACTATATACACATACATATATACATATACACATACACATACATATTGTGTGTGTGTATGTGTATGTGTGTGTGTGTCCCAAGAAGATAAAGTTGCTACTTAAGGAACTAGACCAACAGACTGACTTCTAGGAGCCCTAATTCAATATGGCCACTCCTGCCAGAACTGGACAGGGTACAGGTAACATGTACCTATAACAATCTGGGTAGTCATATAAGCAAGTGCTTCTAAAGTGTTGTTACACTGACTGAAATCCAAGACAAACTCAAAAGGAAGGGTGGGTTGGTCCAGTATATAAGGGCTCTACTCAACCTGAGTCCTTTGGATGAGAATGGCCATGGCAGCACTTCCGGAGAGCTCTGCTCTCCCCAGATGTCCATCATGCAAGGACTTCACTGACCCAAAGTCTCTGTTTTTACTTCCTATCTTAATCTGGGTTACTACTGCTGTGATGAAACACCATGACCAAAAGCTAATCGAGGGAGGGGGGAAGGGCTTGTTTGGCTTATACTTCCACATCCATAGACCATCACTGAAGAAGTCAGGACAGGAACTCAAACAGGGACAGAATCTTGAGGCAGGAGCTAATGCAAAGGCCACAGAGGAGTGCTGCTGCTAACTGGCTTGCTCCATGTGACTTGCTCGCATGCTTTCTTAGAGAACTCAGAACCACCAATTCAGGGATGGCACCACCCACCATGATCAGAGCTCTCCCCACTTTGATCACTAATTTAAAAAATGCCCTACAAACTTGCCTACATCCTGATCTTATGGAAGCATTTTCTTGATTGGGCTCCCTCCTCTCAGATGTCGTTAGCTTGTATCAAACTAACATAAAACTATCCAGCACACTTCCTCAGAACCATAGTCAGCTCTACCCCTCTCCCCACTGTGCCCATGTTGTGTCCCCACTAGGCTGATCCTGTAGGCTACCTTTGACTACTGGGTGTCCTTGGAGGAGAGATCAGTAGAACGAATGTATGAACCCTGCCTAAGATGGCATAATCTGTCTCTGCTTTTTCCCTCTCCAGTTTCCACTATACTGGTTCAGCGTTCCAGCAATCCTAAAAGGTTGGATGGATAGGGTGCTGTGCCAAGGGTTTGCCTTCGATATTCCAGGCTTTTATGACTCTGGTTTTCTCAAGGTATGTGCTCTAGAGATAAGGATCACTACAGATATGTCCAGTGGAAGGAAGGTGAGGGCATCTATCAACTTATATTTCTAGTTTGAATTTTTGCATTAGATATGTAAATATTCATTAAGCAGTTAATTATGCACAGCACACTTTATGGATGACAAGTACCTCATGTTTTTAATTTACAGAGTAGTGGAGGGGTATATGCATCCACAGTGATCTACACACAAGGAAAGGAAGTATGGGCTGGATACTGAGCAGGGGTGAATGACATGGACAGTACCATTATCAGCCCCAGTGCCAGGGTACCAACTCTGTGACAGTCTGGCTGGTATCGTATACCAGTTGACACCTTTGGGTCCATATGCCTACCCTGGGGGGCTGGTAATCACACATTTCCTATATTATAGGAGACAGGCTGTGAAACCTGGTAGGATCTATATCTTATTGAGAGAATGTTCTGCTAAGCAAATGGCCTTAAATTCTTAATAATTTCATAAATTAAATGTATATGATGAAAATGAACCAGGTAATCAAGATGCTGACCTTCATGGCACAGTCATCCTGTGTAAGCCCCATCACCTTTCCTTTAGCCAGCCCTGTGGTCAGTATCTCAGTTCTCAGGGTGGCTCTGAAACCTAGTTCCCTCTAGAAGTCCTGCATGTTAGAAGTTTGATGTTCACTTGTCTCTTTGCTGCCTGCTCTGTCCCCATCCCTGTTAGGGCATCATTTGTCATCTTTAGATGGGCCCATAAGACATGGGAGGATTACATCTATCTACCCTGGAAAGAACCTGACCTCAGACTCCCTTCTGGCTGTCATAAACCTGTGTACTACACCACAGGAGCACAATTTCCTCTTCTTGCAGTCACATGATGCATTTATCTTTCTCCCCTACCTATAGGGTAAATTAGCCCTCCTTTCCTTAACCACGGGAGGTACAGCAGAGATGTACACAAAAGCTGGGGCCAATGGAGATTTCCGGTACTTCCTGTGGCCACTTCAGGTAAACCTGCCTTGTGAACCTTCTCTACTTTGCTGGCCCACTGGACAACCCCTTACCCTGGACCATACACACGTCTTGTAAGCTTGGCACTCCTTATCGTTCTGACTCCCGACTAGATAGAGAAAATAATAACATTTTGTCCTTATTTTATTTTTTTTAAATTGATACCAGTGTAAAGGCTGGCTAAGAGGGAAAACATACCACTTCTGATAATGTTTGACCCAAAGTTGAACCAAACCTAGTTAGCCTGCTGTCTGTTTTCTGGGGACTGATGGCTCTGAGGTGAGACCAGGTATACGGGTATGAGTGATGAGCATCAGCAAGGCCTAGCGATCTCTCCCCAGACTTACAATCATCTATGAAGCTAGCACCACGCCTTAGCCTTGGCGAGAGGTACCACAGACCCTGTGATACGGATAGCTTCACCTGAGCCTCTGAACAACCTAGACAGATGAATAGCTGAAGAATAGCCCTCTACAGAAGGTAGAGGCAATGACAGAGTGAGTTCCAGCAGGCTAAGATGCCCCTGTGCTTGGAACTCCCTGAGGAGGGACAGAGAACAAGAGGCAGGCTTCAGGGCGAAGACTCTTAGGGAGTCCTTGAAACGAAAATGGATGTGCTCCAGTGATGGGGAAAGCTTGTACTTAATAGTTGGAGAGATTAAACCAGGAAAGGGTATAACATTTGAAGTGTAAATAAAGAAAATATCTAATAAAAATAGTTGGAGAGATAGCTTTTGTGAACATAGACGTCTTGGGCAGAAGCTGCAGGAAGCTGTGTCTGTGGTGGAGCAAGTGCTGAGTGCACAAAGCCAGGAGTTTGAGCTCCAGCTCCCTCTAAGCTGGTTGTGGCAGTGCATGCCCACAGTTACCACTTGGGGGGTAGAGGCAGGAGGATCAGAAGTTCAGAGTCATCCTCAGCGACACAAGTTTGAGGCCAGACTGAGGTACAGGAGTCCTTGTCTCAAAATAATAAAAATTGAGATTTGTCTCTCTTCTTTCTAGGTTCACATCCCTTACTCATTTCTACTGGCATTTTTAACTGGTTTGCCAGCTCTTTGTTAGTGAAATTATCCTACTGTGTCTTTCCAAAACAAAAGAGTTTCCTTTATATAGACAGTATATATTTAAGTTCATCCCTTGTCTTTGTTCTTTGCTCTCATATTTGTGTTATGGAAGTGTGTGTGTGTGTGTGTGTGTGTGTGTGTGTGTGTGTGTGTGTGTGTATGCGTGCGCGCACTTCCCTGTGCATGCACTGTGTGAATGCTAGAGGTAGTTTCAAATAAATTCCTTGATGACTGACTACCTTATTTTTTGAGATTACATCTCTCATTGACCATGGTGCTTGCTGGTTTGGCTTTGACTGGATGGCTAGTGAGTCCTGGGGTCTGCCTGCCTTTGTTCCTCTCCCCACATATACAGGAGTTACAGGTCCAATGCTGCCATACCCACTGAGTACTCTTCACTCTGAGCCACTGCTCAGTCCCCAGTAAATGAAATCCATTTTCATTATGGATTCATTAAATGAAATCATTAACAGCTGATTTCCATAAATCATAACATCTGAGAGAAAGTAATATAAAAACATATGTGTGGGTTTTTTGACCTCTAATTCCACCTGATAGGGAAGGCTTAGATGAGTGTGTGAGTTTTTAAAATCATAGTTCAAAAGACCAAGTGGGATATTTCTAGGGAGAAACTAGGCTTGGTTTGAAAGATGATTCCAGTTAGTGGCTTAGTGGTGCTCCATTAAGGGCAATTACAGTCTGTGCGTGTCACTCTCTGAAGGCTAGCCATTTTCACACATGACCTTGACTAACCTTAAATCTTGTTTTAAAAAACATGTACTTTATCCCAGTTTATAACAAAATATAGTATAAGGTAAACATTATTTACAAAGTTTAAAAGTCCACTTAATCTATACCTCTAGAAAGAATTACTTGTAATTTATTTCCTAATGGCCTAGATAGATCCTTACATTGAAAATGTCTATTACTAGTTATTATTTTACATAAGTGGTATATAACAAACACTGCTTAAAATTTGTTTTTACAAGTATGGTCAACAGCTTTCTACAAAAGCACATCATAGCTAAAATTACCTCTCTTAGTACTGAATATATAATGTATTTTGACAAATATATCATATTTGGCAAATAGCATATTTGGAAAAATAACATAATATGCCAAATCTATCAAAACTATGTTTAGTGGTCGATTCATTAGTGAATATCTGTCTGATAATTCCAGCTGCCAGGTTCTCCTAATGAAACACTCTATCCTGTAGCTATCCAGAAGTGAGCTGTTATCGATTACTTTGTAGCACTGTTTCATTATATGCTAAAGCTTATTCACATCATTTTCCCTATTTACTAGTTTAACTAAATGTACATAAAGAATGTGATTATGCTCATTTCTTTTCTTTACGGCTTCAGCATGGAACATTGCACTTCTGTGGATTTAACGTCCTTGCCCCGCAGATCAGTTTTGGTCTTGATGTTTCATCAGAAGAAGAGAGAAAAGTGATGCTGGCATCATGGGCCCAGCGGCTGAAGAGCATCTGGAAGGAAGAGCCCATCCACTGCACACCCCCTTGGTACTTCCAAAAGTAACACTTTGTGCTCTGAGTACAGCTGACAAGCAACACAGTGAGACCTGAAGCATGTGCAAAGAGCAGGTTGTGCTGTGTCCTGAGATGTATTTAACAGTGCCCACCAATGAGTGTCTTCAGTGTCATACAGCTAGATCAGATATTTCAAAAATCATCTTATTGCACTGTATTAGTTCTGCCTGGTCATTCACTCATTTTTCAGTTCTTTAATGTTTCCCTAAAATTTCTCCTGCTACTTTCTAGCAAGCCTTTGTGGTATAGTTTTTTGAACACATTTCACTCAGTTTCCTGTGAGAATTGTCATCTTCAAATGACTTCTATCTGTAGTTTCTTTATATTCCTTTCCACTTTATATTCCTTTTCTCCTCTTCAATAGCATCAAACCCTTATTCATTTATTAAAATGTTTAGTGTATGCATGCATACACATGCCACTGTGTGTGTGTGTGTGTGTGTGTGTGTGTGTAAGTTGTGGTGATTTGAATGAGATGGCCCCATAGACTTATATGTTGACTATTTAGTCTCCAGTTGGTAGAACTGTTTGAGAAAGATTAGGAAGTGTGGCTGCAGTATGTAATGGAAGTAATGGATGCAGTATCATTAGTGGCAGGTTTTGTGGTTTCAAGACTAGAGTCATCCCCAAATGTGCCTCTTTGCCTCCTGCTTTTGTATGAAGATGTGAACTCTCAGCTGTCCCTACCTTTGTTCTGCCATCATGGACTCTAATTCTCTAAAACCACAAGCCCAATTAAATGCTTTCTTTTATTAGTTGCCTTGGCCATGGTGTTTTTTTCACAGCAAAAGAAACCTTAACTTAATGCAGAAGTCACAGGACAACCTGCAGAAATTGGTTCTCTCCTTCTATCATGTTCCACATGCCAAATTCAGGTCACCAGGCTTGGTTGAGCCATCTTGCCAGCTCTAGATCCCTTTTCATCTGTATTTTCTTCATCTTTTTTGCTGTAATCAGAAGTTTGTCCAAATATTTGTCTTGCAAGTCTTTTTCATCAAATACTTACTCGGAGCCTTTGCTTTCAAATTCTAATTTTTCAGAGCCATTTTACCCCACTTATTTTCAGAACAACCTTTTTCTAGTTTTTTATTTAAATTTTTTTCTTACAATATATTGATTATGTTCTTTTCCTCCACTAGTTCCTCCCTACCTCCCTTCCCACTCATTAAGACATAAATTAGTATAAGATGCAGTGAAAACACTGCATATCTATGTTGGCTCCAGTAGCATTCAATGAACCTCCCCATCATCTCAGCCTGGTCTCCATAGTCCTCTGTAAACGCATTCAATGCTTGAAGGGGGTTTCCAGCTACCAGGCCTCCATCAAAGGTTTGATTGCAATGACTTGCTAGCCCCACATTTCTCCAGCATCCAGAAGTTAATCCTGGGCTTCTGACTAACAGAACTTTTTCACTGGTTATTGCTTTGGTATCTCTTCTATGACTGAAGAAATAGGACTAAGCTTATGATAAGGAAATGCAGGTTTAGGAGGCCAAGAAAAAATAGGCAGTCCCAGAAGAAACAAACGCCCTTGATAATGCATCTCTTTCCCTCCCCTCCCTCCTTTCCTCCCTCCCCTCCCCTCCTCCTTCCCTCCCCCTCAGGAATGAGTTTGACAATTCTGATCTCTCCCTTTGCTTAGCAAACTATAACCACAATGAGCATGGAAGGTGGGGAGACAGCAATACCCACCTTTAGAGCCTCATCCTGGGGCCCTTGTGAATTGCTGGACACCACAGTACTAGGAAATAGGAATTCTGTCCTGGTCCTCCAGCTCCCCATTTCTAGTACTGGATGAGAGGACAGGAATTCCAAATGGAGGGAACCTTGGTGCCTTCCCAGGTTTCAGAAGTCACTACTGTTGAGGTTTTGTTTTTTACTGTTTATTGTAATGCTAAAAAGCTGGCCTCCAGAATCTGGAGTTTGCACATAGCCTCTAGGACCCTGTTCCCAGGTTAGTTCTGATTGGTGAATAAATATGCTATATGCCATCTTTTAGAAAAAAATACAACTATACCTTGGAAGTTGATATCCTCAGCTTAGCCTCACACATCTAAGGATATTAAATTCTTCCTCCCAAGCAAAATCACCAGCACTTCCAGAGTTGAGACTTTGCTCACATCTAATCAGCTCCATCACCTACACTTAAATCCTGCATCACCAGGGCACTGGAAATTGCTTCCCTACAAAGAAAAGGAAATGGCCACAGCCAGGGTTATGTTATTAGGCAAACCATTCCCTTAGGAACACAGGGCCTTTGTGACTTTGCAAAATCCTTGTCTCTGTGGAGTTCAGTTCCCTGAGCCACTCTGAGCAGAAGTGAGCAACAAAGAAGGAAGCACTGCTTAATGTCAGAAAAAGCAGGGAGAGTGTAGTGGAAAATCCAGGCAGCTCCAGTATCTAAAGGACAGAGGTGCTGGCAGAAGTCTCTAAGTGGAGGAAACAAACCCCAGACAGACAACAAATCCTGGCAAAATGTAGGGATCAGGAATTAGGCGTTTTGTGAGCAATTCCATGATGGAGGTGGGATAGCATCCTTGGAGAAACCCATCTTGTCCCATGAGGCTCTCACATTGGCTAGGTAAACTAGTAGGCACACAGATGAGAGAATTAATGAAGTAAAGAGATCTGAACAGATGCTAGACAGATAGAGGACTTTGTGGTTAAAGTGCTTACTGTGCAAGCATGGGAACCTGATTTTGGGTCTCGAGCAACCACCCAAAAAGCTGGGTATGTGCTTGCAACCCCAGTGCTAGAGTGTGGATACAAACAGATCCCAGACTTTACCGGCCAGCCCTTCCAACCAAAAGGTCATGCTCCAAGATCAGTGACAGAGCATATCTCAAAAAGAAAGTGACTGAGGAAGACATCCCAACAACTTGGCCCAACAAAGCTAACCCTTCACCCAACAAAAGTCTGACCAAGTAAGAAAATAAATGAAAAAGACAAAGATTAGAGGCATGGCAAATTGAAAAAAAAAGACATTAATTTCATAGAAAACATTAATTGGTTGCCAGGTTTAATAAATATTACATGGATCAAGCATCATTAAAAAAAACCCTACAATTAGACATAGCACAGTGAAACCATTCAACACACAGGTAAAATGGAAGTGATTGCAAAAATGAATAACCAGATCCAGACCTTAAGAGAAAAATTCAGACATTTAATAGATTAAAATGAGATGGTTTTCAATGAAAGAACATTACTAAAGACATTTCATAATATTGTATGTATTTTAGAAGGGCAATCATTTAAGAAATGGCTGAAATGCAGTGGACATGGGGAACAAGGACAGTGGTAAATGTGTTAACTCTAGGCAAATAATTAGTATGAAATTATTATAACATTGTCCAATTCACAGTGTGGCAGCTTAGGCAGGGGAATGCAATGGTAATACTCAGGAAATAATGTGTAAGATGGCATAATCTTAAATAAAAACAGCTACTTCAAGTGGCAAGTATATATTCAGGTTTCTAGAGTTACCTAAAATAAAAGCTAACAGCCAACTTAGTGGAGGACAAAATAGAAAATTAAAAAAAAAAAAATCCCAATTACCCAAAAGAAAGTAAGAATGGAGGAAAACTGAGAGGTATGATGGCGTGTGTCTCTGTATCTAGTATTTAGGAGGCAGAAGGACCAGGGGTTTAAGGTCAGCTTCAGCTGCATAGTAATTTCAGGGCCAGCCTATGCTACATGAGACTGTGTCACAAATAGCAAAGGGAGGAAGAGAAGGAAAAGGGGGGAGAAAAGGAGAGAGGAATGGAAAAAAAGGAAAAAACAGAGAAAGGGAATTGTGATGGTTGTATATGCTTGGCCCAGGGAGTGGAGCTATTAGGAGGTGTGGCCTTGTTAGAGTAGGTGTGTCACTGTAGGCATGAGAAGCTAGTCTGCTCCTGTTTGTCTTCAGATGAAGATGTAGAACTCTCAGCTCCCCCTGACCCCCTGATCCCCTGCCTGGATGCTGCTATGTTCCTGGCTTGATGTTAATGGACTGAACCTCTGATATAAGCCAGCCCCAATTAAATTAGAGTTGCCTTGGTCATGGTGTCTATTCACAGCGGTAAAACCCTAAGACAGGAGGAAATAAATAAGACAAACTGAAGGCACATGATATGCAATAGTGGGGCAAAAACAGGAAAGGGGAAATATGGAAAAGAGTAAATCATACAAATACAGATATGCCAGGTATAGCAATATTCCCTTTATAACTACCCACATATAAATGGTGGCCCCATAAAAGTACTGTGGAGTAGAATTCCTATTATGATGAACACATAGTTTCCATCACACTATAGCATAGCACATTATTCCTGTGTCTGTAGTGACAGTATAGTGATTTTGATGTAGATATATAACTCATAAACCACAGGTAGCTGAATTTAATTTTGAAATTAAGTTTACCTGTCTTGGATGATATTCTGGTCCATTTCTTTATTTTGTGATCCAGACATACTATAATTTTTTTCCTTCCATAGTATTTTACATTTTCAGTTTACCTGGTTTTACTATTTTCTTTTTCTTCCATTCTCATCTTCCTTTGAATGACCTCCAGTTCTATCCCTCTACTAATTTGGCCGCCATATAGTCAAATGAAAATTTTACTCTCTAGTCCTGGGTAGGGTGCCCCGATCTAAAGAATCCCTGAGACTTGTTTTACCTTATCAGATATAATCCTGCCACATGCCCTGTGATCTCAGTTAGGTTCCTTAGCAACTCTTTTTAAAATAATAATAACAACAATAATAATAGCTTTAAACCCACTGTGTTGGTTATATAGTTATATTTTTTCCTGTGATAAAATACCATGCTAAGAAAGGCATGGTATGCCCAAAGGAGATGGCTGATCTCATACACATGCAGGATGCAAGAGAAAGCAAATGAAAAGCGGGGCAAGACTATAAACCCTCATAGCCCATCCCTAGGATGTACTTCCCCCTGCACCTACTAAAGATTCCCTAACTTCCCAAACAGTACCACCTACTGGGGAACAAATATTCAGATATTTGAGCCTGTGGGGGCATTTCACAACTAAACTCTCACACCTATCAAAATTCAATATGTGACTATTGAAAAGAAAATGAAGTGTGACCTTTTTTAAAAGTTTATCCAATACAAAATAATCTTATACTTCAGTGAGATTATTCTACTTCAATGAGTGATCATGTTCACAACCAAAGTCACCCTTTAAACTGGAACTCAGTTGCTGAGCTAGCCCCAGTCTCAGGTTTTTTGTTAGCACCAGGGGGCATAGGAGTCCTTCTGTAGGTGTCTCTGTCTGCCTCCTCTCTTGTGAATCTTGCAGGTGGTTCACCCTCTAGAACTTTAGGCCAAGGCCTGCCAGTCTGAGGATGGCTGTGGTGCAGGCTGTGGCAGGCACTATCTCCAGAAGTAGCTGAAGTAATCTCAGAGATACTGGATACCTTCATTTGTAAGGTACCAATAGAAATGTCTCCGGGCACCCCAATTACAGCAGTTATTGGGTTAGGATGCTAACTTCTCACCATAATGGCCCTTTAACCTGAAATTCTTTCTTAACAACATAACACAAATGCATGTGTAGTGACCATCAGGAGGTGTATGGGAGCCTCCCCAATCTGCTCCTGCCTCCCCTTAGCCTGACACCAGCTACCTTACCCAGAATCCTAACATGGTTTAAAAAGGGACATCACAAGAAGCTAGCATTAGATGATGTATTAAAAAGACCTCTAATGAGCACTTAAAAATACTTTCACAATTACCCCATCTCAAACAAGGTAGTGCAGGCCTCCGTGAGAACTGGTCCTTTTGGATAGACAGTTCTTGGGAGGGAAGACTCCCAAGTCTCATGTTTTGATTGGGTTTGTTTCATAGTTACCACAGAAGAAAAATGTAGAAAATGCTTGTGGTATACTAACTCTTTCTGTATTTAAGTTACTGTGACTGACATATAATTATAATTAAATTCTGAACTGAAAATATGGACGGAAAGGAGGGGGAAGGAAGGAACAAAAGAAGGAAGAGAGGGAAGAAGGAAGGAAAGAAGGCAGGAAGGCAGGAAGGAAGGAAGGAAGGAAAGAGAAAAGGAAGGCAGGAAGGAAGGAAGGAAGGAAGGAAGGAAGGAAGGAAGGAAGGAAGGAAGGAAGGAAGGAAGGTAGGTCTATAGGCAAACAGCTCCTTTACATAGCTTCGAGGCTTGAGAGACTACACAGCCTTCATTACAGTAAGGTTGGGTACATCTTGTTTGCCAGTGTAAGGTGTTTAAGCATATGGACATGTTTCTTGGCAGCCATTACTCTATCCTTAAGGAGTTCATAGATGGCGTTCAGGTTCTTAGATATTAACATCTCAGCAGTTGCATGGTTCAAGGTGGAGGCAGGACTGTGGAAGTGTGCCTTGTAAGTAAAGCACACACCAAACTATTGAGTGTTCTGAGGATCAAGTTTGATCCCCAATACCCATATACAAAGCTAGATTCCCAGAACTCCTAAGGTGAAATGGGAGTTTGCAGGCTAGCTACCCTGGCAGCAGCTGAGTAAGGAAGACCCTACTTCAACAAGTTGGAAAACAAGAACCCAACTCCTGAAAGTTGTTCTTTGATCTCTGCACATATGCTATAGCTATGCGTTTCATGCTGGCTAGTCTTGAAATCATTTCTGTGTCAAAGCCACACATCTTAGTTTGTCCTGAGTTGAGATCCCTTGAAAGATTAGGGAAGCTCCTTAGACAGTAGACTAAAGGAATAGAAGAGAGGATCTAGAAATAAGCCCAAGCAACTACAGACACCTGATCCTGAAAAAAAGCGAGGAATATTCAGCCTCTGATATCCACATGTAGAAGAATGAAACTAGATCCCTGTCTGTCACTATGGAGCCTAAATTGTATTAAATTAAATTAAATTGTATTAAAGATCTTACTGTGAAATAACTGTTTCTTTGAAACTACTGAAGGAAAATACTTCAGGATCTAGGCATAGGAGCTAGACGGATGGCTTAGCAGTTAGGAGTTAGTAATGCTCTTAAGGGAGACCTGAGTTTGCTTCCTAGCACCCACATAGGGTAGCTCACAACCACCTGTAACTTCTGCTCTGGGAGATCCAACACCTCTGGCAGGTGCGCATAAACACACATACACAGACACACACACACAGGTGCACACACACACACACACACACCTTTTTTACAAAAAAAACTCTTAATCTAGATATTAGTGATTACTTTCTGAATAAGACTCCAAAACCTCTGGAAATAACAAGAATTCCAAATACCTGACTTATCTCATTGATTTGATAAGGTCACTTGGTCCCTGATGTGCCTGAGTCTACAAAAGAGTTTCCCAGAGTAAAATAGGTGTGACTAACTTGTTCCTAAATACTTAAGGCTGTGCATTTGCTGCCCTCTGGTGGCAGTTTGAAGTTGATGAACTTGGGATCCTCAACTATAGGACAGAGGGGTACCACAGGGCTACCAGGCCCAGTTCCCTGTAGAATAACTTTTACTTCCTGAGGCTTGTGCACATTTAAGCCATATGTTTCCCTTTTGCAGCTACATGTCCTGGTATTCAATCTTTCCTCTAGCTCTGAGAAATCAACTACAACTAGGCCTTTTCGGTTCAACAATTCTTATTAAGAACTATCTCTTATCAAAGAAATGAAGCTGAAACTAGAAATAAGATATATTGCCCTCAAAGTAATCAAAGTTTCTGCCTCATACCAGAAAACTTTTTAACAGCTACCTGATAGTGTCTTCTAGGGAGTGCTTTGAGAGCTGACTAACTGAATTGTTTTGGATGGAGTCAAAGGCAAATCTTTTGCACTGTGTTTCCTATGGTATGACAAATGACCATCTAAACAATGATGAGAAATTCCAAGTCCAGTATCTCACAAAGTACAACTAAAGGATGGGAAACACGAGTGGGCAAAAGGCATTAATCCAGGAGGAACATCTGTTCTACTCAGAGGATGAAACTAGTTAGGAGTTCTAAGAACTGATATTGAAGAAATGAGGAGCATCAGGCTTTTACCACAAGAAACTTCCTCTTCTATTTTTCCAACATAATTTGAACTCGACACAATAAGAAATCTGAAACCCTGTAGGTATCAAATTACAGGAAAATGATATTCTGTAATTCTGTCTTCACACCAAGGAGTTCCTTTTTAATGAACTGGTATTTAATTTTCTCTCGAGAACATTTAGAGTGTTCCTAACTCACAGGGGGAATTTCCAACCACTTCTCACCTACCTTTGTTATTTCCAGAGGGAGCAGCAGGTTCACCATGGGACTCAGGCCAGTCCAGGAATGCCGCACATCTGTGGTGTGTTAAGAGATGACTCTGGCTTCTGAGGCTGCATTTAATAAAGGAAAGCAATAGTGGCGTGATGGGCCCAGAGACCACAGACTTTGGAAAAACAAAGCCAGTCACCACATGCCCCTTGGTATTTTGAGCAATAATGTTCAACACAGAGAGTTAGCTACTAAAAAGTACAGTTGTCTAGAAATATTGCAAATGCCAACTACTAGTGTATGGTCTGTCAGCTCCCCATCTTCCTTAATATTTACTCTAAGCAAGTATAAATTTAGCATCCTTCATTTGGGGAGAATTCTGGAGAGAAAGGAAGAAGAAACCCTAAGCACATACCCATGTGCTACATGGAATGAGGATCTCTAGGAAACCTGTCCAACCATCAGCCTGGGCCTAAACAAACCTAACTGTGGCCATCCTCTCTGTTGAGAAGACTTTAGGGTGGAAATCTGTGGTTGAAAGTGATGTGTTTGGGTGTCAACTAACTAGATGTACATTTGTAATGATAAATATTGTCAGCTTGACACCTCTAGCCCTACCTGTGAAGGTGTTTCCAGAGGTTCAATTGAAGAGTAAAAGATTCACCTTGAATGTAGGCAGCACCAGCCCATGGTCTATGTTCTTGGACTGAATAAACAGAGAAAAGGGAGAACGCTGAGTACTAGCATTCATCTCTAGTACTAGCACTACAGATACAAAGAGACTGGCCATCCATATCAGTGCCACTATGCCTCCCCTGCCACAGTGGATTGGATCTCAAATTCTAAGCCAAAATAACTCCTTCCTTCCTACATTTTTTTCTTTATGGAAAAGTTACTGCAACTCTCCAACCGCACATTACTTTTTCCTTTCAATGTCTTGCTCTGCAGCCTCCTTTGCCCTTTTTGCTTGGATGCCGAAGAGCCAGGCATTGGCATGGGCCATGTGAAGACTGGCAAAAGCCTTGACTCTGGCTTTTTCCTTTTTGTACACATTCCGGGTGGCATCACAGGTCCTGTAGCTGTGTGGACCAATTTAAGGTCTTCAGCAGAACTGTCTCCCTTCTTTGGTGTAGAAGGCTTCCTGGGAACAGTATGAGCTTGGAGCAATACTCCTTTAGGCGCTGCACGTTGGCCTGTAGTGATTCAATGGATTTGCTTTGCTTCCTTCAGTCCACAAAGATGCCGATGGGGTAACCCATTTTCAGTGTGGATACAAGACACCCTGAGTTCTTCCAGGCTGAAGCACCTGCCAGTTCGGACCCCAGCCTAGACCTTGGTGTGGTATCTAACTGTACAGAACTTCACTATGAGCCTGATGGAATGAGACTCGGGACAAGGGGCCATGCAACGTGCTTTCACCTGCCGGGCCTTGCATCTGCAGATCTTGCGTGCTGGCTAGTTGAACCAAGTGCCCACTTGCTGCTCCCAATCTTGTTGAAGTGGGGCTTCAGGATCATGCCATATTGGCTGGGTGCCATGGCTGCCTAAGGCCGCGAGTGAGAGAAGAACCCCTTCCTTCCTTCCTTATCTTACCTTACTTTTGTCAGCTATTCTGTCACAGCCATGAGAAAAAGTACAACCTAGCAAGAACTCCAGATGCCCAGGTGACATGTTAGACTGTCTTTCCCAGCACTGTAAACACTATTCGTTGAACATAAAAACTGAATAGAGGCGGCGGCAGCAGCGGCAGCAGCGGCAGCAGTGGCTGCTCCAGCTGAAGGGCCATCAGCAGTGGAACCAAGGCGTCACAGGGACCAGTTAGGCCCTGCGCCCACGACCACTGACCTTCGCTGACCAGCCGGACAGCAAGCAGCTGCAGTTGTGCGGCGCCTTTCCTGCACGGAGGCCACTTCAGAACTCGGCCTCCCACCAGTCAGGAGAGGAGGATCCATCTTGGTTCCGTACTCCAGGAATCGGACAGACTGAGGTACACAAACATAATCCGAGGCCAACACCGCGGTGGTCTGAGCCCGACGGGCGTTGGCCTGCACCCAGGCCCTGGGCGGGTCGGGGGGCCATCGGGGTGCCAACCCAACCAGGAGGTTTTTTGCCCAGGCCTGCGAGCGCGCCGCCGCCATTTTGCCTGCAGGACGACAGAGAGCTCAGGCGGGCAGACCTGTAACAGGCATAGCCTAAGGCTAACAAAGCGGGGGTCCAGGCCCCAAAAGGCACAGGACTGACCCCAAGAACTGGGCGGCTTGGTGGGCCATCTGTGAGTCAACCCGCCCAGGTGTTTGTTAGCAAAGCAGACTCTCCCGGCGCTTTCAGGGAGCGCCGGCGCACACGCCCGCCATCCTAGTCACCTGGCAAACCCAATTAACAGTCAAAGCCATAGGGGAACTTTGCTCGGACCTTGGCCTCACAGGCTTTTGCCTGGACTCAGGGACTGGGCGGCCAGGCTAACCTTGTGTGCGATAGCCCGGTTGGCAGATCGGCTGCCCAGCGGAGTGAGCGGAACTCAGGGGAGGTCACAGTAGCATACACCATCGGCACTCCCGGGGAGTGCACACGGGCTCCATCTGCTCCACAGACACAATCTGGGGCAAGGCCTCAGGCAGAAGGCCTTAGCTCTACTCTCTCCGCTTCCGGATCCAGATCAGCCTGGGCGGCAGCATTACATCTCCAAGTCCTGCAAGTGGCTAGCTGGGCTTCCGGGCGGCCAGCTGGGAGAAGTCAGTGTGCTCCAGTGAATCCAGCGGGCCCCAGCGGGAGCCTTCGGGTGCCTGCTTTGGGATCTGAACAGCCTGGGCAGCAGCACACTGTCTACAAGCAGTGCAGGAGGTAAGCTGTGCACCAGAGGCCAACTGGGAAGGGGCAGCTTGCACTGGTGAGTCCAGCACTGACAAGATAAACTAACACCAGTGAGATCTAGATGGCAAAAGGCAAACGCAGGAACGTCACTAACAGAAATCAAGGCAATATGGCAACATCTGAACCCAATTCTCCTCTACCAACATGTCCTGGATACCCCATCACACCAGTAAAACAAGATTTGGATTTAAAATCACTGGTCATGATGCTGGTACAGGAACACATGAAGGTCATACGTAAAGAAATTCAGGAGACAATGGATCAAAAGGTAGAAGCCCTTGCAAGGGAAACACAAAAATCATTGAAAGAAATCCAGGAGAATACAAAAGCCAACAAGGAGGAAATGCAAAAAACACTTAAAGAAATACAGGAGAACTTTGCTCAACAGGCTGAGGTCATGAAAGACGAAACACAAAAATCTCTTAAAGAAATACAGGAGAACTTTGGTCAACAGGCTGAGCTCATGAATGAGAAAACACAAAAATCTCTTAAAGAATTACAGGAAAACACAAACATGCAAGTGAAGGAGCTAAGCAAAACCATCCAGGATCTAAAATCAGAAGTAGAAACAACTAAGAAAACTCAAAGGGAGACAACTTTGGAGATAGAAAGCCTTGGGAAGAAATCAGGGGACAGAGATACAAATATCAACAACAGAATACAAGAGATAGAAGAAAGAATCTCAGATGCTGAAGATTCCATAGAAACCATGGACTCAACAGTTAAAGAAAATGCAAAATGCAAAAAGCTTGTAACCCAAAATATCCAGGAAATCCAGGACACAATGAGAAGACCAAACCTAAGGATTATAGGCATAGAGGAGAGTGAAGATTTACAACTTAAAGGGCCAGCAAATATCTTCAATAAAATTATGGAAGAAAACTTCCCTAACCTAAAGAGAGAGATGCCCATGAATATACAAGAAGCCTACAGAACTCCAAACAGACTGGACCAGAACAGAAATACTTCCCGTCACATAATAATCAAAACACCAAATGTTCTAAACAAAGAAAGAATACTAAAGGCAGTAAGAGAAAAAGGCCAAGTAACATATAAAGGAAGACCTATCAGAATCACAGCAGACTTTTCACCTGAGACTATGAAGGCTAGAAGGTCCTGGGCAGATCTCATGCAGACTCTAAGAGAACACAAATGCCAACCAAAACTACTATATCCAGCAAAACTCTCAATCACCATAGATGGAGAAACTAAGATATTTCATGACAAAACCAAGTTTACCCAATATCTATCCACAAACCCGGCCCTAAAAAGGATAATAGGAGGACAACACCAATACAAGGAGGGAAACTTCACCCTGGAAAAAGCAAGATAGTAACCTTTCATCAAACCCAAAAGAAGTTAAGCATTCAAATTTAAAAAATAACGTCAAAAATGATAGGAAGTAACAATCACTATTCCTTAATATCTCTTAACATCAATGGACTTAATGCCCCAATAAAAAGACACAGACTAACTGAATGGATACGTAAACAGGACCCTACATTTTGCTGCTTACAGGAAACACACCTCAGGGTCAAAGACAAACACTACCTTAGAGTAAAAGGCTGGAAGACAATTTTACAAGCAAATGGTCTCAGGAAACAAGCTGGAGTAGCCATTTTAATATCAGATAAAATTGACTTTCAACCCAAAGTCATCAAAAGAGACCCTGAGGGACACTTCTTGCTGGTCAAAGGAAAAATACAAAAAGAAGAACTGACAATCCTGAACATCTATGCCCCAAATGTAAGGGCACCCTCTTTTGTAAAAGAAACTTTATTAAAACTAAAAGCACACATTGCACCTAACACAATAATTGTGGGTGACTTCAACACTGCACTTTCCTCAATGGACCGATCAGGAAAACAGAAACTAAACAGGGACACAATGAAACTAATTGAAGCTTTGGACCAATTAGATTTAACAGATATATATAGAACATTCTATCCTAAAACAAAAGAATATACCTTTTTCTCAGCACCTCATGGTACCTTCTCCAAAATCGACCATATAATTGGTCACAAGACAGACCTCAACAAATATAAGAAGATCGAACTAATCCCATGCCTCCTATCTGATCACTATGGAGTAAAAGTGGTCTTCAATAGCAACAGAAACAACAGAAAGCCCACATACACGTGGAAACTGAACAATACTCTACTCAATGATACCTTGGTCAAGGAAGAAATAAAGAAAGAAATTAAAGACTTTTTAGAACACAATGAAAATGAAAACACAACATACCCAAATCTATGGGACACAATGAAAGCAGTGCTAAGAGGAAAACTCATAGCCCTGAGTGCCTCCAAAAAGAAAATGGAGAGAGCATACATTACCAGCTTAATGACACACCTGAAAGCCCTGGAACAAAAAGAAGCTATTTCGCCCAGGAGGAGTAGAAGGCAGGAAATCATCAAACTCAGGGCCGAAATCAATCAAGTAGAAACAAAGAGAACCATACAAAAAATCAACAATACCAGGAGCTGGTTCTTTGAGAAAATCAACAAGATAGATAAACCCTTAGCCAGAATGACCAAAGGGCACAGAGAAAGTATCCAAATTAACAAACTTAGAAATGAAAAGGGAGATATAACAACGGAAACGGAGGAAATCCAAAAAATCATCAGATCCTACTACAAGAGCCTATACTCAACACAACTGGAGAATCTGGAGGAAATGGACAATTTCCTTGACAGATACCAAATACCAAAATTAAATCAGGACCAACTAGACCATCTAAACAGTCCCATAATGCCTAAAGAAATAGAAGGAGTCATAGAAAGTCTTCCAACCAAAAAAAGCACAGGACCAGATGGCTTCAGTGCAGAATTCTACCAGACCTTCAAAGAAGAGTTAACACCAATACTCTTCAAACTATTCCACAAAATAGAAACAGAAGGAACACTACCCAATTCCTTCTACGAAGCCACAATTACGCTGATACCAAAGCCACACAAAGATCCAACAAAGAAAGAGAACTTCAGACCAATTTCCCTTATGAACATCGATGCAAAAATACTCAATAAAATTCTTGCCAACCGAATCCAAGAACACATCAAAACGATCATCCACCATGATCAAGTAGGCTTTATCCCAGGAATGCAGGGTTGGTTCAATATACGGAAATCCATCAATACAATCCACTACATAAACAAACTCAAAGAACAAAACCACATGGTCATTTCATTGGATGCTGAAAAAGCATTTGACAAAATTCAGCATCCCTTCATGCTTAAAGTCTTGGAGAGAACAGGAATTCAAGGCCCATACCTAAACATAGTAAAAGCAATATACAGCAAACCGGTAGCCAGTATCAAACTAAATGGAGAGAAACTTGAAGCAATCCCACTGAAATCAGGGACCAGACAAGGCTGCCCCCTTTCTCCTTATCTTTTCAATATTGTACTTGAGGTACTAGCTCGGGCAATTCGACAACATAAGGAGGTCAAAGGGATACAAATTGGAAAGGAAGAAGTCAAACTATCATTATTTGCAGACGACATGATCGTCTACCTAAGTGACCCAAAGAACTCCACTAGAGAACTCCTACAGCTGATAAACAACTTCAGCAAAGTGGCAGGTTATAAAGTCAACTCAAGCAAATCAGTGGCCTTCCTATACTCAAAGGATAAGCAGGCTGAGAAAGAAATTAGGGAAATGACCCCCTTCACAATAGCCACAAACAGTATAAAGTATCTTGGGGTGACTCTCACCAAACATGTGAAAGATCTGTATGACAAGAACTTCAAGACTCTGAAGAAGGAAATGGAAGAAGACCTCAAAAAATGGGAAAACCTCCCATGCTCATGGATCGGCAGAATCAATATAGTTAAAATGGCCATTTTGCCTAAAGCACTATACAGATTCAATGCAATACCCATCAAAATCCCAACTCAATTCTTCACAGAGCTAGAAAGAGCAATTATCAAATTCATCTGGAACAACAAAAAACCCAGGATAGCTAAAACTATTCTCAGCAACAAAAGGAAATCTGGGGGAATCAGTATCCCTGACCTCAAGCAATACTACAGAGCAATAGTGTTAAAAACTGCATGGTATTGGTACAGTGACAGACAGGAGGATCAATGGAACAGGATTGAAGATCCAGAAATGAACCCACACACCTATGGCCACTTGATCCTCGACAAAGAGGCTGAAAACATCCAATGGAAAAAAGATAGCCTTTTCAACAAATGGTGCTGGTTCAACTGGAGGTCAGCATGCAGAAGAATGCGAATTGATCCATCCTTGTCTCCTTGTACTAAGCTCAAATCCAAATGGATCAAGGACCTCCACATAAAGCCAGACACTCTGAAGCTAATAGAAAAAAAACTGGGGAAGACCCTTGAGGACATCGGTACAGGGAGAAAGTTTCTGAACAGAACACCAATAGCGTATGCTCTAAGAGCAAGAATTGACAAATGGGACCTCATAAAATTACAAAGTTTCTGTAAGGCAAAGGACACCATCAAGAGGACAAATCGGCAACCAACAAATTGGGAAAAGATCTTCACCAATCCTACATCAGATAGAGGGCTAATATCCAATATATATAAAGAACTCAAGAAGTTAGACTCCAGAAAACCAAACAACCCTATTAAAAAATGGGGTACAGAGTTAAACAAAGAATTCTCACCTGAAGAACTTCGGATGGCGGAGAAGCATCTTAAAAAATGCTCAACTTCATTAGTCATTAGGGAAATGCAAATCAAAACAACCCTAAGATTTCATCTTACACCAGTCAGAATGGCTAAGATTAAAAATTCAGGAGACAGCAGGTGTTGGAGAGGGTGTGGAGAAAGAGGAACACTCCTCCACTGCTGGTGGGGTTGCAAATTGGTACAACCACTCTGGAAATCAGTCTGGCGGTTCCTCCGAAAACTGGGCACCTTACTTCCAGAAGATCCTGCTATACCACTCCTGGGCATATACCCAGAAGACTCCCCACCATGTAATAAGGATACATGTTCTACTATGTTCATAGCAGCCCTATTTGTAATTGCCAGATGCTGGAAAGAACCCAGGTATCCCTCAACAGAAGAGTGGATGCAAAAAATGTGGTATATCTACACAATGGAGTACTATTCAGCCATTAGAAACAATGAATTCATGAAATTCTTAGGCAAATGGATGGAGCTAGAGAATATCATACTAAGTGAGGTAACCCAGACTCAAAAGGTGAATCATGGTATGCACTCACTAATAAGTGGATATTAACCTAGAAAACTGGAATACCCAAAACATAATCCACACATCAAATGAGGTACAAGAAGAAAGGAGGAGTGGCCCCTGGTTCTGGAAAGACTCAGTGAAACAGTATTCAGCAAAACCAGAACGGGGAAGTGGGAAGGGGTAGGTGGGAGGACAGGGGAAGAGAAGGGGGCTTGCGGGACTTTCGGGGAGTGGGGGGGCTAGAAAAGGGGAAATCATTTGAAATGTAAATAAATTATATCGAATAATAAAAAAAAAAAAAAAAAAACTGAATAGAAAGAAACAAATATAAAAAGAAATGAATATAAAAAAAATTTTGCTAGTGCAGATAAATTTTTTATAGTCTGTCTTATTCTCTTTTTTTATAATTATAACAAAAAGTATGTAGCTGAGTTCTTTATAAAGTTGGGTTTTTTATTCTATATATTTTTCATTTACATTTCAAATTATTTCCACTTTCCAGGACCCCCGCCCCAAAAGTCCTATAAGTCCTCTTCCCTTCCCCTGTTCCCCAATCACCCCCTTCCTGCTTCCCTGTCCTGGTATTCCCCTACACTGTTGCACTAAGCCTTTCTAGGACCAGGGGTCTCTCCTTCCTCCTTCTTGGACATCATTTGATATGTGAATTTTTTCCTGGGTATTCCAAGTGTCTGGGCTAATATCCACTTATTAGTGAGTACATACTATGTGTGTTCTTTTGTGATTGGGTCACCTCACTCAGGATGACATTTTCCAGTTCTACAATTTGCCTAATAATTTCATGAATTCATTGTTTTTAATAGCTGAGTAGTATTCCAAAGTGTAAATATACCACACTTTCTGTATCCATTCCATTGTTGAGGGATATCTGGGTTCTTCCCAGCTTCTGGCTATTATAAATATGGTTGCTATGAACATAGTTGAGCATGTATCCTTATTACATGCTGGGGAATCCTCTGATATGCCCAGAAGTGGTATAGCTGGGTCCTCTGGTAGTATTATGCCCAGTTTTCTGAGGAACTGCCAGACTGATTTCCAGAGTGGTTGTACCAGCTTGCAACCCTACCAGCAGTGGAGGAGTGTTCCTCTTTCTCCACCTCCTCACCAGCACCTGTTTTCTCCTGAGTTTTTGATCTTAGCCATTCTGACTGGTGTGAGGTGAAATCTCAGGGTTGTTTTGATTTGCATTTCCCTGATGACTAAGGATGTTGAACATTTCTTTAGGTGTTTCTCAGTCATTTGATATTCCTCAGGGTAAAAATTCTTTGTTTAGCTCTGTACCCCATTTTTAATAGGGTATTTTGGCTTTCTGGAGTCTATATTCTTGCCTGGAATAACAAAAAAACAAGGATAGCTAAAACTATTCTCAACAGTAAAAGAACTTCTGGAGGAATCAGTATCCCAGACCTCAAGCAGTACTACAGAGCAATAGTGTTAAAAACTGCATGGTATTGGTACAGTGACGGGCAGGTTGGTCAATGGAATAGAACTGAAGACCCAGAAATGAACCCACACACCTATGGTCACTTGATCTTTGACAAAGGAGCTACAACCATCCAGTGGAATAAAAAGATAGCCTTTTCAACAAATGGTGCTGGTTCAACTAGAGGTCAGCATGCAGAAGAATGCAAATCAATCCATTCTTATCTCCTTGTACTAAGCTCAAGTCCAAGTGGATCAAGGACCTCCACATAAAACCAGACACACTGAAACTAATAGAAAAGAAACTGGGGAAGACCCTTGAGGACATGGGCACAGGGGAATAGTTCCTGAACAGAACACCAATAGCTTATGCTCTAAGATCAAGAATTGACAAATGGGACCTCATAAAATTACAAAGTTTCTGTAAGGCAAAGGACACTGTCAAAAGGACAAAATGGCTACCAACAAATTGGGAAAAGATCTTTACCAACCCTACATCAAAGGGCTTATATCCAAGATACACAAAGAACTAAAGTTGGGTTTTTTTAGTTCATAGTATGGCAGCTGAAAGTCCACTAGTGAATAGCTCCATGTCTTTACCTCCCAGTAAATGTTTCAAGGTAGATGGTGTTAATACGGTGAGAACATGTGAGAAAGAGATCACATGACATGGCTAAAATCCTGAAAAGTTTGGGGGCCAGGTTCACTCATTTATTTATTTGACAAGAAAGTATTTTTATTGCTACAAAAGAAGGCTAGGAGTAGGAGTAAGACTCTCTCATTAATATATTCATAAAGCACTAAAAACCAGTGCTTATGTTGTATCTGCTTTTCTTACAGTTAGTAAAACATAATGTTTTCTAAGCCTGGAGGACTTTCTCCAGACTACTGCTTTTCCTGGGAAATACCCAATGAAGAGTTCCTCAAGAAAGGCCTCTCTGAAGACTGCACTCATCTTCTCTCTCTATAAATGCCCAATGATATATTTTCTGCAATACTATGCATAACAAAGGCGCTCTGTACACCTAGTCACATGAAACAACCACATAGTAAGTCCTGTTCACGTCCCATCTGACAGGTGCATGGTGCTTGATTAGCCACATGCAAGGTTCTAGTTTCCACCCTAAGTACAGTGATGGGGGAGAGGCAAAGAAAAAACTACGTGATTTGTCCTCAGAAATGAACCCAGCAATATGCCCTTCACCCTCATACTGCCACCTCCATCCCCCTCTCACTCCTACATCCCTCTCATGCTCTAATCCAAGCAATAGGATGGTCTGAAACAATGCGAATATGGATCAACCTTGTCCATCAGGCCGTTTACTATTGAGGCCTGAGCAGCTGTGACTCAGCTTGGCCGGGATAGAGTACTGTGTAAGTCATACCTTGTCACTCCTGATGCTTGCTTAGTATGAGGCTATGTGAACCTAGATATGTAACCAGGTCTCACACAAACAGTGCTACTACATTGCTATACCAAGCCTGCACACGAGGCTTAATGAAGTAATGCTAACACCAACTGCAAGGGCCCAGTGACAGACAAGGCATGCAACTTAATGCCACAATCAGTGAAATTAGTACCATTTTCCTTTTGTCTTCTCTTTCCCCAGGCAAGCTATCCTCCAG
This sequence comes from Apodemus sylvaticus, assembly GCF_947179515.1. NCBI lineage: Eukaryota > Metazoa > Chordata > Mammalia > Rodentia > Muridae > Apodemus > Apodemus sylvaticus. The sequence goes on along the minus strand of NC_067485.1, from coordinate 33,238,311 downwards.
GCAGTGGTTCTCACTAGAGTTTCTTTTGTTTCATTCCCTCAGGGAAATTTGAAAATGTCTGTAAACATTTTTGATACTTATCACTTTGGATAGAAAATGGTTCTACTGTATCTAGAGACTGGAGTTCAGAAACAATTAAACAACATAGAAGATATAAGATCGCCCTTCACCTACCACATCACAACTCAGGCCACTGAGAATCACCTAATCCAAAATGTCAATAGCTAAAGAATTCAGTATCATGGGGCTCAATTTACCTATACTGCTTCAAGAGAGCAGAGAAAAGCTCCTAGCAATGGAAAGGGGAAGAGGATGAAAGACTGACAACCTCCCTCCCCTTGTGGGCTAATCTTCCTGTAAGATGACTGGATTGGACAGGGTACGCTACAAACCCCTATCTTTTCTCACACATTCTCTGAACAGTCCAGTTAAGTACTAACCCAGCTGAGCCAGGGAAGAGTACATGGTGGCTTTAGCCAACAGCTGAGAAGTATGTTTCTCAGAGAAACATTTAATGGGGGGACGATCAAAAGGCATGGCAGCTGATCCCCAGCTCAAGCAGTCAGTTAGCACTGCGGTCAAAAGGACAGCAAAAACTTGGTGTGGTTGATTTGTCAATCAGATGTATAAAGTCCTGGCAAAAGCATTGGCAGAGCTTGTTTCCCGCCTAAGTACCTGATACCATGGTAAGCCACACTGATTCAGTTACCCTTGGAACAGAATCCAAGTTCCAGATAGTCTCTCTCAATTCTCCCAGAGCTTTTATTAGACAGCTGACATAAAACTGGACATGGACACTTGACTGTGCTCTCTTCCTACAGTAGATCTTGGCTTTTCTCAATTGCCCTCTTCAACCTGTTGAGAGATTTGGTGGGGGTAGGAGGTAAGTGAGTTCCCTGGTGCTGTTCTTTCTCACATGAGGAAAATATGCTGATGGCTATTTTCTGCCTCCTAACTATGGCTGGACTAGAACTACAGGTTTCCTCAGCCAAGCTAAATGTCTCACTGTTGACTCCATGGAAAGATGCCATTTTCTAAACTTTTCTGACTTTGAAGTCAGTGATGGTGATGACTGCTTAGAAGAGGATGTAAAGGAGCTACCTATCAGTAGGGTATGATAAAGGGTGCATGATGAAGTTAATGGAGCAATGCCACTATCTCTGCCTTCATTTTGTCCTTTGCTTGGCATATCAAATGGTGTGCTAGCATGATAAGGACCCAACACATTCTAAATTCTGAAATTCTGTTCAGTTTTCCAAAAGGAGGATCTTGGTCTATCTAGTCAAAGCAGTCTTACAAGTTATTTATACTGAAAGTTATTTGTATTTTCACCGAAGTCACCCAAGACAATATGGGTACAGCTTCCAGGTCCTGTGCTATTGCTAGAAGAGGGAACATGCATGCCTAAGCCTCAGGCTGTCAAGTAATTCTTGCTAACTGGCTGCATCCATGCCCTAGTCTCAGGCTCTATCTTTCTCCCTCTCCTATCCCCCCTCCCCGCCCCCCCCCCAAAAAAACTATTTTTGAGAGAATTGAGTTCTACTGTTAATTAAATTAATCCCTTTTCCAGGCAGCACCTCCAGTGAACTAACTGATCACTTTTCTACTAGTCTCTCTAAACCTCTTAAAGGTTCAACCACTTCAATACAGTCACACCTAGCACATGAGCCTCTAGGGAACACACTCAATATCCAAAGCACTGTCTCTTATTCTGTCATCTTCATATGTAATCAGGTCAATATGTATACACATATTCAAGCACAAGGCAGAGAACAGTGTCCACTGTCTGTCTTCAGAAAATTAAGCAAAGTTGTTCTCTCTGCTTCTGCCTTCTCTGCTGCTTTTCTTTGCTTCTGAGATTCTATTTCTTGCTGATCTTAATTTAACTCTAACTGATCTACGTGGCAACTGCAGCTCTCCTCCTCTGCATGGGGACCCCTGAGATCTCCCAAATCAGAGAGTTTTTATACTTGTTTGACATAATTCTTGTGTGAATAATGATCATTTCTCCTTTTATAAATGTTGTACCTTTTCCCATTGTTTTCTGTTTTTAGAGGCATCCCAATATCTTAGGACACATTTTCAAGAGAAGAACCAATATCTCATTCCAGAAAAATAGCAGCTTGCCTTGTCTTTTTTTGTAAAAGCAGTGAGTATCCAAGCTGTCTTCCCTTCCTGTGGTGATGTTTGTCACCTTATTACATAATATAGTTAATGTGAAACACTTACAGATTTACCTCTGCTATGAGTGGTTACTGAATATTACCAAATACTTTGATACATACTTATAGATAACCATACTTTCAACTTTAAACTTTTGGGGCAGGAAGTATTACAAACTGCCTTCACTAATCTTAAACTAACCCTTTGTCTGAGAAACTTACATTAGTCTGTATGTGTGTATACCCTGATGAATTCTGTTTTAATAATAACAATAGAAGTTTTATATAAGCCTAACCATAAACCACACCTACCAGAAGACCAATTAGGCCAACTACCCATGAACCCCTCCCACTCTCTAGCTTCCAACAAATCCTCAGTTGTCCCTCCCCTCCCCAATTCTGTGCTCCAGTCCCCAACTCTGACAGACACCCCCTGCCCAACCATAGGTGTCTTAGTCAGGGTTTCTATTCCTGCACAAACATCATGACCAAGAAACAAGTTGGGGAGGAAAGGGTTTATTGAGCTTACACTTCCAAACTGCTGTTCATCACTAAAGGAAATCAGGACTGGAACTCAAGCAGATCAGGAAGCAAGAGCAGATGCAGAGGCCATGGAGGGATGTTTCTTACTGGCTTGCTCAGCTTGCTTTCTTATAGAACCCAAGACTACTAGCCCAGAGATGGCACCACCCACAAGGGGCCCTCTCCACTTGATCACTAATTGAGAAAATGCCCCACAGCTGGATCTCATGGAAGCACTTCTCCAACTGAAACTCCTTTCTCTGTGACAACTCCAGCTTGTGTCAAGTTGACACACAAAACCAGCCAGTACAATAGGCCACACCTGCCAGAAGACCCGGTAGGCTGCTTACCCTCTGACTTTACCCATGCTCTTGGTTTCCCCTACCCTCACCACACACACACACACACACACACACACACACACACCTCAATCCTCCTCCCCTCTTTGATGCCATACCCTAGCATTGGGGAGACTCCATGCTGGACCAGAGGCAACACCGGCCACCAAAACTGCAAGTAGGCCATCAGCTTGCAGATCTTCTCTACTCTCTGGGTGCCCCCACCCCAACACTATCCCTAATCCCCCCCTTTATTGTCACTATGTACCTGCCTCCAAATCAAGAGGGGACTCTTTGCTAGATTAGAGGCCACAGAAAGCTCCAGAACTCTTGCCTCCAACTTGGATAGAGACCCCCTACTTAACCACAGGCCAAAGAGATCAGAAGACTAGAGAAGAAACAAAAACCAAGAAACAAAACACCCATCTAATAAAGACAAACTGAGAAATAGGCTTGTAGACCTATATTCAGATGGATACAAGAAACACACCTCAACATAAAATACAGACATCACCATGAAGTATAGGATTGGGAAAAGATATTCCAAGCAAAAGGATTGAAGAAGTAGCTGGTGTAGCCACTCTAATATCAAATAAAATAGACTTCAAGACAAAATTAATCAAAAGTGATAGGGAAGGACTCTTCATACTCATCAAAGGAAAATTCTACAAAGATGATGTTTTAATTCTTAACATCTATGCCTCAAATACAAAGGCACCCACATTTGTAAAAAAAAAAAAATTAAAGAAAAGAAACATTACTAAAGCTTAAATCACAAATTGACCCTTACACATTGATAGTAGAATATTTCAATTCCCCACTCTCAACACCAGAGAGTTCATCCAGACAAAATCTAAACAGAGAATTAGTGGACTAAATAGACATTATAAGCCAAATAGACCTAACAAATATCTATAGAACATTTCACCCAAACATAAAAGAATATACATTCTTCTCAGCACATCACAGAACTTTCTCCAAAAATCAATCATGTACTCAGTCACACACACACAAAAAAAGCCTCAACAGATACAAGAAAACTGAAAATCCCCCTGCATCCTATCAGACCATCATGGATTAAAGCTGGATGCTACAACAACAGAACAAGAGAACACCCACAAAGTCATGGAAACTGAACAACTCTACTGAATGACTACTAGGTCATGACAGAAATAAGAAAGAAATTAAAGACTTTCTAGAATTCAATGAAAATGAATGCACAACAAACTTATGGGACACAATGAAAAGTGGTGCTAAGAGGCAAGTTCATAGCACTAAGTGCCCACAGGAAAAAAAGTGGAGAGATCTCATACAAGCAAGTTAACAGAACACCTGAAAGCTCTACAAGAAGAAGCAAGGGCACACAAAAGAAGTAGAAGGCAGAAAATAATCAAACTGAGGGCTGAAATCAATAAAATACAAACAAAGAGAATAGGTTCCTTGGGAAAATTAACCAGATAAGCAAACCCTTATCCAAATTAATTAAAAGAGAAATATTATCCAAATTTGAAAAAAAATCAGACATAAAAAGGAGGACAGAACAGACACTGAGAAAATCCAAAGAATCAGTTAAGTCATGCTTTAAAAACCTATACTCCACAAAATTAGAAAACCTAAAAGAAACAGATAATTTTCTCAATAGATACTACTTAGATCAGTCAAACAACTTAAGTAACCCATAATGAAATAGAAGTAGTCATTAAACATCTTCCAACCAAAAGCAGCACAGGGTCAGACAATTTTAGTGGAGAATTCTATCAGACTTTCAAAGAAGAGTTAACATGAATACTCCTCAAATTATTCCACAAACTAGAAACAGAAAGAATATTGACAAATTCATTTTATGAGGCCACAGTCACCCTGATACACAAGCCAAAGAGTCAATAAATAAAGAGAAATACAGCCCAGTTTCCCTCATGAACATTGATGTGAAAATATTTACAATACTCGCAAACTGAATCTAAGAATACATCAAAAGACCATCTCCCATGATCAAGTAGGCTTGGTAATGCAGGGATGGACACACACACACACACACACACACAATCTGGAGTGAGGCAACCCAGTCTCCAAAAACATGGTTTATACTATCTTATAAGTGAATATTAGCTGTTAAGTAAAAAATAATCATGATACAGCCCACAGACCCAGTGAGGATAAGTAACAAGGAGGACTCTAAAGTGTATGGGGTTGGGGAGAACATGGATCTCCCTGGGAAGGGGAAATAGAATAATTTTGCAGTGGACTGTAGAAGGTGGGAATAGGAACAAAAGGGATCAAATGGAGGAGAGAGAGAGAGAGAGGGAAAGAATACAGGGAGAGATGACTGGAACTGGGAACATTTCCACTAGTACAGTGTTAACTTCCTGGAACCTATGAGGTTGACCCTAGTGAGAACTCCTAGTAATGGAGAATATGGAGCCTGAATCAGCAACTTCAGTAACCAAGCAAGGCATCTAATAGTGGGCTTGGGAAACCAACCCACCCAGAAAACCTTCAACCCACAGCCTACCTATCCTGCCTGTAAAAAGTGTCAGAGCTAGTGAGAGTGGCCAACAATGACTGGTCTAACTTGAGGCTCATGCCATAAGAGGAAGTCCATACCCAACACTGCTAGACTGTCAGGAAGCTGCTCAGAAACCTACAGTAGAACGAAACATAACTGGCCAAAAAAAAAAAAAAAAAAGAGAGAGTCAATGAAATGATTCCTAATGATATTCTGCTAAACTCATAGACTGATGCCTAGCACAACTATCATTAGAGAAGCTTCCCCAGCAACTGATGGGAGCAGTTGTAGAGACCCACAGCCCAACTTTAGGTAGAGCTCAGAGTAGCCCACAGAAGTGTGTGTGTGGTGGGGTGGAGATTGTAGGAGCCAGAGGGGTCCAGGACACTAGGAAAACATGGCCCACACAATCAACTAAGTATGGTTCATAGGGGCTCACAGAGATTGAAGTGACAATCACAGAGCCTACATTGGGCCTGCATTAGGTCTTCTGCAACATATTATAGTTGTTTAGCTTAAGGTTGTTATGGACTGCTAACAATGGGAGGGGGTGTCCCTGGCTCTTTTGTCTGCTCTGGGGACCCATTAACTCCTGCTGAGTTACGTCATCCAGCCTTGATATGAGTCTGTGCTTAGTCTTACTGCATCTTGTTATACAGTGTTAATGTTGATATCCCTTGGAGGCCTGTTCTTTTTTGAAGGAAACCGGAGGAGCAGAGGTAAATCTAGGGAGAGGGGAGATGTGTATGTTTATAAGGATGTAGAGGGATGGGAGGCTATGATCGGAATGTATTAATAAAGAGAACAATAAAAATGTTCATTTTGATGAGAAAAAAAGTTTTATATTGATGTTGCTGAATTAGCCTGTCGTTTTGCTTTTCATCCTTGTCTAATTTTCATATGAAGAACATTCTAAAAGAGTAAGTTGGAGAGTCTAGTCTTTTTCTTTCTATAAATAACCCTGAATTAGCTGGATTAAGAATTAATCATTTGTTCCTTGATTTCTTTTTCAATCACCAGTTGTGGTTTGAATAAAAATGCCCCTACAGGCCCATAGGGAGTGGTATGGTTAGGTGTGGACTTGTTTAAGTAGATGTGGCATTGTTGGTGGAAGTATGTCATGGAGGAGAGCTTTGATGTTTCAGAAGCTCAATCCAGGTCCACATACTCTCTCTTTCTGCTACCTGCTAATCCAGATGTAGAATTCTCAGCTACCTCTCCAGCACCACATCTGCCTGTGTACTTCTATCCTTCCCACAGTGACAATAATGGACTAAACTCCTGATCTGTAAGTCAGCCTCAGTTAATGTTTCCTTAGAAGAGTTGCCATCGTATGACAACTATTCATAAAAATAACCCTAATACGTCAATTAAGTATCCAAATAAGAAGTTTTGTTTGGTTTTACAGAAATTCCATAGTCACAACAAATGGAATCAACAAAAACTGAAACCTCAAAGGCATAGAACTTTTCAGTTGATGAGAGGCTGAACCAAATCTTCCTCCCTTTCTCTTTGCTTTCTTCCCATCTTGGCTCCAGTCAGGGGACACTTGTGGAAGCAAGTAGCTGTAGGCAATGAAAGCCCAGCTTTCTGCAGCAGAGTGGAAACACCGTCCCCTAGAAGCAGAAAGTACTGGATAGACCACCAGGAGGAAGAAAATAAAGAGGAAGGCAGTACTATAAGGTTTATATAGATCCTGGAATCATTTCAGCATCTCATTTCTGACCCTAATCAGCATGCCAAAGACATTAAGAACTAAAAAAAAAAAAAAATAGTTTTTAGGCTACCTAATATACACATGGAACCAAAATCTGACTGCCTATCCGCATAATGTAACTTGTGGCCTGACCCTCACCGTGTTGGTATCTCAATAAAACAAAAGTAACAACATTCCTTATAGATATTGATTAGCACACAGCCTCAAATAACATGATTGCAAAAGTATACATAATGCAATATAAAATGATTTGGCATTCAAGGTGCTAGTAAGTCTCAACTTGCACAGGAAGAAAAAAAAATGCTAACCCAGATATTAGATAGGCATCACTCATCTCTGAACAGTAGTTTTGGGTCTTCTTTTCTGATATTTGTACAGAAGAGCATACTCACACAGCAGACTTTAAAACAAAATTCACATTCATTGTAGCAGTTATAAAAGTGCTACTATAGAACACCCTTGTGCTTGTAAGATGTGATTTAGGCAATGACTTACAAAAAAAAATGAAGGTTCACGAAGCATAAGAGAAAGACAACACAAGTATGGCAAACTGTTTTCTCTCTCTCTCTCTCTCTCTCTCTCTCTCTCTCTCTCTCTCTCTCTCTCTCTCTCTTTCTCTCAAGTTAACTTGTAATTTAGATTAGGCCTAGTAAGATGTTAACAGCAATAAAAACTAGCCATACACTGTAAAGGTACATTATTAGCTTTCCTATCGTGAGGTCTCAAATTTAAGAATGACCCATTACCAGCAACACAGGTCTGATAGACCCATACAAAACTTTTCAATCTCTATAATTTCACAGTCCAGTTCTAAAAAAAAAAAAAAAAAAAAAAAAAAACCCACCTACTCCTATCTTTCTATCTTCCTTCTTTCTATCTTCCTATCTTTTTGGTTCTGCCTCTTTAGAGTACCCAGACCAGACATGCCAGGACAGGTATCCATGTGACTATAGTTAGATCACATAGTTTCAGGTTGAAAAGAAAAAAGTCCCCTATGCTTTACTTATATACCCCCTCCCTGCAAATCTGTGGCAACCCCTGGCCTTCGTAGAATCTTCATAACTTGCCCTCATTGTCATCTTTGGAATCATACATTGTAACATAAGTTTTTAAGATTGAATTTTTCTTACTTAGAAAATACACAAAAACACACCAAATTTTTTTTCAATTCTATAATTCATTTTAGTTCCAAGTAGGAGTCCATTGTGGTAGATTTACTAGAGCTATTAAAAGGTAAATTATAGCTGGGCAGTGGTGGCACACGCCTTTAATCAATCCCAGCACTTGGGAGGCAGAGGCAGGCGAATTTCTGAGTTTGAGGCTAGCCTGGTCTATAGAGTGAGTTCCAGGACAGCCAGGGCTATACAGAGAAACCCTGTTTCAACAGGAAAAACAAAAAACAAAAAAACAGGTATGTTATTTGATTTCCAGTTTTGGCAAGTATGAAAAGCTGTTGCATAAGTTCAAATACAGTCATGGGAGAGATGACTCAGTGGTAGTTCTTGCTGAGGACCTGGTCTCAGCACTCATGGTGACTCACAACTATCCATAACTCCAATTCCAAGAGATCCGATGCCCTCTTCTGACCTTCATGGAGATCAGGCATGCAAGTGGTACACAAACATGCAATCAAAACACTCACACATATCAAATAAACCTTTAAAATTTTCAGATACAGCAGCTGTTAAAAGCACATACTGCTCTTCCAGAGGACCCAAGTGTGGTTCCCAGACTCACACCAGCCAGCTCACCTGTAACTCTAACTTCAGGGGACCTGATGCCTTTCTGTGGCCTCTGGGAGAATCTGCACTCATAAATACACACTCAAAAATAAAACAAGCAAACGAAAAAACTTAAAAAAAAACCCAAAAAAAACAAAAACAACAACAACAAAAAAAACCAATGTACAGGGACCTGGGAAAGACAGCTCATGGCTCCTTCAGCAAAGTGCTTTCCATGGCAACATATGGATCTGAGTTCAATCCCCAGCATCCATGCAAAACAACAAACCAAAAACAACAACAAACAAACAAAAAACTGGCCATGGTGACACCCCTGGTGCTGAAGTCAGGCAGGCTCTTGCCTGGCCAGACAGCTTAGTCCATTCCCCAAGCTAAAGGTTAAATGAAGACCTTGTATGGAAAAGAAAAAAGATGCACTGTAAGAAGGAGCTAACTGAAGGTGGGCTCCTGGCCTCCTCATATGTGGAATTTTACACATACACACATACCCAATATACCCCCCCCAAGAAAGAACTCAAAACAAACAAACAAAAAACCCAACCTAAGTACATGCGTTTATACACTAGATGTATGTTCATTTGGGTACATACCTCTATGTGAAACTGCTAAATCATACAGTAACCATAAAGGTTTTGCATTCTTTGCAGGAATATATGTGATTTTTCAGTTACTGCACATTTTCATTACCATCTGTGAATGTTTGTGATTTGGGGGCATTTTACATGTACTTTACATCAAAGTTGAGTTCCCTATGACATTGAGTATCTTTTTAATGCTTATTTGCATGATGAGGTATCTGGTACAATGGCTGTGAATTTTCTTAAAGTGATGTTTGTATGTATGGTTTAGTAAGACTGCTTTATTGTGTGTTTTGTGATCTATTGACACATTTATCTTTTGACAATAAGTGATCATTATACTATCGTGCAACTTTCTTATAATGACACCTGTACAACCTTTTTTTGGGGGGGAGGGGCCTTGGGATTTCAATTACCATTTTAGAAGGCTACAAATTAATCACTTTTCTTCCTCGACAGGTTGCTGTGGCAGAAGAACGATAATTTGCCAGTGTTTCTGTCACCTCTGAACCCACAAAGCTTGCAAATGCCACTGTCGCACACAGTGCTTTCTAGCGGGCCAAGCAGTCTCCCGCGCTGACATCGAGCAGCTATGACCGCGTCTTTTAGCTGGAAAGCAAGGCTGAACTGTCATTCCTTCCTTCCGCCGGCAGGCTTCTGGGATCGGCTGGCTGCAAACCTGGCATGCTCAGTAGAGCTCGATGCCCAGCTAGGAGGCGGGCGCTGGCCGGTGCACTCCGCCCCGGGGCGTGAGCAGAGGCGTGGACAGGGGCAGCCCCACCCCAGTCCCCCTCAGAGACTTTAAAAGAGGACGAGCAGACCGGCCTCGGTAGTGCGGGTGTGGGCGCCGCTCACCTCCCATGAGTCCAGCGGCGGCGCAGACCCGCTGAGGAGCGAGGTGGACACGGCGCGAAGCGGGAGGCTGTGGGGAACCTGGGAGTGGCTGGGCCCACTTCAGCACGGAGCTCCGTCCGGTCCTGGCGGGGCAGCCACAGCGAGGCGCAGCTCCTGACGTCCACCGCCCGTCCTTCCTCACCTGGGCCGGGGTTCTAGGCCGCGGAACCGACTCTGAGGTAAGTCAGCGCGGGGGCCGGGGCCGCCGCTAGTAGCCCCAGCAGCTGGTTTCCCGGAAGGGGTGGGGGCCGCGGGATTTCTGCGCGTGGACCGGAGGGCGGAGCTCGTTGTTTCCGGAATCCGGATGGTGGGCGGGGCTTCAAGCGTACCCGGAAATGGAAAAGCGCGGGACTTGCTGTCATCTAGCGGGAGGTTGGACCCTTCATGAGGTCGTTTTAGCTCAAGTCACGACAGAAGGTGAGCGGTGGCCACGGTTACAGAGTGACTGTAGAACAGGTGTTTCTTTCTTACTAATATTTTGGTAGGGGTGAAGGCTTATTGAAGCGTTAGTGCCCTAACAAGGTTACCTAAATGTAACCTATCAACCCTGGACCTGTCAACTCTTTAAATGGTCTATTACTGTTGTACTTGGGGCAGCAGAAGGTTGCAGAGCAGTCATTAGCTTCCATCACTATTTTTGAGGTGAGCTGACAAATAAGGAGTGATTCACAAAGAGAAGCCTTGGGTGTTTGACACTGGTCCTCAGTAGCATTTGCTGCAGACCCTCTTTGAGTTGTGAAAAAGATAAGCCGCATCCTCCTCATCTGAGCTTTGGACTGAGCCTCCTGAGGGTGGATGGTGCAGGCCAGGGTGACTCATTCTTTGTCCCTTGCAGATCATTTGATTTCCTTGTTCTTTTATTTTGTGCAAAGAGTTGATGCTGTTTTAATCAACAAATTCCACAAAAGACCTTTAGAAAGATATTCTTTCTTATCACATGAAGACTTGATGGAGTGAACTTTGCAATGTAATGACTTAGTCGTGTAATTCTGTAGCCACTGGAAAGATACTACTAAGGCTTGTTAGAAAGGTGAACTATCACAGCTGTATTCCATACAGAAATATACTAGTCTTAGTTGAAATGAAATTTAGGATGTTTTGTTTATATTACTGACAAAACAGTAGTAACAATTCTTAACTTTAATTTTCATTTTTCTTTCTTTGATATTTTGAGCCTTACACATAATGTTAAATTTTCAGGATTGTATTAAGAAATACGCTCAAGGTAACAATTACAAACTGAACACAGTACTATGACTTCTTAATTCATGTCTCCTTAATATCTTCAGTAAGATCTGGAATTTGAGACAAAAATATAGTTTCCCACACTTCAGTAGGATATTATTCTGGCAGATGTGTCTTACTATATAAACATGGATAATACTTATTTTTTAAACATAGTTTTCCTAAGTTTTTAAAATTTAATCTGTACTTCCCCATGTTTTTAAAATGTAGAATATTCATTTAATCTGGGTAAGTAAGTCTGCATGATTTTATTTGTTTGTTTGTGTATTGTCTGGGTCTCTTTGTGTAGCCCTTACTATCCTGAAGCTAGCTGTGTAGAAGACCAGGCTGGCCTTGAATTTCCAGAGATCCACCTGCCTCTGCCTTCCTAGTGTTCGGACTGAAGGTGTGTGTCACTATGCCGAGCAACAATTTCATCTTTGCATTGGAGGTTTTCAAACCATAAATTATTAGTTGTATTCCTAGAAAAACAGCACGTATTAAAGAACTGAGAATGGAAGTCTGAGAGAAGGGGTAAGGTTTGAATTCATTCAATTCAGGTAAATTGTTTAACCTCAACTTATAGTTTCTTTATTTATAAATTGAAAATAGTCTTGATAAATTAATTCACAGGCCACAATGTGCTAATGTATTTGATCATGCTTTGTTAAATTTTATTCCGCCTTTGTCTTTTGTTGGTGGTTTGATTCCTTGTTCGATGCCCTTTTTGTGAACAAAGCATGGGCTGCTTTAATTAAAGAACCTTGCAGACAGCCTCTGGTATGTCACTTACCTGAGTAAAATCAGAATTCTGTCAAGGAGGAAGTAGGGCACAGCTAGCAATTGACATTCTTTGTCTTCTTATTCTTATTATATGATTGTCATTGAAAATTAATTGGGTTTTAAGAGGAGTTCAGCCATTAAAAGGGATACACACACACACACACACACACACACACACACACACTTTTTTTTTTTTCTGAGACAAGGTCTCACTGTGTAGCCCTGACTGGTCTAGAACTCACTAAGTAAAGCTAGGTAGATTTATTTTGCCAGTGTTAATTTTGAAATTTCTTGAAATTCATTTTAGTGGAAAAATTTCACTTCCCTGTGGTTCTGACTTAATAATCACTTATCTCAAAACATTAGTAAATCCCATTGACAAGGACATGACATTAGTTAAAATGAGTTATCACTATAACAGGTAAATGTGACTTAGTTAAGTCTTTAAAATGATGTTTGATTATCTGGCTTCCTGCCTTGCATTCAGTGTTTTTGCAATCCTTGGGTCTACCTCAGGAAACTGTCCACATGGCTCTCTCAAAAGACACTGAATGGGCATCACCAGTAGAGTGCATGACTGGTATGTGTGGGGCCCTGGGTTCTGTCTCCAGCATTGTTAGAAATTAGTAGCATAAATTTGAATCATTCAAGGGGGAGGATAAAAACACAAAAGAAATAATTGAAAATCTATCAAAAGAGGATTTGTGCTAAGACCAGCCCAAACTCATAAAGCATAAGACTGGAAGAACTTACCTAGGTCTGGAGCCAAGCTTGCAAAGATAGTGAAGACTTTCCCTAGCTCCACACCACTGGAGGCTCTAGAGAGCCAGGCAGGCTGCAAGTTTCAGGAGGTCTGGCCAGGTAGGAGAAATAACCAAGTAGAACTTATAAGGTTGAAATCATACACTTGAATTGGCATATTCCTGGACATGATTGTAGTGAATTTGCTGTGAATAGTTTTTGTATATTTCCTAAACATCCTTTTTTTGCATATGAGTATTTTGCCTACATGTATATATAAGTGCACCACATGTGTGCTTGACAAGGCTTGGATCCCTAGGATGTAGAGTTTCTCATGGTTGTGAACTGCCACGTGAGTGCTGGGAATTAAACCTGGGTCATCTGCAAAAGCAGCAAGCACTCTTAACCACTAAGTCATCTCTCTTCCATCACCACCCAAACTTCTCTCTTTGCTTTCCCTCCCTACCCCTGGAGGTCTTAGTTAGGGTTTTACTGCTGTGAACAGACACCGTGACCAATGCAAATTTTATAAAAGACAACATCTAATTAGGACTGGCTTACAGGTTCAGAGGTTCAGTCCATTGTCTTCAAGGCAGAAGCATGGCAGCATCCAGGCAGGCATGGTTCAGGAGGAGCTGAGGGTTCTACATCTTCATCTGAAGGAAGCCAGAAACAGACTGGGCATGCTCAAGCATCTAGGAGGAAGATCTCCAAGCCCATTCCCACAGTGATACACTTCCTCCAACGAGGCCACACCTTCTAATAGTGCCACTCCCCGGATGGTTATATACAAACCATCATACAGGGTCTCACTGTGTAGCCCTAATTGCTCTGGAACTACTAAATAAACTTGAATTCAAATGAGACCACCCGCCTCTGTCTGCCTCAAGTGCTGGGATTAAGGAGTGTACCATTAACACCCATAAAACATACTCATCCTGCATCATTTTTAAAACTTTTTTTGCTAGTTTCTAAACTTTGTTTATTCATTAAAATGAATCTGTGAAATATATCTCAACAAAGCTATTATTAACTTTTCCCTTCACATTGAGAAATGCATTGAGATAACTATACATTAAAATGTAGAATTGTTGTAGTATTTTTTATTAGATATATTCTTTATTTACATTTCAAATGTTGTCCCCTTTCCTGGTCCCGCACCCCGAAAATCCCATAAGCCATCTCCCCTCCCCCTGTTCCCCAATCAACCCTCTCCCACTTCCCTGTCCTGGTATTCCCCTACACTGCAGCATCAAGCCTTTCTAGGACCAAGGGCCTCTCCTCCCTTTGATGTCCAGTAAGGCCATCCTCTGCTGCCTATGCGTCTGGAGCCATGGGTAACTCCATGTGTACTCTTGGGTTGATGTTTTTGTCCCTGGGAGCTTTAGGAGTACTGGGCGGCTCATATTGTTGTTCCTCCTATGACACTGCAAAACCCTTCAGCTCCTTGGGTTCTTTCTCTAGCTCCTCCATTGGGGACCCTGTGCTCAGTTCAATGGCTGGCTGAGAGTGTCCCCCTCTGTATTTGTCATGCACTATCAGAGCCTCCCAGGTGACAGCTATATCTGGCTCCAGTCAGCAATTACTTGTAGATGTCGATAATAGTGTCTTGAGTTTTGTAACTATATATGGGATGGATCCCTAACTGTATCTCAGAGCATGATTGAGTTATAACACATCTTCCATACATGTTATTGTTATACATGTTATACATGCCTTTGCTACTCTGTGTAACATTACTACGGACATCATTGTGCATAACTTCATCAGTGTCTCAGGTTTGATTCCTCAGAATACTCAGCCATTGAGTTAAGGCATAATTCTTTCAAAGCATAATTTTGTTACGAATGTAATTTATGTTTATTATAGGAAATGTAATTTTAAAATGTAAAGAGCCAGGAATGGTGAACTACAGCTGTAATCCCAACACTCCATAAACCAAATCAAGAGGATCACAAATCTCAGCCAGCCTAGGCACACACAAGACACTGACATAACAAAAATATAAAGAAGAAAGGAAAAATTTGCCCTACAATGTAAATAAAAAGCTGGTGAATATTTTGGTGTCTTTCTCTAGTTAGTTTTTTTATTGACTTGCCATATAATCCATTTTATACTTTATAATCCATTTAACTATATCCTTAATTATTTAACAACTAAATAGTTCTTTTTTTTTAAAGAAATATTTATTTTTTTTAAGATTTATTTATTTATTATATGTAAGTACACTGTAGTTGTCTTCAGACACCAGAAGAGGGTGTCAGATCTCTTTACAGATGGTTGTGAGCCACCATGTGGTTGCTGGGATTTGAACTCATGACCTTCGGAAAAGCAGTCGGTGCTCTTACCCACTGAGCCATCTCTCCAGCCCTAAATAGTTCTTTTAAAGAATTTGTATTACTTAACAGATGTTTACCATGTATTTGGTTCTGCCAGGCACTAAGGACAGTGGCCAAACAGGTTTTTTTTTATTTTGGTTGGTAATTTTTGAGGTGGTGGTGTTATTGTTGTTTGCTTTGTTTTGTTTTGCCTCTGTACAGTTTATTAGAAACAATTTTAAAATAACCACTTGAGGAGAGATGTGCAGGCTCTGTAAACATCTCATAACAGGAAGACTTAAGATCCGGCTCCCGCAGGAAATGAAAGTACTTGGCAGAACAGAAACCTCTAGTCTTCCTGACTAGGGTTTAAAAGAATGTGGCTGGAGATGGAGGGGTATATCATGAGCTGAGGAAGACTGTGCAGGTCCTCATGGCCCAGAATCTTTACTGGAAAGGAGGAATCAGACCTGGAACACGTATTAGTGTTAACACCTTCTGCCTCCACACTAGTCCATTCTCAGTCTCATATACTGTCAGTAGGGACTTGCTAGGTAGTCTCAATTCAGTGGACAAGTACTAATCCACTGTACATGGATTACACAACATGTAAGCAAGTGGCGTGCTCAGGCTGTTTCCCACTTCATTCCCTTGGGGATGGCAGAGCTCTCGGGGACAGCCTTTGCCGCGACAGGAGATCAGCTTTGTAGTTATACCCCTTCTCATTACACATCATCTTAGAAGCATTTTGTTTTGTTTTTGTGGACACGTGGAAATGCACCTGTGTGCACAGGCTCAGTGACACAGTAGGTTCTCAGAGTCCAGGTGTTTATAAACATAAACGACAGGACTGACTGTAGCCACAGCCATGAAGCGGGCAAATGTATTGTCATGTGTTCTTTTCTCATAAAATTCCTTGCCAGTCCCAAGATGGGCTGTTATTTCCTTTCACAGATGAGAAAATGGAGGCTTAAGTAAGTTCCTTAAAGTCACGAGGCAAACGACTTAAGAGTTGATCCTCTCAGGAAGCAGATCCTTGCTCTGCACTGCCTTCATGGTTCCTGCTAGTGTGCTTCCAGCACCTTCCTCACTCTTCTGCTTTCCCTCCTCTATCTGGGCCACCGCCTCTCTTTGCCGCTGCCCCACTGCTAGTCATCGTGCTAAGCAATGCCTGAGACATGGAGAAGATCATTTGATGTGTCTGTCAGATATCAGCTGTGCGGTTATGCTGTGTCCTCTAGGAAGCCTCTGTACTGTGTAGGAGATTAGCTTACCCAAGCATTCTTACACGGGCCACTAGGCAGGATTATAGTCACCCTCTGCTTATGAGTTATTATCTATTCCTTGAATAACTCTAAGTGTCTGCAACTTGTGGACCTGTGAGTTCCTAATAACAGAAAACTTCTCACCTAAACTATCCAAAAACCTTTAACATAGTGTTAAGAAGATTCCCAAACCAGGCCTGATAAATAGTGGTGCCTCTATACTTCTTGATACTATTAAATGTCTTAGGTTTTCTCCCAAAATGAAGCACACTGGGGCCATGTCTTCCATTGTGAACAGAGAGTTTCCTTGGGGGATGACAGAGCCCTCAGGAAGAGCCTTTACTTCATGGGAAATGACTATCATAGTTTCAAGCCTTTTAAGACATCACCTCAGAGATGTTCTTTGTGTACTTCTTAGGTCTCCTGGATTTTCTCTTTGGCCATTACTTCACCTTTTAGGAACTCATTAAAATGTACTGCAACCCATAAACTACTGTTTCCTTGTATTTAACCTACCTTCCTTTAGAGTTTTCTGTCTGATTTTCACAGCCTTCAGAGTGGGAATAAACGTGGCTTGGGTTGAAGGGGCTCTGTTTATAGTGAGTAACCTTGTATGTGTGGGTGACAAGAAGACAGTGAACTCAGCAAAGCTGTGTCAGTCATCCTGGCACTGTGGCTGCTTCCATACCTGCCGACCGGCGCACTCTCCTTCAGGTCCCCATCCTGAGGAATACTGACTGCCACTCAGCAGATAGGCAGGTCCTATGAGTCACCATCTCTTTCCCGTCTTCCTGATCAGCATTATTCTTTTTATATTCTTCCAGTCCCTACCTTTGCTCATCATTACTTAGGACATATGTATTTCCTGATATTATTCAATAGACTAATTACCTGATGTTCTTACCCAGTGCTTGTCACTACTGTCTGTTATATACATAGAGTCTAGCTCATAAGGGACATTTTATTTTGTTATTTATACTTTTGGGAAGGGAACTTATACCTAATGTGCCTTAAAGTTTTTTTGTTGGCTTTAACATTATAATCTAAGAATGTCATCAGACTGTGACCTCTTTCTACATAAACATTCTTAGTTTGCGGAATCCTGCCCTAAAGAGAATGTCCAAGATCATCTAAAGACAGGGCCCAAATGTATTTGAAGATGGCTCAGGTTATGAATTAACAGAGAATATGATTTAACTTCATTCCTAGTCCTAGACACATATATTCATTGGTAGTGACTGCTCCTTATTTTTTCCAGTCCATCTTTCCACTGAGAAGTAGTGTCCTGGGGGCTGGAGAGATGGCTCAGTGGTTAAGAACACTGACTGCTCTTTGGAAGGACCTGAGTTCAAACTCCAACAACCACATTGTGTCTCATAACCATCTGTAATAAGATATGACACCCTCTTCTGGTGTGTCTGAAGACAGCTACAGTATACTGATGTATAATAATAAATAAATCTTAAAAAATAAATAGAAGTAGTATCCTGAGGAGGTCCGGTGAGGAAGGTTTCACTCCAACCCTCTTGGACTGCAGACCACCTCACTCCTAACCTAGGGCCACACTAGTAAAGTTGCTACCATATAAGTCATTACCCCTTGTCCAATGCTCAGTCTACTTTTTGTCCCTAGAATTTTTCCTTTCCTCTGTACTAAACTATGAATTTCAGTGGATGCTTAATTCATGTTATCTAACATGCATAGCTTCCTGACAAAATGTTTTCGATTTTTTCTAGTGTTCCATGATGCCAGAAATGAAGCATTCACTGGAATAAATCACAGTCTTCCATAACTTTTAGCTGAACAGCTCATGTCACAGATTATACTTCTCGCCAAGAAAAACAAAGGCACTTCACATAAGTAGTACTTTGGGAGGTGAGGGGTTCTGAGACAAGACTCACTATATTTTCTAACTGGTCTAGAACTAACTGTGGAGTGCAAGCTAGCCTCAGACCTTCAATCCTCCTGACTCATCCTCCTAGGTAATAGGATTCCAGGCATGTGCCACAACCTCTGGCAACATGTAGTATTTGTTGTTTTGTTTTGTTTTGTTTTGTTTTTTTTAATCACGGTCTTTTTGCCCTGAAATATTCTCTCTGGTTGTTTTATAGGACACAGCACTAAGTGAGAACCAAAAGTGGTGTGTTGGAGATCCTGAGCATTCAGAATGCAACCAGACATGTCCTTGGACAATATTAAAATGGCATCCAGTGACCTGATGGAGAGGACAGACCTAGACAGCGGAGGCTTCGGGAAGGTGTCCTTGTGTCACCACAAAAGCCATGGGTTTGTCATCCTGAAAAAAGTATACACAGGGCCCAACCGTGCCGAGTGAGTCGGGGACAGAAATGGGTTGGCCCTTTGCTAGCTGACTGCAGAAAGTAGTTATCTCCATCTGTGTGGCCAAACACATAAAGTTTTCAATGAGGCTGACCTGCAGGGAGACTTGACACACTGGCTAGATGAAGGAGGACCATAACTCTTATTACTATTTTGGATGAGGACTTTGGGGTTAATTCAAAAGATATTAATGCTTGAGAAATGTATGGGAAAGACATCACTGAAGACATAAAGCTGGGTAATAAGGGAGGCAGTGAGAAGAAAATAGCCATGGGTGCAAACACCAAAATCTAAGGTACAAAAAAAAGCCAATTCTCTCTCTGAAAAACCCAGCAACCCTGTAAAAAGTGGAGGGCGTCTCTTCTCCTCAGGCTAGATTGAGAGGGATGCCTTCTTTATTGTTTTCCAGCTCAGTCTCCACCAGGCCAGATCAATCCTGCACTTTTTATTAATTGATTTATATGTCATGAGTGCCCGACTTCCAATTCCTACGACAAAACAGGAGGAAGGAGTTTAGATAAGGAGATGCCTCTCTGCCTTCTAGGACCTGTCTGCCTGGAGGAGACCAGAACAGACCTGACTGTGACAAATGGCGCACACTGCAGGGATGCTGGAGCTTCTTGGGCACCTGGGTAGAAGGTTTGCCTTGCCTGCTCAGCCTAGCTCCTTTTCTGCCCTCAGGGACAATGAGGCTCTCTTGGAAGAGGGGAAGATGATGCACAGGCTGAGACACAGTCGAGTGGTGAAGCTCCTGGGTATCATCATAGAAGAAGGGAATTACTCGCTGGTTATGGAGTACATGGAGCGAGGCAACCTGATGCACGTGCTGAAGACTGAGGTAGGTGGCGCCGCCAGGCCGCCAGTGCTAATGCGGCACACACTAGCTGCTCTCTCGGGTTTGTTTATAGCTTTCTAATGGACTTCCTTGCTTGGTATCTGTTTGCTTGCTTGCTTGATTTCTGCCTTTCTTTCCTTACTTTTGTTCATTCTTTCGTTTATTTGTTTGTTGAGGCTTTTGTTATTATTGATTTGAGACAGGTTCTCAATCTGCTATACAGCTCTGGCTTTTCTGCAACTCATATATAGACCAGGCTGGCCTTGAACTCACAGAAATCTACCTACCTCTGCCTCCTGAATGCTGGGATTAAAGGTGTTTGCTACCACAGTTGGCTTTCTTTGGATTTCTGTGCCTCTTCCAGCCTTGGGGATTTTCTCCCCAACTCAGGCCCATTTATAATTCTATATTACCACTTCAGGGTTCCCTCTTTTTGTTACCACCTAGACTCTTCCCAGTCCACAGCTGACAGAGGGACCTTCCTTCAGTAACACATGGTCTGATAGATATATGTGTAAATAATAACAAATTTGAATTGATTGATGAAAATGTCTTACATTGTAAATGACAGGTAGTAATGAACGAAGTGTGTGCACTGTTGTTGACTATAAGAGAAGGGGGGATATTAGCAATTATACTTTTAGACCATTTAAAAAGTTGTTCTAGGTTAAATCTAGAATATAAACTACAGCAATATAAAATATAAAATCAGGGAAGAAATGAATTTATGAAAGCTAGATAATTTTTTTAAGTTTCTGTACGGATTAGGATCTGTGTCTTGTGCTAGTTCTTCAGGAGCCCATAACAGACACCATACAGGCAAGTCCAAGAGGCAGAAGCACTAGAGCATATGATGTGATGGATGGTGTCTGACAGGCATACAGTCGCCTGCTGCAGAACACAGGCGAGGTGCCCACCCCCAACCTGAGCTAGGTGGGAAAGGCTTCCTGCAGAAGGACAAGTTGAAGCAGATAACTAGGGAGTAAACATTGCAGGCACAGAGAATGACTTGTGGGAAGGAGTTAGGGGATGCCAGTTTTTCGAAGTACCGGTCACCAACTTTCGCTAGAACACACATTGCATGTAAGGGGCAGAAGCATTTGGCTGCCTTTGCAGCAAGTATTTCCCCTCCCTCCATCTCCCCACACCTTACAGCTGCCAGGTCAGCAGAGCTCTCAGAAACACGAACATGGTGAGAAGGGTAATAGACGAGGCACATGGCACCGAAGCTTTATCAGGTGGTGCTCTTCCCCCAAACCAGGTAAGGTCAGCCCTGTGACAGAAGTAGGCATTGTGATCCAGAGATAAGTCGTCTGTGGCGAAAGCCTTTCCATGGGGTCAGCCAGTGATGAGCTTCACAAGGTAGGGACAAGAGAAGTCAAGGACCCAAGAGAAGCAGGAAGAGGTTGGGTTGGAGGCAATCATACCTGCTAACAAGGCTTTCCTGGATATATACTGATGAAGGCAGGAATAGTCTCTGCTGCTAATTTTAATTAATCAATTAATTTTTGCAAACAAAGCAATGCTGCTCTCAAAATTTTAGTTCCTTCTGCCTCAGCCTCCTTGGTATCTGGGACTGCAGGTGTGTACCCCCAGATCTAGCCCTCTGCTGTCTTTTATACTGCGGAGCCAAGCTGTTGATGCTGTGGTTCAGCTACAGCATGGATAGATGAGATGTGAATCGGTGTGACATGGGAATCCAGGCTCCATCCCTTGACCTTTTAACCTGTAAACCAATAACAGATACATAAAGGTTTTTAAGAATCATCCTGTCTGTAAGCTGGTTTTAGTGTTTAAAAAAAAAAAAAACCTGAAATGATACTACTAAAACAGAAACATGCATTTCTTAAATAATGACATTGAGGGTGATAAAATTAGAGTATAATTTTAAGAGTGACCTGAGATTCTACAAAGATCTATAATGTCTGCACATGGCAGAGGTGTTTATGTGGTTGTTGGCAGTGTAAACATCCTTTCCTGAACTCTAGTTCTCTTTGTGTCATCTCACATTCCCATTTCCCTGATGTTGTTATTATATAAATGCCTATGTCATACCACAACAGCATGCCATGGAAATGTTTGGGTTTGCTGTTCATTCAAATATTCTAAACATCATCTCAGATACATGGAGGCAGTCTTTGGAGTAGTAGGAGAACTAGAAGTAATAGTAATTGTAACAATAATAATAAATGTCATTGTTTGCAAGGAGTTTGCTTTCATGGTTTTTTTAAACATAAAGTTTTATTACATAATGTACTAAATGATGTCATAGGATGAATAGAATACCAAGTAGTCCCAGGTTATTCTATTATAAATTATTTATTTATTTTTTAAATATATTTTATCATTTTCTCTTCATTCCTCCCTCCAGCACCTCCCATGTCCCCTCAGTTGCTTTCTCTCAAATTCATAGTGGTGGTGGCGGCTGCTGCTGCTATTTCTGCTTCTTCTTCTTCTCCTCCTCCTCCTCCTCCTCCTTCTTCTTCTTCTTCTTTTCTTCTTCTTTTCTTCTTCTTCTTTTCTTCTTCTTCTTTTCTTCTTCTTCTCTTCTTCTTCTTCTTCTTCTTCTTCTTCTCCTTCTCCTTCTCCTTCTCCTTCTCCTTCTCCTTCTCCTCCTTCTCCTTCTCCTTCTCCTTCTCCTCCTCCTCCTCCTTCTCCTTCTCCTTCTTCATCTTCTTTATATCCATTTTATATGCATATATATTGGCACAGAATTTATTTTTATTGTTTGCACTGAACAAAATACTGCACTAGTATTTGGCTATCCTGTAGGCCCTGGGGTAGAATCTTTCTTGAAAGGAGCTTGTTTCCTGGGGGCAGCAGTGCTATGGACCACATGGTGGGAAGAACCCGCTAACACTAACCTTGGGCTCTCATCCCACCCTCATGGATGGAATAGTTGTTCTTGCCTGTTAGATTGCCTCTCCACTTCATAGACTTAATGTGTTATTTCAGATAGGTGTCCTACTTTCAGTGAAAGGAAGGATAATCGTGGAGACCATAGAAGGCATGTGCTACTTACACGACAAAGGCGTGATCCACAAGGACCTGAAGCCTGAAAATATCCTCGTTGACCGTGACTTTCACATTAAGGTAAGCCACAATCCGTGCGCTTTGAGAAGGCTGAGTCATTGTAGTTTAATTTTGCACTGGAAATCCATTCCCATAGGTGATCGTAGTAATTGAGGACTCAGCTCAGCATTCAGCAGCATGGCACTGCTTGCAAGGCTGATGTGGTATGAAAGGTGCAGGCTTGAGTGGGTAGAGAGAAAACTGTAAGGATAAAGTGATGAAAAAATAATCTCATCCCTGGTTCCTGGGTTTTGTTTCCCTCTGATTAGACTGGCAATGGAAGCATTCAAGGGTCGCTACCTTCACTCTGGAATGGACTATTTGCTCATCATTTCTCCCAGGAAATCTTGTGACTGAGACTTCTCCACCCTGGAGATAAAAGGAGTATGGAAGTGTGTGGAGAATATTCTTAGAATTCAGAAATGGCTTAAAAGCAGTAGTAAATCTGGAGCATTTTGGCCCTAGAATCCTCCACTTTGTTCAGCAGAGAATACTAGTCCTGCACACTTGAGGTCCTAGGCTCAGTCCTGGCGCTCCAAGACAAAGACTTCTGCTTTCACATCTTGTTTATGTCTGTTTTCATTTTAAAAATCAATTTCCTTTTGAAAATTCTTTTGATCATAGTAAAGGTAATAAGGAAAAGGACACCCATGTCTTGTCTATTCAAGGACTGCATTTAACTGAGGAAGCAACAGCTCATATAATTAGTCTTGGTAGCTAGAATCCAAGCTGGAGACCAAAATGGGGACTAGATAACTCAGGGTCAGAGTTCTGGGTTTCATCCCCAGACCTATGCCAACAAGAAACAAACAGAACCTGAGAACATGTAGCAGTGGGAAAGAACCAGGACCTGCCTACAAGATCCACATCAGACACCATTCATGTCTCAGACGGCTATTGATCCCAGTGCCTTTTATTCTTTCAATCCTGTTCATTCTTTCAATTAAGAACTTACCCTCTGTGTTCTGGGTTAAAATCTATGCATTTCAGGTAAGCAAATGCTCTATCTAGTTCCTCCCTAAATGCTTCTTAGGGACAGAAGAGGACCATCTCCTTGGATGTCCTGTAACTGTCCTGCTCTGCCATTTCCCCTTGACACTTCCTTCTTTGCTAAGTCTGACTTGGTTATCTTTCTCTGCCTTTACGTGTGTTTCGATGTCCTTCTCTCCATCCTGTCTTCTCTTAGGTTCTAATTGCCAACTCAAAACAACTAGCAGCAACGGTCTCACCCTCAGGGTGGCTTTGAGATGCTTGGAAAAACAGCCCTGGTCCTCTGGATGCCATTGGGCAAATGAAAGGTGTGGTAACCAGTCTTTGTCTTCCCCAGAGAAACAAAAACAAAAGACGTGCAAAGAAAATGAGAAATTAGCACAAACACCATTTTGTTGTCTTGCCCCAGTCTTAATGCTTAAGAATTGAGATGCCAAGGCCCCAGCAAGTGAGCTCAGCTAGTAAAGGAATTCACTGCCGAGCCTGAAGACCCAAGTTCAATCCCAGGACCCACCTGATGAATATAGAGAAAGGACTTCTGCAAGTTGCCCTGTGGCACACATACATACATACATACACACACACACACACACACACACACACACACACACACATGTGATCCTCCCAAAAAAACTTTTAAAAAAATAATTGGTATGCCAGCACTTTACATGAACATTCTGAGAGTCTATTGAAAGGTAACTATTCTTGATAGGCCCTGTGCACCCACTGGAAAATTGATTGTGCCACACATGTGCTGGATAAGCCCCAAACTTGATTTCATGAAAATCCAGCTTGACTTTCTTGTGGCCTTTGTGATAAATTCCGTTGGCCCCTCTTCTTTTCCAGATAGCAGATCTTGGTGTGGCTTCCTTTAAGACATGGAGCAAACTGACTAAGGAGGAACTCAACAAGCGGAGGGAAGCGAGCAGCCCTGCTAAGAAGAACAACAACGGAGGCACCCTCTACTACATGGCTCCCGAACACCTGAATGACATCAATGCAAAGCCCACGGAGAAGTCAGATGTGTACAGCTTCGGCATTGTACTTTGGGCAATATTTGCAAATAAGGAGCCTTATGAGAGTAAGCCGTGTATCGTCGTGGGATTTTGATAGTAATCAAAACTATCAAAGAGAGGTGTTAAATGAGAGTTGATGAGGTGGCTCAGTGAGGACAGACCACTGACCCTAACACCCTGAGTTCAGTCCAGACTCTAGGACTTATGCGGAGGGGCTGAGAACTGACTTCTGAAAGTTGACCTCTGACTTCTATACATGCACTGTGGCATGCAGATATATCTCCTCCTCCTTCTCCTCCTCCTCCTCCTCCTCCTCCTCCTCCTCCTCCTCCTCCTCCTCCTCCTTCTTCTCTCTCTCTCTCTCTCTCTCTCTCTCTCTCTCTCTCTCTCTTCTCTGTCTCTCTGACACACACAGACACCCCCTACACTAAACTTTTTAAATATAGTAATTTTTTTAACATGAAATAATACTTTTTAGTGAATTCTGTTAAAAAATCTATAATTATACATTTAATTGCTTAATGTAATATCATAAAGGCCAATCCCATATCTAATTTATTCACTGCTATTTATTTAGCAAATAAACACATATTCACATAGACACAGAGAGAAAGAGAGAGAGACACAGAGAGAGACACAAAGAGAGAGAGCATGTGAACTACATTAGGTACTCAGGAGACCTTTGTTGAATTATTCATCCCAGTTTAAGATAAACTCATGGGGTAGGTAGACTCCTTTATAATATAGCTTAGCTAGGGAGTTGCTATAAAACTCCAGTATTCTTCCTGGAGTAGGAGTGGCCTTTCTTACTACCAGGCATACACCCCATACCTTGATTCTATTTGTGAATGTGTCTTTTTCATTGCTTACCATGGGCAGTTCAGTCAGCTGGGAATGTAAAGATAACTAAGTCACTGTACAGGGGAGAAGTCATCCTTCCATTTGGTTAAGTGTGGAAAGGAATGGCTGTTTTCTGTAAATTCTTTATGGTTACTAATACCAATAGATCAGGGATCATCATCTCTTTGCTGACATCTCTTAAACCTTAGTCTCTGACCATGACCAAGATATCCATGGACCGGTTAGAACCTCCAAAGTAGCATCCCACAAACAAGTTGCCAAGTTTATCAGCACAATACAGATTGCTTACCACCTATACTGAATGCACAATAAGCAACTTTATCTGTTCTCATCCTGACTGTTTCTACCAGAGCCCCCCACCTCATTCTTGCTTCTAGAGTGTCAGTTATCATGTATATTGTAAGTCACTCTCATTAAACTGAGCCCAGGCCGTCCTGTATTTGCCTCTGTATTGAACTCTGGAGAATGTCATGACTTTACCCATTTATTCTGTTTGTTCTGTGAAAAGGTAGCTTTGTTTTGAATTTTGTCTTTCTTCTGCAAAATCAAAACATCATCCTATCATTTCTATAGTAGACTACATCAACTCCTTGCCATAAGACTGTTACTTGATGGAATGAGACAGCCATGGAAAAAGCATACTCTAAGCACAGACAAACTAGCAGTATTATCCAGGTCCTGTCATCTTTCTGATTGAGAGTAGAATGGGACTGAGAGCCCCAACTGAAGTTCACCCCTCTTTGCAGATGTCATCTGTACTGAGCAGTTTGTGATCTGCATAAAGTCTGGGAACAGGCCAAATGTGGAGGACATCATTGAGTACTGTCCAAGGGAGATCATCAGCCTCATGGAGCGGTGTTGGCAGGCGATCCCAGAAGACAGGCCAACATTTCTTGGTAAGAATGGGATGTGTGCCTATTTAGGAAGCATCTTACATGGTGACACTCTACAGTAAAGTGACACTGGTAATTTAGTTACTGTTCTTGTTGCTATGACAAAGAGAACAAAGAAACTCAAGGAAAAGGTTTATTTTGGCTCAGTTCCAGGGTAAGTCTACCATGGCAGGAGGTCATGGCAGCTGGGACCCAAGGCAGCTGGCCACATGGCATCTAGAGTCAGGCAGAAGACAGGCCTAGATGCTGGCAGGCCTTTGCTCTCCCCTTGTATTCAGTGCAAGGTCTCAGCCTATGGGATAATGCTGCTCACATTCAGGGTGGGCCTTCCCTGCTTCACACCCCCACAGATGCTCCTAGAACTGTGTTTCCTAGCATCACCTAGAAGCTCAACCCTAAATCCAATCAAGCTGGCAAGGAAAATCAGCCATCACAGTTAGGAACATATTTTGAGTACCACATCATGTGTTGCTTCAAACTTACTAGACAGATTTTAAGTATCCAGTGAAAAAGCCGTAGCCTTCCCCAAAGCATGGGCCTCTTCATTTCCTTCTTTAGTTTGGGGGAGTTAGCATTGTTATTGTTTTGAAGCACATATGATGCTTTCCAATTTAGCTCTTTTTGTCTAGTGGCGTGAAGTCCGTTCTGGTTTTCAACAACATCTACCACTATCCATCTCCAAGATTCTCAGTCCAGAGCACAACTCTGAACTCAGGAAGCATTAACTCCACTTCCCCTTTCCTCTCTCCTCTTTCCAGCCTTAGCAGTCACCATTCTATTGACTTTGACTGCCCCAAGTGTCTCATGTAAGCAAAACCTGCACAATACTTCTGTTTTTGTATCTGTCTTGATTTACTGGCTTTGGCTTTAAGGTTCATCCATGTGGTAGTAATTATCAGAATTTCCTTTTTAAGTGCAGAATAATATTCTACTCTGTAGATAGTTTTGAGTGTATCCATCTGTTGATAAATACTTGGCCTAACCGTTTCTAGCTTCTTTAACTTATTTGCCTCTTTAGCATCTTATTGGTATCCTTAGAAATGAATTCTGCCATTTAAGTTGGTCCTATAGTTTAGGAAATAGAAGAAGACATGAACGTTTGGCCTCTTCCGCACCCCTAGATTACCTAGGAGCATGAAGTAGGCCAAAGGAAACGAGTGGGGATACCGTAGGAGGCACTCAGGGATGCACAGAGCATCATGTTGTATTTCTGTGAGAGAACTGGAGTTCACCCATTCCCACTGTGTGGACCAAGCTGACCTCAGATTTACACATGTCCCCAGCCTCTGTCTTCTGGTTGCTGTGATTAAAGGTATTCGCCACCATGCATGGCTAGAGCCCCACTTCTTACAGGTCCCACAACCCCTGACAGTTGCAGCTAAGAACCAAGATTGTTCAGGATTCAAACTGTAGCATTTTCTTTTAGGTTCTTAAACTTAATCTAGAGTTCTAGTTTGATTCATCTGTAGTGTTTTTCTCTTGCATGGTTTTCAAGGATATTCTAGGCATTATGTTATCCATATGTCATTTTATCACATGGCTTATTTTTCCAGTTTGCCATTTAATCACTCTGAGTTAATATGTAAACCTTTCCTTTCTCCTTAAGCATTTCTTCTTCATACATGTAGGGTGCATCAGACCAGGTTGCAGCTTTCCTTCAATCTTCATAGTTAAAATAAAACTCTAAAAGAAAGCCTTTTGTTTTTATTTACCCATTGTTGTGCTTGCCATGTGCCATTTTTCTGATCCTACATATATGTATACTTCTGATACTACACAGACTATCATGAGAGTCCTCATTTAAGAGCTTAGTCTTCTGTAGCTATCACACACATCGCACACACAGGATACCCAGGCTTCTGCCCAGCGGACTGTGAGTTTGGGTGTGTATACCCCAGCTCAGGTTTGATAATAGACTCATCTGGTTCAGAAAATATTGCACTTAAGTATAATCAATGTTGTAGAACATTAAATTCAGAAACAACCAGATAGAAGAAGTGTATAGGCAGTGTGTTCAGGTAGGGGTTGCTGAGCGTCCGGACCCTCTGCAGGGGAGCCCCCCCCCAACCCTCTTCAGGAGAGCCCCCTGACCCTCTGCAGGCATGCCTCCATCTCCAGCATTGTTTTTCTTCACTATCCTAGAAACTCTTTGGACCCCACCATTTATGGGTTTATATAGGAGTTTTATTATGTGAGCACAGTTAAGCAAATGATAATTTGTGACTGGTCATTAGTGACTGAACTTAATCTCCAGTTCCTCTCCCTGGGCATCACATGGTGGTGCCCAGCATTCCAGCATGGCCTTTCTAGTGTCCATCCCTTGTGCTAAGGCTGTTACTCCCCCTGCTTCTGCCCCAAAGACACCTTTATTTCATTAGGAGATTCAGGGATTTTTAAGAACTGCCCGTGGTATTGTAAGAGCCTGTTACCAGCTTCAGGCAGGAAAGTTCTGGCTTCCTCTTTGATGATCTTTTAGGGATTGACAAGCCTCTCACCAGGTTGGAGGTTGTCTTAATTACTTTTCTGTTGCTGTGATAAGATACCAGAACCAAGACAACTTATAGAAGAAAGAGTTTATTGGGGCTTACAGTTGCAGAGGGCTGGGATTGTTGTGACAAGGAACAGGACAGCAGGCAGGCAGGCATGGTGGTCACATCTTGAGACACAACTATAAAGCAGAGATAGTTAACTGAGAATGTCTTGGGCTTTTGAGACTTCAGAAGTCTACACCCAATGACATACCTCCTCCAACAAGGCCATACCTACTAATCCTTACCAAACAGTTCCACCAACTGAGGACCAAGCATTTAAATATATAAACCTATAGGGGACATTCTCATTCAAACTATCACAGAAGTCTAGGCTGTCCATTTGATCATTGACCAAAGGTTTTGTGTGCCAGTAGGCTGCTGCATGTTTAGGTCTCTAACTAGGGAAAATAAAAGCTTTGGTTGTTGTTTTGTTACTGCTGTTGTCTGTACCTGGTGATATTTCTGGGTTGCTAGCTTTTCAGCTTTAACTAGGGGATATCTGAGTGAGGCTATATAAGAGAAAACACAGAGAAGTTAGGGCCATGCGTTTTTACAGACCCTGATGTCCATACCGCTTTGTCTACCTTTCTTTCTTCCAGAGTATCCATGTTTGTTTTATATATAATATCTAGGATGTGTTATGTACTTAGATGGAAGAATAATGGAAAAATATTGCTAGTCTATCCTAGAACTGAAGATTTCCTGTTTTGTTTTGTTTTGAAGATGGGGCCTCACTCTGTAAAGTGTAGGATAGCTTGGAAGTTATCCCAGAATTTGTGTCAGACTCTGTCTCAGCCTGGGGTTACATGCATGATTCACCATGTCCAGCACCAGCCCCACCTCCATTCTAGTAGCTCTAGCTTCTTAGGACCAGAGATAGAAAACATGGAGTTCCATCATCTTTATTCACTTGGAGATTACCTCACACTATCAGGACTGTGCTGTATCCAGAGCGAGGCACACTGTTCTGCTGAAGCCAGGGACTGCAATTGCTAACTCTATGATGTCTACCTGGCATTGAGCTCTGCTCTCTTCATCAAAGTCAGTTATTTGGAATTTCAAACTTTATTTCATTGATTTGTCTGCATACTATGGTAAGTGACTTTAAAATAATAGATTATTAATATTTGACATTTTAATTAAGAAATTGGGAGGGGGCTGGGAAGTTGGGCCTGTGGGTAAACTGTCTTATAAACAGGAGGACCTGAGTTCTAATCCTCACATTAAGAAGCCAGTTGTGATGATAAGTACTTGTAATTGCAGTGCTCAGAGGGGGAAGACAGGCAGAAGCTCATTGTCCAGCCAGACTAGCCTTGGCAGGCTCTAGGGTTGATGGCAGCTAAGGAACAGCTGGTGCTGTCCTTTGGCCTACATACACACTTATACATATGTGAAAGATATACATATGTGAAAGATAAAAAAAAAATTAAAGGACTGTTTTTTTTGTACAGGCATTGAAGAAGAATTTAGGCCTTTTTACTTAAGTCAATTTGAAGAATATGTAGAAGAGGATGTGGCAAGTTTAAAGGTGAGTGATCTAGCAAGTGCCCAGAACAGCAGTGTACCAAAATGCATTTTCAAACATGAAAGCAAAGCAGTGTAATTTGTTCCTGAGATTTGAAGTAAGCTAGCTGGGTTAACACACACACACACACACACACACACACACACTAAAAAAAGACCCCCCCCAAAAAACAAAAAAGCAAAATTAGCAAGTAGATGACATGTCACGTTGGCAGCTGGGGCCATTTCTCCATGCATGAAATGAGAGGGAACTATATGTAACAATACAAAACAGGAACAAACAGAAGACACCCAACATCACTTGAAGAAACTGAATTGTACTACAAGTGGGCCAGTCATTCTGAGGAATTTATTAAATACTTCCTGGGGATATGGCTCAATGATGGATTATGCATGAAGCTTTGAGTTCTGTTTCTAGCACCACAAAACAAGCAAATAACTATACATATATTTTGTTAAAAGTCCCAAATAGAAAGAGAAAGAACATGTCTATTAAGATAGTCAAAGAAATATAAAAATAAAATGCTAACCCACAAGTTAATGCTGAGAGGGAATTCATAGGGAAGCAAATAGATACTGCTGGGGACAGTCATTTAAAAACTATACACACGCATTCAAGAAAAGCTAGTTTCTCGATGCACTCCGTGCTGAGTTCTGAATGACAGCAGCATCTAAGACTGAAGTGGGCAATTTGCTTTCTGGAGTCTGAGAGGTACATCAAAGCGCAGTTTCCACTCAATCAGCTCTTCCTCTCCTTCTCCCTCCCCCTCCCCCTCCCCCTCCTACATCTCCCTCTCCCCCTCTCTCCTTCCTTCTCTTCCT
This sequence comes from Apodemus sylvaticus, assembly GCF_947179515.1. Lineage (NCBI taxonomy): Eukaryota > Metazoa > Chordata > Mammalia > Rodentia > Muridae > Apodemus > Apodemus sylvaticus. The sequence goes on along the minus strand of NC_067485.1, from coordinate 33,206,637 downwards.
CCTTAGTCATCACTATACTGCCATAACTGTCTAAGGATTACACACCCATAGATGTGAAAATTAAACTTCAATAAACAAGCAGGGTGAGCGAACTGATTTCCAGGTAACTAGGTAAGTAGATAGAGAAACTAGTTAGAATTTCCAGACTTTGGAGAGATAACTTACACTGTAAAAGAGATATACAATAGTCAAGGTAGTTACCAAGTGGGGAAAAGCATTAACTCAAGCAGGAATGCTTGATAATGATAAAAAGGTTCAGTTGCCAGAAAGATACAGTAGCTCTCAATATGGACATACCCATGGGAACATTTTCTTAAATATACAATAAAAACTTTGACAGAACTCAAAGAAAAACAGACAAATCCCCAATCTTGCTTAGAGATAGTAATAATCCCTCTTTAATTGATACAGCAAACAGATCCAAACAATCAGAAGTTAGACTGTTTGAAACACATGTTTTTAATACAAGACTTAATACAAACATATAGGTCTTTCAATCAAATAACCTCTAAATAACTGCTTTCTTAGTTTTATTTCCTTACTGTGGTAAAATACTCTGACAAAAGCATCTTAAAGGAAAAGAGTTTATTTGGCTCACAAGTCCAGGTTCAGTCAGTCATAACAAGGTCAAGGTAGCAGCTTGTCACATTATAATCCACAGTCAAAAGCAAAAAACAGTTAAGTCATGCACCCATGTTCATATGCTGCTTGTTTCTTCACTTTCTATAATTCTCTCTGCCAAAGGAGTGGTCCCACACACAGCGGGCTTGTCATGTTCGTGGTCAAAATAATCCGCCACAGACTTGTCCACAGGCCAATCTAATGTAGGCTAATAAGACTCTTCCTAGCTGATTCTCGAGTAGGCAGTTAAAATTAACCATCACACTTACCTTTGAATAGTAACCATCACACCTACCATCAAATAATTTTAAAAAACACAGAACATTTTTAAAATGAAACATTTGACAAGGAAGAGGTAAAGAGGTTGCTCAGTGATTAAGAGCCCTTACTGTTTCTCCCAAGGGCTCAGATACACAGAACCCAGAGGAATCAGCTTGTCAGAAAGACAAGCTACTGCCTCAAATAGTGGACGGAAGCAAGGCATAGAAATGCACACTCAGCAGGTTCAAGTACATCTCTATGAGTTTGAGGCTAGCCAAATCTATAGAGTGGGACTCTGTTTCAGAAACAAACTAAAAAACCCCCCAAAACAATAAATGCACAGACAAAATACTAAAGTCAACAAATCACCAAAGAGAATACTCAGGTAGCCAGAAACTATATCAGAAAAGTATATAACCCTACCAGTAATTGAAGAAATACAAAGTAAAATCATACCAGGTGATACAGAGTGTCTATAGATAGGCAAATATGCAGACACTTTTGAAAACGGCATGAGAGAATACTGAATAAATGCTGGAATGGTTATGGGATGAAAGAAGCACATAGTCCACTAAAGCTGTTAGCTTTCCTAATGCCATTGATATATAGAACACAGTCCAAATGACAAATCCCACCAAATTCTCTAGAGAACACAACAAACTTAAGTTGGTATGAGGGGAAAAGAAAGAAAGGAACAAACAAACAAACAAACAAACAAACATACCACCCTAGGAAACAGATGATGTAGCTAAAACAAGAATCAGCATAATAGGAAGAAATACCTTGTCACTGACCGGCAAATCTCTGAACTGTATCTGATCTCACAGAAAGACAAATTGAATCACTTACAGTTTTTCACCCCTAAGATTACTATTTTTAAGTGATTGATAATAGTGCTGGTAAAAATGCAGAATAGACATCCCAGTTGGTCAAGTTTCTTGGAAGCTAAATTACGTACCAGGCATTATAAAAGCCTGTCCTCACAAACGTGCTCAAAGCATTATAGAACTGCCCATGTCTGGATACTTATAGCCTTAGGAGTGCATCCTAGCATGCACATGCAAACATGTAATATCAAACATTGCTTATACCGTAGTTAACAAGTAAAAATTTGGGAACAATGTGAATGTCTTAAATAGATGCCCCAAATCATTAATGATCTGAAAACACATAGTCAGTATTGAGAAGAGTTGAAAGTGAAATGTAATGACACAAAAGGGTCTTCAAGAGTTGATAATGAAAACAAAAACTTATGCACTGTTGTGATTCAGTTCATATCAGTGTGTGTGTGTGTGTGTATGTGTGTGTGTGTGTGTGTGTGTGTGTGTGTGTATTTGTACATTTTGGAATGTGTGTACCAGTGCCTAGAGGGAGAATAGGGCTGTGCCTCCCACTCTGAATGGGATTCCCTGTAGAAGACTGGAGGGAATGGCACACAGAGGTGGTTCTGCGTGTTCTACGTTGTGTGAATTTTCAAGATTGTTGCTTAAGTACATCGTGTATTGAAAACTGGCTATAAAAATCACATTCACAAAATGTTTTTTAAATGCATGAAAATGCTAGGCATGGTAACATACTTTAATCCCACCACTCAGTTGACAGGGGCAAGTAGTGTCTGTGAGTTCAAGGACAACCTGATCTGTATAACTCATAGAGTTCCAAATCAACATAGGGCTACATAGTGAGACTCTGACTCAAACAAAACAATACTTAAAGCTAAATTTCATGATAAGCAAAAGCAATATTTGATATGCTACAAGATGTAGACATAAAATACGCTAAGGCATTCCTTCCCAAATAATAATTTATTCAGGAAATGATTTTGAACCACTTACTGATATTAATATTATAATAAGAACAAAATCCAGACTTGAATAGGAAAAATTGTAGAGGAATGTTATAAAAATGTTAAACTTATATCTTTGGTAGGCCTTTGAAAAATATAATTTTCTACATTTCATATTTTCTTTAATAGAAATATTATTTATATAAAGAAGAAAATGTTCTCTCTCATCACCTTCCCCCAATCCTGAGGATTGATCTTAGTATCTCGTGTATATTAGGCAAAGACTCTATGATTAAGCTGTATCTCCACTCCTATTTTATGTTTATTGTGATAAAATATGCATAAGATTGGCTTTTCTAGCCATGTGAAGTAGTTGTTCGGGGTGGCTTAGCCACCACCATTTTCCATTTCTAGAGTTTTATCATCCCAAGCACTAAGTCACCATAACAAATAACAAGTCCCTATTTCTCCCTCTCCTCAGCCTCTGGCAGGCTTTATTTGCTGTCTCTGAATTGCCTGTCCTAGGCAGCCCTCAGGAATAAAGCCATACAGTGTTTTCCATTTGTGGAAGCATTTTGTATACCATGCTATTCATTTTGTTGCTGAATAACATTCCACGGTGTGGATAGTACTGCACTTGTCTGATCCTCCTCTTGATAGATGTCAGGGCTGTTTCTGCCTTTGAGCTGCTGGTGAATGGTACTGTGGAAACACTGGTGGACAGGTTTTGGGGTAAAGTGTGTGCTTCCTTTTTTTGTGCTATTTACTTAGGAATGGAATGGGTTGACTGCAGACATCCTGTTTCACTTTGGGGAACCTTTAGGCTATTTTCCATGACATCAGAACCGTCTCACGTTCTTCAACAGCAGTCTATAAGAGTTCGGTTGCTGTATCCTCACCAACACGCTGTTTGTATGCTGTGATTGCCCTTTGATGTTCTGTTTGAGCCATTCTGTTCAACGTGAAGTTGCATTTCCTGGTGGTTGAGCGTGACTGCTAGGCTGCTGCTAGTTCCCATAATATATCCTCTTTGGACACTACTTTAGTTGTTTCCACTTTGGGGGTGTTTGTATGTTGCTTTTGTTTTTGACAGTGTCAAATAAGCATATCTCCAACTCATGATCCTCCTGACTCCACCCCACATGCTGGGGTTATAGATGTGCCCTACCCATGTGCCTAGCTTGGGATCCCACCAGGACCCTGCACGTCCTGGGCAGTATTCTACCATCCAGTTACATCCGCAGCCCTCCCTTTGCAAGTTTCTAAGTTGGGTTATTTGTAGAAGTGTGGATGGTTGTGGTAGTTGTTGTTGCTGCTGCTGTTGAGTTGGAGAAGTTCTTTATATATTCTGAATATTCTCTTATCAAACATTTACAAATATTTTCCCATCCTGTGGGTTGCTTATTCACTCTTTTGATAGTTTCTTCTGATGCACACACTTTAATTTCGATGTGACATAAATTGGATTTGATTGCATGAGAACCGTTAGCTGTGCTATTGATGATGTTGTCAAGAAACTTTCAGGGACCAGCGTCATGACTATTTTCTTCTGTACTTTCTTCTAAGAGTATTAATCTTTGATCCTTTAAATGTGAGTCACGAATGTATTTTGAGTTAAGTTGTGTATATGGTAAGGGTCCATCTTCATTTTTTATATGTGTATGTCCAGTTTTCCCCTCGATGAATGTTCTAGGCCACCCTGGTCAAACATCAGTCAACCATGGAATGGGGGTAGACAGTATTTCTAGGCTACCTTTTCTGCTCCTTTGATCTGAGTGTCTGTTTTATGTAAGAGTCAGCATTCTGATTTTGTAAGCTTTGTGGTAATTTTTGAAATCAGGAAGTAATAAGTCCTCCATCTATGTTAATTTGACATATCAGTTTATCTCTTGAAAAATGTCTTGATGATGTGAAGAAATGGATTATTTTCAAAATAATTTTCTACTGGTTACTAAAGTGTGTACACGTCTTCTCACTTATAGAAAAAGTGTCCAGATCAAAGCACAATTTTGAAGAGAATGTTTTCTCTGCAGCATGACTGTGTGCCCTTACCTCCAAGCCGGTCAAATTCAGGTAACACACCCATTCATTCATTTGCGTATTTACTCATTTACTTTGCCCATAAAGTACTTCTGAAAACATAAGATCAAACAACTGACTTAATAGAATCTATGTGTCCTCAGGAATCCAGTCACATATCTTGGAAATATTTTTTAAGTATATGTTCACCAAAATCACAGTGTCCTGACACAAATGATCTAATGCATTTCACAGAAAGACAGTGACAGTTCAGGAGGAAGTCAGGGACACATGTAGGTACATCATCATTGAGATCAAAGAACTGCAGAAAAGTTGGTCTCAGACTCACACAGGAGTGCTTTTTTATTTTGTCAAAAGGGAAGACAGTGTGAGACACCAAGGTCACTGCCATCTCATCTCATCTGGACCAAAATTACCTAACCTCATCCAATCCTGCACACCCACAAGAGCGTGTGTGTGTGTGTGTGTGTGTGTGTGTACATATATATAGTGTATGTGTGTCTGAGTTTGTGACAGTGCCCATGGCAGCCAAAAGAAGGCATCAGATCTGGAACTTTAGTTACAGGTTGTTGTGAACCAACCTGAGTCCTTAGCAAGAATAAGTGCCCTGAATCACTGAGCCATCTGCAGCCCTTCTACAGGCTTTTCAAGGACAAAGAACAATAGGATGTGCCCAGGACATAGCTGCTGCTTTTTTTAGACTCTACATGGTTTCGAGGTGATAGTCACCATCTCAATCCAGTGCATGTCCCCTTCTACCTCAGCTATCCCTGCAGCACTCTCTCGTGTTGCTTGTGATAACTTCCTGTGTTCTTCCTTAGCAGCCAGGGTTCCTGCTGATCATATACTAGACTTATAGGAAGGGGACTGTTATATGCTTTTCATGATTCTTTTTCAGTATGTCACTCAAGGACGGGTTCACGAAAATGCTCAAGTGTTATTTACTTCTCACACTGGTCATTTCTTCTCTGCTACAGAACAGCCCGGTTCGCTGCACAGTTCGCAAGGGCTCCAGATGGGGCCTGTGGAGGAGTCCTGGTTTTCGTGCTCCCCAGAGTACCCCCAGGAAGAGAATGAGCGCAGCGTGCAGGCTAAGCTGCAAGAGGAAGCCAGCTATCATGCTTTCGGAATGTTCGGCGAGAAACAGACAAAACCACAGGCGAGGCCGAATGTGCCTTACAACAGAGAGGAGGAGAGGAAACGAAGGGTCTCCCATGACCCCTTTGCACAGCAGAGAGCTCGTGAGAGTGCAAGAGGAAAAGGTCACTCTGATCCCAGCACAACCAGTCGTGGAAGTGCAGCTCACCAGCTATCAGGGCCAGCCAGCCAAACACAGCCGCCACTTTGGAACAATGGATTATATAACCAGCATAGGTTTGGAACTACATGTTATCGGCCAAATCTAAGCCAAATGTATAATACTTATAAACCTCCGGTGCCCGAGACCACCCTACCAGGAAGCACACCCACCATGCCATGCTTCTCCTTGCCACTAGCAGGTAAACAAAGTTTTAATTCTTGTCCTTTTTTTACCCCTGAGAATGAAGCACCACTAGCATTGTCATTGCATCTAAGTTATTGATGGGGACTGAGTACGCTACTCAGAGCCTGTAGTGGGCAGGTGCAGCCTTCCACATTGAAATGGTCTCCATCAGAGACCATTACTCTGATGGAGTACTCATCATGGATGCCCCCGATGTGGATGATAGATCCTTAACTGACAGGCATCTCTGTTTAACCTGTGTGAGATACTAATCTCAAGATACCCAGCCACTCCAATAAATGGAAAGTATTTTCTTAAATTCTTTTGTCTTGCTTCTTGTCTTCTGAGGGTAAGAAAGAAGTCTTAGGTATTTTTGTTTCTTATTTAGATATAGACTATAGTTTGTGGTAAGAAAGGTGGTTTTCATCTCCCATAGCTCTCTTTGGTAAGATCCAAGCTAGTTGATGTAGTTTCTAATATTTTAGCATAGAAGTGACTTAGTATTTGTCATTATTACCAAATAATAGTTCCCATGCTGCCTTCACATAACCAGATGTCATCAATAACCCCTCACTTATCCAGATGTTAGCAATAACTGTACTGTATCCTAGGAATCCTGGAACCAACATACATAAAAGCAGCTTTGACAACCACAGTACTTTCTGAGCTGGTCATGTAGCTCATGGTACAGAGCTGACCTAGCCCGAGTAAGGCCCTGTGGTCCTTGATACAAAAACAAGCACACAAAACACCAGTTTCTTACAAAATGACAAATTCCCTAAAGTTTCCTGCCTTTTCTGTAGGTTTTCCTGGAAGTTATGTGGAAAGCACTTTGGTAGACTAGGTATCAAGTGGGATCTATATCATACGTAAACTCGTTAGACATACTATTGTTTCCTTTGCATTGCCAGCTAAAATGGTTTGTGTCGCCGTCATATTTTATTCGTTCATGATTAACTCAGTAAAAATTCTAGAGTGCTTCCTGCTTTGTGCCAGGCTGCTGGGGAGCTGTATCACCAGCCAAGAGCCTCCCTTGGCTCCTCCTGTTTCCCTCATAGAGCTTGCATCAGACTGGGTGGGAAGCACTCAGAACCAGTATTTACCATGTCCTCCTCTGGTCCTGCCTCCATATGAGTAGCCCAGCCTCATTAGTTTGCTGCAGGAGTCCTTACTCTCTCCTGGGGTCCCAGTCCTGCCAAGAATAGATCCCCTCACTGATGCTGAGTCTTTGCCAGTAGTAGGGGATCTCAGTCCACGGTCAGTCATTCAACTACTCTGCCCTAAGGAGGATCTCGTAGACCACCAACGTAGTAGATGAACAGATCGTGTTTCCTCTCTGCAGCCTGACTCTTTTCCTTGCTTCTCTAGTAGGTATAATTAACAAATGTGAGCTTTCTCACACTAACTACCATGTAGGAGGAATTACTGAATCATGGTAATTCTATCTTTAATTTCTAAGAAACTCAATACTGTCATCCATATTGTTGTATGATTTTCTTTCCAAACAATGTATAGATCCTTCATATTCACACATTGTTGCCAACACTGGTGTCTTTTGTTAATGGTTGTGAAGTCAAGAAGCCACATTATAAGAAAATGACTGTTAAGGGTATCATAGGATAAGCAGTTGAACCTCTGTCATAAAGCCCCATACCGTTACATGCCATATATTTTCTCTTGCGTTCAATCCCGTGCACTTACCTATATCTCCTTTTCTATTCAGATGAGTCCATAAGATGTGCTGTATACAATAGTTCTGCTATTCAGATTGGAAACTACAATTATATGGATCTTGGACTGAATACACAACCACCAAACAACTCTTGCAAAGAAGAGTCAGCTTCCAGGCACCAAGCTATCTTTGGTAAAATTCTTAAGGACCAACGTTGGGTTGAAGTATAGCTATGGTAGACTGCCTGCCTAACATGCATAAAGCCTTGAACTCAGTCCCCAGCACTGAAGGGAATATATTTTAAAAGGGTGTAGTATCTTATGACTTGGACATCTCTTGGCCATCTTTACTTCTAGAAAGGAACATAATAGAATCTTAAGGTTTCTTTTAAGATTCTCCCTGAGTGATCCTATGTTTCCTCCTTAATTTTTTTTAGGTTTATATATTATTTGTATTACTGTTATGTCTTCATGTACTACATGCATGTCTGCTGCCTACAGAGGTCAGAAGAGGATGTCAGATCCTTTGGAACTGGAGTTATGGCTAGTTGTAAGCTCTGTGAAGGCTGGGAACTGACTCAAGCAAGAACAAGTGCTCTTTAACTATTGAGCCATCTACTCCAGTCCCTACTCAGTAGTTTCTAATCCTTTGTAATCTATTCTTTTAACACAAGGAAAATCACAGAATCTAATTGGTGGTGGTAGTGTAAAGGTTAAACTAGGCAGTGTGAGTTGAAAGCATAGTTTTTACTTATCACCCATGATCCTGTCCAGACTTAGGGAAATAGCTCCTCCCTTGGCTCTACAACAAACTGATTCTATAGAGTAGAGTAGGCCATGCCCTCCATAGCACTCTGATCAAAACAAGGGTGCTCAGAGGTGGCCACAGCTCTCTGCCATGTGTGCCAGTGACCCATTACTAGGGTGGTTAAAGTGGGAAGATGGAGAGTTCCAGACCACCCTGCCTATAGCAAAACCCTGTCTCAGAAAGAAACCAGAATTCAACTTTCTGATTTACATAGGGGTTGCCTTCTCTCTCTCTCTCTCTCTCTCTCTCTCTCTCTCTCTCTCTCTCTCTCTCTCTCTCTCTCTCTCTCTCTCTCTGTCTCAAGGGCACTTAATAGGCAAGGCTCTTCTGGCTCTAAGGCCTCTTTGTCATTGGAGTGCAGAAGCAGCCACAGGTAGTTTGCACAAGGATGAGAACAGATATGGTTGCTGAAACTATTTACAAAAAGCATAAGCCAGACTTGGCCCACAGGCCACATGAATCCCTGTACTATTCCATTTGAGAAGTAATCTTTAAAATGCCTGAGAGATGAGTTCTTAGCTTTTGAGGACCCGGGAGTTACCTCTATTACTCTACTGATACCCAAAGCTCCTACAGACACTGGCAATTTACAGTTATCTTAAGAGGTTCTTAGTCTGCTCCATAGTTGACAGACTCTACACTATGGTACTGAAGAAAGAACGGGAGCTGAGGGAGAAACAAGGTAGGTTTTCCCTAAGACTCAGCCTTCTGAGGAGGCATGAGAACAAAGACTATTATGGTGACTCTTTCTTTCTTGAGATGTGCACTCTCCCTCCCTCTCCCTCTCTCTCTCCCTCCCTCTCTTCCTCTCTCTCTTCCTCTCTATATCTGTCTATCTCTATCTCCTACTCCACCACCTTTGGGGGGAAGGGGCATATGTGTGTGTGGGGGGTGTGAGTACACACACACAGAGAGAGATGGAGAGGGAGAGGGAGAGGGAGAGGGAGAGGGAGAGAGAGAGAGAGAGAGAGAGAGAGAGCCCTGGCTGCCCTGGAACTTGTTCTGTAGATCAGGATGACCTTGAACTCACATAAATCCATCTGCCTCTGTCTCCCAAGTGCTGGGATTAAAGGCATGCCCTGCCACAATTGGCTACTTCTTATCTTCATGCATTCCCTTTATGTGTTATTTTTTATGAGCATCTAAGGTGATGGAGCTAATGGCAAGAGAAAGGCCATATATATAAGGGTCTTTGATTTGATAGAGAAAGCCTTGAAAAGTTTATATTCCTCATCCACTGAGAGATAAAGGAAGACATAGCAATTAAATGAAGGTTACTCTTGGTCTCAGTGTCCTTGTTAAGAGGAAAGAGAACTGTCTAGAAATGGGTGGCCTTGCACTATGCCCTGAGTAAATTGACAGTTTTCCTACCCTACCACCACTACTGCCCATTACATTCAGTGAGTCTAACTAGAACAGGTCTGTCTCAAGTGGGAGTTAGCCATGTGGGGCATTTGTTCATGAAGCCATCAGTTATGGCTCTAGATGCTGCACATCTGCAAAGAAGGAAGCAGCACCTTATTTTAACTCATAAAGACTTTAATGGCTGCAGTTGGTCAAGTATTGTCCAACAAGCCAATAACAGTTATCACCAGGCATAGTGCTGCACATTATAATCCAGCCCCAGAGAAACAAAGGGGCTACAGAGCAAGATAATCTCAAAGAAAAATTCCTTTCTATATCTCTTCATATTCTTTGCTTTCCTGGGCCCTTTTAGCAATACAGGACACTAGACTGGTCAAATGGGCTGCAGCCTGATGCATCTTCTCTTTTCTATTTAACAGATAACACCACTAGTCTGACTGATAAACACCTGGACCCTATCAGGGACAACCTGGGAAAGCAGTGGAAAAACTGTGCTCGCAAGCTGGGCTTCACTGAGTCTCAGATCGATGAAATTGACCATGACTATGAAAGAGATGGACTGAAAGAAAAAGTTTACCAAATGCTTCAGAAGTGGCTGATGCGGGAAGGCACCAAGGGGGCCACAGTGGGCAAGCTGGCCCAGGCACTTCACCAGTGTTGCAGGAAAGACCTGCTGAACCTCTTGATTCATGCCAGCCAGAGCTAAGCCTGGGCAGGCTCTGGCAGTGGGAACCAAACTGTTCATCTGGTGCACAAACCCCTTTTGCCCCATAGCATTCATAACTCTGTCTCAGTACGAGCTCTGCATCTGAGCACAGTATCACACATTTTGGAACTGTTGATTGGGAAGAGAAATCTGAAGCCCACCATGATCCTTCAGAACATACAAGCATGAAGACTGCAGAATGGTCCAGGACCAGTAGGAGGAAAAAAATAAAAAGAACAACCTATTGGGTTTTGAAAGGGAAAGGAGCTGATAGTGGGGGAAGATGGCCTTCGTTCAGCTTGTGTCATAGTCTTCATTTAGGTTATTTTCTCAGTTTCCTGTGGTTTCACTGGGTAAGGGAAAACAAACAAAAATCATTCAAAGTATGTAAAATCAATGGGCTGGAGAGATGGCTCAGTGGTTAAGAGCACCGACTGCTCTTCCAGAGGTCCTGAGTTCAAGTCCATTCCCAGCAACTACATGGCGGCTCATAACTATTTATAATGGAATCTGATGCCCTCTTCAGGTGTGTGTGAAGAGAGCAATGGTGGTGTACTCATATACAAAGAATGTAAAGTCAGCTAACTTCCTGATTCCTGTACTCAAAGTACAGTACAGTTCTGCTCAAATGCCTTCTGAGCCACAGCTCTTCTAAAAATTATAGGATCTGTTAACGTTAGCATCCAATACTGTACTATCACCTTCAGCTTTAAGAATCATGTGCAATTCTAGTCTATCAGATTATCAATTAATGAGGATTTTTTACGGCATGCTAAGGAGAAAAAAGTCCAGGGCAGAGAGAGATCTTCAGGTACTCGCTGTCGTCACAGAACTGCTGCTGATTGTGACGACTGTAAAAAACTACTTTAAGTTTCTAAAGTCTCTCCTACCATTCTGGGACTTCATGCAGTTCCCCAGCCTGCATACCCTACAGATGGAACAGATGTGCAGGAAACACTGATCAGGAAACATCATCTCTTCCTCCCTGGATATGACTGGCACCTTAGCACTGCTCACTGTATCAATAAACTTTCCTCTGTTTTCTCCAGTGTACTGTAGAAATATGTTTCTTCTGTGTGCCACAAATCAAAAAATGACAGCTTCAGAGTCTGCCTGTTGTGCCTTTAGGAAGCCCACATGCAACCTACAAGGGAGTAAAGGAGCTAGGGAAGAAGACGGAAGCCACCTACACCAGCGCACTCACTGCTAGCACCAGTTGGTCACAGGCAGTGCGGTGAATCCCCTCCAACTTCAGTAGATACGTAGCAGGACTGGGATGGGCTGCAAAGCCTCACTGGCCATCCTGGCACTCATTGGCACTTCATTCTCCTTTGTTGGGCTATCCTGTACTTGGTAGGGTATTTAGGAACATTCCCGGCCTCCATCTGCAAGATGCCAATAGTACACGTCAACCCCACAGCACCCACCAGGTGTGACAAAAATAACTAGACATTGCTGTATGTTCTTTGGAGGGATTCTCCTGTAAAATTATCTCCCTTCTCCCTACCCTCCACCCCCAGACAAAGATTCTGGCTGTTCTGGAACTCACTCTGTAGACCAGGTTGTTCTCCAACTCAGAGATCCATCTGCCTCTGCCTCTGCCTCTGCCTTCTGAGTGCTGGGATTAGAAGCATGTGCCACCACCCAGCTTCCTGCTGTAAGTTTATATGTCTCAGTTCTCCTGTCACACAGGCCAAGGTCTTCTGTAACTGCATAGAGCATGCACAGTGGAAGGGAACTGGAACAGGGAAGGTTCCAGGCTTTTCTGAAGGAGCCTGCATTGTCTTTAAATGTTTTCCTCTTAACCTCTATTCTAATGCTGTTTTAAGAAGACAGAAACTACATTTAGTGGAATTTTAAGGGAATAAAGTAGCAAAGGAGGCCAGAGCTGGTTTTGGAATTGCAGTAGCAATCAGGGTCCTAGTATTAAAATCATGTCTGTTAGTGTTCGATAGGGAAGACTTGTATGTCCATTGCTGAAGATAGGTGCCTCAGGTCCAGGACCAGAATGTGACCACAGACTTTCAGATCTTTTCCAGGCTCACTGCTGACAGCCAGACAATGGCTTGGCACCTCGAGTTGTGGCTGAACCTGTATGAGTTGGGGGATGATCAGCAAATGAAGCCATGTACTCTCATGGTGTGGTGGCCAGTCCCTTGTACTAGAGAAGATCTGGACCCACAACACAAAGCCAGTCATTGATAGGTTAGACCCAAGGGCCTTTAAGCACTCCCATTTGCATCTGATGCACAATGATAACAGATGACTTAGTAGTCAGTGGTGCCCAGGGTACAAGTACGTGGGGTGTGGGAGTCCATCTGGGAGTCCAGCATGGAGGTAGAATACCTCTTTAAAGCCACCTCCTAAGCCATGCAGAATGCTGTGGTCTTAGGTACAAGTCTGGCCTGAGTGTCATTGCCAACATCATGGAAAAAGCAAGATGGCCACCACCAGGACACTGAAGGCCTGAGGAAAGTAACCCTGTTCCCGGAACTCAAGTTCTGTTGGTTCTGTTTTTAATAAGATAACCTTTCTTTTATTTACATATATATGTATATATTTGTACATTAAATACAGGTTACTGAATAAAATTTGTGTGAATATACTGCTCGTGTTGGCATCTCCTGCGCGTGCCCCCCTCTTTGCTCATCTGTTGCTAACAGAAGGGTGTGCTGATGGTGAGAAGGTGTTCCCATGCAGCACATTCTGTCCCCAGGAGGCCAGCACCCCTTCCACATGGCTCAGAGGCCTCTTAGCTCTGCTCTAAGTGGCACCCTGAAAAGAGCCACATTTACCTCTGAGGGTTTCAGTCCACTACTCCACTACTATACCTGGCCAGAAACCAGATAAGCAAGGGGAGCCAGACCAAAAGCAAGGGAGGAGACTCCACAGTTGCTCCCAAGCACAGGTTTTCTACTTGCTGTGCTTGTAATCCAGTCTTTCATCAGTTGTGTGGTTACTGTATATGAATGAGAAAAGGAATTCTACCTCAAAAACAGCTTTAACCATTTATCTTGATGTATTTTTTTCTTTGCTTTTTAAAGAGTTGTTTACAGAAAGATGCAACCTATTCTAACAGGATAAATATTTTCAACCATTTCTCTTTGAGTTAATGAAGGTTCACAAATGAATAACATGCCCACTCAGTGGCCCATTTACATATTTATGAATGTATTATTTATGTATCTTTATTTGTGTGCACATGTGCTTTTTTTTTGTACTTTAATGTGGAGGTCAGAGGCCAACTGATGGGAATCAGTTCTCTGTACAAGTAGGGCCTAATCACTTCCTTGGGAGAATCTTCGACCTTGTTCCTTACTATATTTTCCAGAATGTCGTGTTTATATTCAGTGAGAATTCCAGTAGTGTGTCAACTCTTGTCCACATGTCTGGATGTTCCTTTAACTGTCAGTACTTCCTCCGCTGTATTTTGCTGTATTCCCAGCCCTTGGGAGGCTGCCACAGGAGAATCAAGCATCCAAAGCAAGCTCTACCCTAGGCTTCTCTATGGTATAAGCAATATACAAAGGTGTCTGTCTTAGTCAGGGTTTCTATTCCTGCACAAACATCATGACCAAGAAGCAAGTTGAGGAGGAAAGGGTTTATTCATCTTACACCTTCCACATTGTGTTGATCAGCAAAGGAAGTCAGGCCTGGAACTCAAGCAGGTCAGGAAGCAGGAGCTGATGCAGAGGCCATGGAGGGATGTTTCTTCCTGGCTTGCTTCCCCTGGCTTGTTCAGCCTGCTCTCTTATAGAACCCAAGTCTACCAGCCCAGAGATGGCACCACCCACAAGAGGCCCTCCCTGCTTGATCACTAATTGTCAGCATGCAAAAGAATGCAATTTGATCCATTCTTTTCTCCTTGTACTAAGCTCAACTCCAAGTGGATCAAGGACCTCCACATAAAGCCAGACACACTGAAACTAATAAAAAAGAAACTGGGGAAGACCCGTGAGGACATGGGCACAGGGGGAAAGTTCCTCAACAGAATACCAATAGCTTATGCTCTAAGATCAGGAATTGACAAATGGGACCTCATAAAATTACAAAGTTTCTGTAAGGCAAAGGACACTGTCAAAAGGACAAATCGACAAGATCTTCACCAACCCTACATCTGACAGAGGGCTAATATCCAATATATACAAAGAACTCAAGAAGTTAGACCCCAGAAAACCAAATAACCCTATTTAAAAATGGGGTACAGAGCTAAACAAAGAATTTTCACTTGAAGAACTTCGGATGGCTGAGAAGCACCTTAAGAAATGTTCAACATCATTAGTCATTAGGGAAATGCAAATCAAAACAACCCTGAGATTTCACCTCACACCAGTCAGAATGGCTTTTATTAAAAACTCAGGAGACAGCAGGTGTTGGCCCTGATGTGGAGAAAGGAATACTCCTCCACAGCTGGTGGGATTGCAAGCTAGTACAACCACTCTGGAAATCAGTCTGGTGGTTCCTCAGAAAACTGGGCATGACACTTCCAGAGGACCCTGCTATACCACTCCTGGGCATATACCAAAGGATTCTCCAGTATGTAATAAGGATACATGCTTCACTATGTTCATAGCAGCCCTATTTATAATAGCCAGAAGCTGGAAAGAACCCAGATGTCCCTCAACGGAGGAATGCATACAAAAAATGTGGTATATATACACAATGGAGTACTATTCGGCCATTAGAAACAATGAATTCATGAAATTCTTAGACAAATGGATGGAGCTGGAGAACATCATCCTAACTGAGGTAACCCAGTCTCAAAAGAACACTCATGGTATGCAATCACTGATAAGCAGATATTAGCTTGGAATACCCAAGACACAATCCGCATATCAAATGATGTCCAAAAAGAAGGAAGGAGTGGCCCCTGGTTCTGGAAAGGCTCAGTGTAGCAGTGTAGGGGAATAACAGGGAAGTGGGAAGGGGTGGATGGAGGAGGAATGGGGAGGGAAGAGGGCTTATGGGACTTTTGGGGAGGGGGGAATCAAGGAAAGGGGAAATCATTTGAAATGTAAATAAAGAATATATTGAATAAAAAAAAGAGGAAATGCCCCACAGCTGGATCTCATGGTGGCACTTCCCCAACTGAAGCTCCTTTCTCTGTGATAACCTTTGCCTGTGTCAAGTTGACAGACAAAACCAGCCAGTACATTTGTCTAAAGAGTTGACATCCAGTTTGTGGCTAAAACTGAGCCACTTAATCTGATGTTTTATAACTGCTGACATAATATTACCAAAAAGGGCCATGGAAGGGGAAGAGGGGAAGAAATCAGGTTCCCTCCATGGTTCAACCACTTCAGAAAGTGGGGAGAGGTTAAAATGGAGGACAGGCTCAAACATTTACAAACAGGTGGTTATAAAGAATTACAAGCTAGTGTTCTTGCAGTGAGATATGGTATGGTGTGGTCATATAGCATTAGGAATGATAGTAGTTTTTGGTATGACGTATTGAAAGCTTTTCCCCCCAATTACTGGAACCTGTCATTGGTGGGTGATTGGATCATGAGGGCTCCAATCTAATCAATGAAGTCATCATCCATTAATGGATTTATACTTCGGTGGCATTATTGGAAAATATAGGAGGCAGGACCTGACTACAAGAAGTGGGTCACTGGGTACATATCTTTGAAAAATTTCTTCCAATTCTTTCTCTTATCTCTCTCAGCCTCTGTTAAGTGCTCTGGTTTCCCACCAAGTGCCACCTTGCCTCAGGCCCAAAGCAACGGGTCCAGGTGACCTTGGACAGAAAGCTCTGAAACCACGCCCCTTTCCTCCTTCTACATTGTTTTCAAATGTTTGTCACAGTGGTGCACAAAGCTAGCACAGCAAGATGTACAAATGATGAGTTCTTAGGACTTACTTAATAAACGTTGACATAGGTCACCTAAAGCTTGCATCAAGGGAATAGGGCTGGATGTATGGGAAGTGGGATGTAGTCAGGTGTGGTGATGCAGGCCAGATGTCCCAGCACGAGTCAGGAGCATCAGGAGCTCAAGGTCAACATCAGCTAGAGTTCTAGGCCAGCTTGAGCTTTCCTTTCTCAACAGAGGTAGGAAGAGATGGTCTGCAGTGCGGTTGTCTCTCAGAGGCTCTGCTTAGACACACTGCAGGTTCAGGCAGCACTGCAGGTGGCCCTGCTTCCCCGAAGCCTTGGACTCCATCGCGATTGCAAGCAAGGAGCAGTGCCTAGTAAATTATCCACCTGCGAGAGCTAGGAGCCGAAGGACACACTCCGGTTCTGTTTCTGAGCAGCCTTGACTAGGGGCAGAGCGGTCTCAGGGCTTGGCACAACGGGTCGGGGGCGGGGCTTCGAGCTTAGCACTTGAAGGGTGGCATCCAGCCGGGCGCACGCGCATTCCGCTGAGGCTGTGCGACCAGGAGCTATGGCGACCGCAGCAGTCCGCCCAGCGGCCCTGCGATTGCGGCTGCTCCTCTCGCCCCTGAAATCCCGGATCTGCGTACCCCAGGCCGAGCCCGCAGCCACCTTCGGGTAATGGCATGCTCGGGGCAGCGCGGGCCACTGGCCAGGGAGGGAAACGGACCTCTGGCGTTGTCAGCCCTTCCTTGCTTAGACCCACATCCAGATCCCGCAGAACTGGTGCGCGAGCACTTTGGTGCCTGGGGTTAGGTGCTGGACTGTGGTCCAACCTCTTCAGTGCAGAGGGAAGGAACTGGGGGGGGGGGGGGGGGGTTGGGGGGGAGCTGTTTGCTAGTTGGTTAGCCAGTTACAGGAAACAGTCATTATTCCTGTATTTCTGCCTAACTTGCTTAACCACTGGCAGGAAGGGCCCAAGTTTCCTGAGTCCTTTTGCTTGCTAATCTCAAACTTCAGTGTGCAAGACAATCTGTTTGGGAACCTGTTTCACAGAGTCGAGTGTGTGTGTGTGTGTGTGTGTGTGTGTGTGTGTGTGTAAGTATGTGTGTGTGTGTGTGTGTGTGTGTATGTGTGTGGTGATGGCAAGGACACCGAATCTTCCCTTCCATTCTCCACCACACTCCACCCCAGCCCTTTACTAAAATAATAACACCATTCATAGAGACTCACTGTCTTGAACACTGGGTGCTCAGTCTCAAGAGAATGTGAGCAGAAGATGTGGCTAGAGCAGCCTGAAGTGCACATCCCTCCATATAAACAGGCAGACATAGGCTGTGGCCGTATGCACTTTACTATCGATGGACCACTGACAATAGTAGCTGGTTAGAACTTTACTAGATATGATGTGGAAACCAATCGTTTGAGCACATAATCTGGAAACAGAAAGAATGGAAAATCGACCCAGTTTTTTAAACATTAGTAGCATGATTGTATAGCTCTTAGTCTTTATATCCAATTCAGATTTCTTCTCTCATGTGACTTTAGCAACTTTTTAAATATACTTGTGGAAAAACATGTCAATAACTCTGGTTGTATATATTGACAGTGAATAATAGGCATTTTATCCAGTTTCCTGGTTGCAAGAAGAGCTTGAACGAGGCTACTAGGGTTGTGTTAACGTCATACTTATCGGCAGCTTCATGGCTGTTGAGAGTCCTGAAAGATCTCTGCGAAAGTTTCTCTGAGTCTTGCCCTGCTGTTTTAGAAATACACACTGCCGGTAATCTGGGAAACAGCTTCAGCTGGTTAATCCTGAAGCCAGGCTGCAGCCCCACGCAGCAGCTCGGAACAGTCCCACGAAAACCTCTCCACAGCCAGTGTCCAGCCCGCAGCTAGCTGAGTTGTGTGCCACAGACTTTCTTGTAAATCTGATGCTTGGAACTTTGACCCCTTTCTTACTTCATGATCTCTGTGATCTTTCGAAAAGTTGTCTTTTCTGTGGGGAGTTGTATGTCAGTTCTAATATTAATAATTTACTAAATCCGACAGTCTGAAAACAATATTTTCTGAGGTAACCTAAGAAGGCCCTGCCAGAGAATAAGGTCCATTCCTTCCCCTCATTCCTGCTTCCACCGCCAACTTGGCAAGGAGATGGAATGCCACCCTGGCACCTTTGCCCTGTTGAGGATTCAGTTCTGCCATGAGATTAAAGAGAAATCACGGCCTTTTGAGTTCATGTAGTTTGAATAGCTGTATTTTTGACCCTTCCTAGCTGTGTGACTGTAAGACTAGTTACTCAACCTCTCTGGATTTCTGGCCTTGCAGCATTTGTATTTGAAACAATGATTTCAAAAGACCTGAAGCAGAATAAAAAATAAATAATTAACATGTACAATTAATGATATAGTTAGCATCTTGAATGGAAAAGAAAAAAGAAATAAAAAGGACCTGACTGCTCCTAGGTGTGGTGGAGGAGAACGTTTATTATAGATAAAGGGGAGAGCACAACCAGAGGCAGACACAACTGGGAGAGCCAAGACTCGGGGGAGGGGGGAGGGAGGGGGGGAGAACCAAGTACAGCAGAGCCAGCAGGCTGATGGTATAAAACGGGGCAGGCACCCAAAAATGTCTAGATGTATAAAGAAGAACCTCTGAGGGAAGGGCAGCCCATCCCTGGGCTGGAGTGTTCAGGGTGAGGGTAGGGACTGTCAGCCACACCCTGTAACAGGTAGGGATGAGGGCTGCTGGGAGAACATGGAGGTCAGGTCCACTCTGATATGTTAAATAGATACCTCACCATTTGTCCAGGTTTAGAACTTAACATATATAAGTAATACACAGTATATTTTTTTTAAAAAGCAAGAGAATAAACAGTAAAGACTTTCAAAGTGAGGCTATTATCTAATGACGTAATCACCGCTTTCATCTCTAAGGAAGGCGTTCATTTAGTTAGGCTTTCTATTACTTCAATAACCAAAAAGTAAATTGGGGAGGAAAGGGTCTATTCAACGTAGGCATCACAGCTGATCATCACAGGCAGTCAGGACAGGGAACTAACGCAGAGCAGGAACCTGGAGGCAGGGGCTGATGCCGAAGCCGTGGAAGAGTGCTGCCTGCTCGCTTGCTCCTCATGGCTCGCTCAGCCTGTGTTCTTACAGAACCCAGGTCGCCAGTCCAGAGATGGCATCACCTACTATGGGCCGGGCCCTCCTCCCTCAATCACCAATTAAGAAAATGCCTTACAGCTGGATCTGATGGAGACAGTTTCTCAGTTAAGGTCCCCTCCTTTCTGATAACTCTTGTTTATGTGTCAAATTAACATGAGACTAGCCAGCACAGTGCTGAAGCCAAGACTCCGGGTCAGACCCTCATATGCTCATCTTAGGCTGGGTTATCTAATCCTGTGATCATGAAATTAGCTTTCCCACCAACGTGTGGCCTCTCTGCGATAATGTTAGGCTAACTGTTTCATGCTGCTCAGAAATGAATGATAGTTAACGTGTGCACAAGAGTGCAGACATATGGTAGTAAGTACTTGGCTTGGTTTATCTACTGGCCCCAAGCCATTATGCTCCAGCCTTCCTACACAGTCTCCTCTCCCTGTTTGAAAGGAGTAGAACTCCCCCGCCCTTGGTACCATATAAAACATCACAGGTCTCACCTCCCAGGGAACGGAGTCAAGGACAGCAGGAGACAGGAAGGAACACTTTGAAGGCCTCTTAAGAGTGATTCTCCTGGTGTTCTTTAAGAAATTAACTCAATCTTGATGGCCTGTTGGACTCTCCTGAGGAAATTAAAAAATACAGTGGCCTACTTCCTGTTGAGAGTATGGTGTAATGCAGTCTGGGATCATGGAGTAGGAAGGCTGGCCAGTGATTTGAATTCAGATTTTGAGCCCTGATGAAATAACAGGAGAAAAAGATGTTGGTGCTTGTAGGCTGAACTTGGTGTGTTACACACACAACCCAGGGTCTCCACCACCTCCACCTTTACCTGAAAGACCACCACACATGCACACAAAGGACTGCTGGTAGGTCCTATCTGCCTTTCTCCTGCTAGCCTTCGAGCTTCAGGTGGGCATGCCTTTAGTGTCCTGCAAGGTGTGACTTTGGAAGCAGCCACAGGGCTGTGCCCAGAGCTTCTGAGCATCTCTCAGGATTGTCCGAGCCATGGGTGTTTGTAAAATACAACACAGTCTCTCTCATAAACATACCTGCTTCAGACCCCGTAGTTAGAAGACAGGTTGATGGGGGGGGATGGGAGGGATGGGAGGGAAGGGGTGTAAAAGAACCTCTGACTGCCAAAGAAAAGGGGATCGATAGGTTGTTCTTTAAGTTTTCTGAGGGTTTCTGTCCTTATTCCTACTTGAGAGTTTGAGAAATCCAGTACTGAATGTGGTTCCGGGAGCAAACAGGTGTTAGGACCCTCAAAGGCCTGGGCTGCATTCCTGACCCCTTCCACATGTACTAAACCTGTTTATAAGCGGCATGACCACAGTCAAAGCGACCTCCTAACAAACCAGAGCCAATGCTTTGGGCTTGACATGACCCCCAAATGATATATCATGTATTTCTATAGAAATAAGACAGTTTTCAGTCACTCTGTGACTAAACACAAACTTTTCCTTATGTTCAAAAAGAATAATTTATTAATATTTATTCATCTTGTCTGTGAATAATTCTCTGCCTACTCCCCAGCCTTGAAGAGTGGAAACGGTGCTTGGCAGGACAGGCTGGTGTGGTGCATGTCCCTCTGGTGTGGCAGTACACTGGATGCCTAGGATGAAGAACCAGGGACCACTTACAGCAGAACCCCACCCACATCATCCTCCCTACCCCAGTCCCTCTGTCCTCTCCCTCAGCTTACGAACATGCCGTGTGGCCTCCCGGCCGTGTGGCCTCTCAGCCGTGCTCTCCTGCATTGCTGTTACGTAGATTTTTATTCTTCTTTGGCATTTCTTCACAAAAGACACCTTTCTCTCCTCTCAGTCACTGCTATTCAACCTGACTGGGCCTTTCTTGTTCTCTCCACTAAAGCCAATTCCAAGCCTTTGCATACCCTTCCCTGCCACAGAGTTTCTAGTAAGCTGAACTCTGGCTACCTGACATTCCTATACTCTTGTAGGAGGTGATAATTTGGAAAGAAATCTGGAATGGGAAACCAAACCTTAGATCCAGCCAGATGCAGAAAGAAGTTAGATTGTTGTTGTTGTTGTTGCTGCTGCTGCTGCTGCTGCTGCTGTTGCTGCTACTATTGCTGTTTTAATCAAAGAGGCTTGGGTATGATCAAAGGAGCTGATTAAAAGATGCCTCTGTGAACCAGTGCTCCAGGGAGACACAATGATGCTCAGGGCTCTGGCAGCAACGTCAGTCCCCAAAAGCCACTGGCCCTGTGCACTGAGGACAATGGGGAAGGGTTTCCTTTGTACAGAAGACCTGCATAGCGCAATATGGCTTTGGCAGACATGTTCTTGGTTCAGCAGGGAAGGGAGTCCTGGAAAGAGCTCCTGTGCCTGGGGAACAATGAAAGGAGGAGACAGTTCTCTGTGCTTTACAGCTGACATGAGCCCAGCAAACACGAGTCAGCCGCTTCAGTTACTATTCGAAACAAGAAACAGAAAGGAAGTTTTATCTGGCCCAGGTGCCTCCAGCATAAGCCAGGCCTCCCAGAGCAAATCCTCCCTGGCTTTGTCTTCTCTCCCGCTGGGCTGGGAGCGAAGCAGTGTCCATAAGTGGACTGTGCGGACCTGAGTCTTTGTTGGTAAAATGAATGTTTTCCGCTTCTGTCTGGATTCTAAGATGCGTAAAGCCATTCTAACAATAAAGCTCAATCCTCCGGAGAAATGGGATGTTAACAAAAACTAATTGGCATCATTGGCTTTATTACTGCCCCTCTGATGTTTGTGTAGATGAGCTTATTTTAGCTCATCTTATTTCCCAATTTTGTCATACAATTTCCAGAAGAACATTTATATGCTTGTATTAAATGTACCAATGTTCGACACACATTCCTGCTTTCTTTCTTTGTTTGCTTTCTTTCTTTCTTTCTTTCTTTCTTTCTTTCTTTCTTTCTTTCTTTCTTCCTTCCTTCCTTCCTTCCTTCCTTCCTTCCTTCCTTCCTTCCTTCCTTCCTTTCCTGAGACAGGGTTTCTCAGTATAGCCCTTGCTGTCATGTAGTTTACTCTGTAGACCAGGCTGGCCTTGAACTCAGAACTCTGCCTTTCTTTGCCTCGTAGTGCTGTGATTAAAAGCATGCTTCACCATACATTCTGTCTTAGTCAGGGTTTCACTGTTGTGGAGAGACACCATGACCAAGACAACTCTTATAAAGGACATTTAATTGGGGCTGGCTTACAGTATCAGAGGTTCAGTCCATTGTTGTCATGTTGGGAAGCATGGCAGCGTCTGGGCCTCAAAACCCACTCCCACAGTAAGACACAGTAAGACTTCCAACAAGGCCACACCTATTCCAATACTGCCACTCCTCCTAACAGTGCCCCTCCCTGGACCACGCATATTCAAATCACACATTCTTTATAGATTTTATTGCTATTGTTTAAGATGGGGTCTCCCTACACACCCTACGCTGACTTTGAGTTGTGTAATCCTCCTCCCTCGACCTTCCAAATGCTCAGATTTCATGTGTGCTACTGTGCCCATCTTGTGTTGTTTATTACTTGAACTTAGTGAATCGGATAAAACCAGCACAGGGAACACGAAACCTTGTTTTTCAAAAGTGACACATTTTGGTAATCATTTTGACCAAGGAAAGAGATGGGGTGAGGTTTGTAGAAGAAAAAGCAAGCCAGTGGTTGGCTTAAATTCACTACAAGAAGAGCAATTCCTCTGCCCTGGCATGTTTCCCTCCCCATATCCTTCACATCACTGCCCGCTATCATGGGTGTGGCCAGGAAGGTCAGAAGGTCAAGAACTGAAGCAGAGGCCGTGGACAAATGCTGCTTGCCCAGCCTGCCTTCTAGTACTACAACCCAGGACCACCTGACTAAGAGTAGCACCACCTGCAGTGGGCTGGGCCCTCCCACATCAGCCGTGACTGTTTAAAAATGCCCCACAGATTAGCCTCTGGACCAATGTAGTGGACACATTTTCTCAATCACATGAAGTTCCTTTTTCTTTTCTTTTTTTTTTTTTTTTTTTTTCTGAGACAGGGTTTCTCTGTATAGCCCTGGCTGTCCTGGAACTCACTCTGTAGACCAGGCTGGCCTTGAACTCAGAAATCTGCCTGCCTCTGCCTCCCAAGTGCTGAGATTAAAGGCATGTGCCACCACTGCGCAGCCCAAAGTTCCTTTTTCTAAGATGACTCAGGCATGTGTCAAGTTTACCAGGAAAAAAAAAAAAAAGAAAACTAACTAGGTCAGAGGGCAAGCTCCTGGGTGCCACAGTGAGTCAAAACAGAAAGACAATGTTCAGATTTGCAGTCTGTTATGAAGACACAACCTAAATCAGAAAACTGAGGTACAAACCAAAGCAGTGATGTGCGTGTGCCCAAGTGGGTATTGATGCTAACTCATGCATGGGACCCGATACTCTGTCATATTAAATCTACCAGTTTGGTATGATCAATAAGTCTTCTTCCTCTGGGAATTCCTCTCTCTCTTCCAGCACTGCAGTAACTTCTGCCAAGGTGACTGTGAACGGCGTTCATCTGCATTACCAGCGAGCGGGGGAAGGGGATCATGCAGTCCTCCTGCTTCCTGGGATGTTGGGTATGTATGGATTCTCATGGAATGCTTCTGTAGGCTGTAGGTCTCTGATGGATCTCGATACTAGAAGCCAGGCATGGATCATTTGTGTTAGCGCTTGCTAAAAACCCTCAAGGAATATTCGCCTCATTCAAAGTTCAGTGATCTCGAAAAGTAAATAACTTTCTACTGTATTAATTTTTTATTCCTTTACCCATTTCTTCCCCCATTTAAACACATTGTGAAAATTGTTTCCTGTTATTTGGGAGGGCTACAGGGGTCAAAGGAAACAGGCGTCCAAAGAAGAGGCAGATGATGAAGACAGTAAGGTGGTGGGTGACTAGCTCTTCCAGTTAGTTTGTCTGGGATCCAGGGCTTTCTGGAATGTGAGACTTACTTTACTAACACCAGGTCAGGAGGCATCTGGACCAGGTGTGTTGGATTTGTTTAATAAAATAATAGGTGAAGGGAGATGCTGTTAAAAGACTGTCTTTTCCTAACAGAGTCTTACTTAATAGTTCCCACTTGCCTAGCCTAATAAATACTGAGATGACAAGGTACCATGCCTGGCCAATTTAAACTCAAATGCAGATGAACATATCACGGCCTGCAGTGTGTGGTGCATGGTAGAGCCCTGAATCTCATGAAACAAAGTTTCAGAGGGCATGCAGTGATTTGGGGGATTTTAGGGTTGCTGCTTTTTTTTTTTTTTTTTTTTTGTATTTGTGTAATCCTGATATAAACTTATTGTGACTTGCCTCTTTCTCCTAAAGGTCACATGCTAAGAATTTCAGCTACTTTTGGTCCTGTTCTCCAGGCTCCTACTGACACAGTACCACTATCTCAAGTGAGAGTCCTGGGACACTTAGCACCCATTTCTTAAGCTTCTGTAATCAAGGAGATATTTACTCCAAAAGCTAGTTTCCAGTTAAATCATTAGCAAAACAATTTACCATGTTATGGGTGTTTTTAAATTATTCTAACACTGTAATCATTAACTATACAAAGCATCCACCAGTATAATTTTTTTTTTATTTCTGTAAAGTATTAGTATGATTCTAGAGCTTTAAAATGGAACAGTGGGAGTCTCTCTCCTACCTTGGGCTATTCAGAATCATGTACTGATAATTATGTCTACTCTTTAAATACTTGTTTAAGGTTTTAGTACTCTTGGCCCTAGTTTCCTAGTGCGTGCCCAGTGTCAGAAATCAAATGTTTCCTCATTTGTGAAACTGTTATTTTAGCTTTACCTCACCACCCCTCCAGTGCCTTACATCTTGCCCCTCCTTTGGGACAGTTCTAGTTCAGGGACATACAAGAAGCTCCTGTGAGAGAGCTGTAGACAAGGGCTGGAAATCATTGGTCTGATTTTGGCATGGGTTAGTTGATGATTTGTGTGCTGGACCTAAATCATAGTAAGTGAGCCTCACTGTCTGTGACCAGGCAGTGTTTCCTGTATATTCGTGGCCTGAGTTCTGAATGCTTAGAAATCAAACAAACTTCTAGTCAGTGCTGACTTTACCTGGACAGAGCTCTTAGTGCATAACCTTACACACACACACACACACACACACATAATGAATGTGAGCACACACACCTCCTGTGGCTGAGCTGGAGGGGATTGACAGGGCCATCACAGGCTCTTGGCATAGGCGCCTTCCAGTTGGTTTGATAAAATACAATTTGATTTCTTAAATACACACGTTTTGGGGTTTTAATTTACCTCTACTTAACTCTTAAGAGGCATTCATATTAGCTTAAGGAAAAACATCTGGAATATGAGACTTCTACCTGGATGCCATTGGGATTTCCATCATTTCTAAGTCATATTCCTTAGCGAGAGAATACCCAGAAACTATCAAATTTGAACGTTTATTTCAATAAGGCTTAGTTAATCCTTCCAAAAAATGGGCAGGAAGACTAAACTGTAAGGCTGTTCTGTCAAAAGCACTACAAAAATACTGGTCCTGAGCCTCGCTCTGGGCCTATGTCTTCCTCAAAATCACCCACTAGGGGGAGACCGGAGTCAGGTCCTAACTCCATCAGGAGTGGAAATAAACCTCTGGGCTCTGCCCAGAGACAACACCCGGCCCCCACCAGTAGTTTTTCTGGTTAACTTTGAAGAACACAACAACTGTCTTTTAAGATTGTTACTGCTTCTGTTTTGCTCTGGTGTTGGCTACACTGAGAACATTCAGTGGAACATAACCCAGTGGGTGTTTTCAGGTAGCGGAAAGACGGATTTTGCACCTCAGCTTCAGAGCCTAAATAAGAAGCGGTTCACATTGGTGGCCTGGGACCCTCGAGGATACGGACAGTCCAGACCCCCAGATCGAGATTTCCCGCGGGACTTTTTTGAAAGGGATGCAAAGGATGCTGTTGACTTGATGAAGGTGAGCCCCAGAGAAGTTCTGGAGTGGGAAGATGACTGGGCCCATCTTTATTTGTTCTAATTCCTGGTGTTCTTTCTTTTTACAAAAGCAATACCATGTGAGTCTAATATAAGAAAGAACTAAAGGACCAAGTAGAAACAGAGCCCAGCTATCTAACGATGCTACTGCCAAGACGCCAAGGCTCTGCCTTTCCCACCCATCTCCTGGCATAAGTCAGTGCAGTTTTAGTTTTGTTCTGTGTCCCTTTGGTTTGAGACAGGTTTTCATTGTATAGTCTTGACAGGCCTTGAGAGCTCAGTCCTTCTGCTTCAGTCTCTGACATACTAGGCCTACAGCACCACACCACACATAGCGAACTACACAGCTTTATACAGGTGAATCTGGAGTCCTAAGCCAGAGGTTCAACTCCATGGCTTCCACCCAAAAGAGCTACAAGAAGGGCTGGTGGAGAGACAGGAAAGCATTTTAAAAACAGAACTGGCATTTGGAAAAGATGGAAAGTAAGCCCGCTGGCCCATCTTCAGGGTAGTTACATGAGCTTTAGACCTAGGGAGAGCAAGAATTGGAACCGTGGCAAGAAGTCTGCATAATTAAGCAGTCCTGGTCCAGGTGTGGTCTGGTGTTATCTCAGTTCTGGTTCTGCAAGGTGGCCGGAGGAAGCCGCGACTGCTCCTGCCCAGTCGGTACGGTGTGATGCCATCAGCGCTACATGCCTGTAAGCCCAGCACTTAGGACACAGAGGCTACCCTGCTACACAGTGAGTTTGAAGCTAGCCAGGGCTACATAGCAAGATCCTGCCATCTCACAGGGTGATTTGTCTGTAAGGCTCCACCATTCCTAGAATCCAAGTTGACTTGAGGCTGTGCACATGTCTGGATGGCAACCGCGGCTTGTATGCGTTTGCCTTCTGCCTTGATGGGGTTGTCCTAGTAGGGTTACCATTGTTCTGATGAAACACCATGACCAAAGCAATATAGGAAGGAGTTTATGTGGCTTACACTTCTTTTTTTAATTTATTTTTATTTATATGAGTACACTGTAGCTGTCTTCTGACACACCAGAAGAGGGCATCGGATCCCATTGCAGATGGTTGTGAGCCACCATGTGGTTGCTGGGAATTGAACTCAGGACCTCTGGGAGAGCAATCAGTGCTCTTAAGCCATCTCTCCAGCCCTGGCTTACACTTCTGTGTCACAGTTCATCATCAAAGGCAGTCAGGACAGGAACTCAAGCAGTGCAGAAATCTAGAAACAGAAGCTAATGCAGAGGCCATGAAGGGGTGCTGCTTACTGGCTTGCTCCTCATGGCTTGCTCATCCTGTCTTCTTTTAAAACCTCCAGCCTAGGAATAGCACCACCCGCTAGGCTCTCTCTCTCTCTCAACAATCGCTAATTAGAAACTGCCTTACAGGTTGCCTACATCCCAAAGTTATGGAGGCATTTTCTCCACTGAAGATGCTTCCTCTCTGTTGACTTTAGCTTGTGCCAAGGTGACATAAAACTGGCCAGTACAGGGGTTACAATTGCTTAGGTATACCTAAGCAATTTTAGACAGACACTCCTTGAATGTTTAACATGTCTACATGCAGAGTTGAGCAGGAATCCAATCCAAAGTAAAGAAGATACAAAATGAAGATGGAGATATCCAGTTTTTATCTTGCCCTCTAATTATTGTGTAGGTGAAGGTAAAGAGTCAGAGCTTTCGAGCAAACACAGTATTTTATTTGGTTATTTGGGTTTTCTGAGGCAGGATCTTGCTATGTAGTCCTGGCTAGCCTCAAACTCACCGTGTAGCAGGGTAGCCTCTGTCCTAAGTGCTGGGCTTACAGGCATGTAGCACTGATGGTATCATACCGTACCTTGCATGCTTCCGTTTTACTCTTCCCTTCTGGATGAACAGGCTCATTACCACTGGCCATTCTCCATGGTCTCGTCTCGCTGTCTGTGGCTCCACTCATCCATGGCCAACTATGGTCTGGAACGTTCCAGAAATAATTCATTCATAACTTGCAATGTTTTATAATTTAAGTTTACTTTTGTCTTATACATTAAAACATTAAAATAACTGTACATGCCATGGGGTTAAATACGGTTCCAGTATAATATACTGCATAATGTTCAAACCAGGTTAAACATGTCTGTCTCATCAACCATTGTTGCTCAGTTGCTTTGTGCCTTGTTTTTTTGAAACAAGGTCACTCATTGGCCTGAAGGTCCCCATGTAGGCTAGGCTGGCTGACTGGCCAGCAAGCCCCAGATCCCCCTGTCTCCACCTCCTCAAAGCTGGGATTGCATGCATGCACCACTGTGTCCAGCTTTTTACATGTGTCCTGAGAGAACTCAGATCCTCATGCATGTACCACAAGCACTTTGCCAACACCACTGTCTCCCCAACCCTGTCCCCAACATTTATCAATTCCTTATGAGAAAAACTCTCAACACATTTCCTTCTCTCTTTCTAAAATGCAAGTTCATTAATGTTATCTGTAGCCGTCTGTCATGAGTTTTAAATGTCATGATGTTCTGAGTGGTCCAGTGCAAGTGATGCTACTCAACCATCCTGCCTCCACCTCACCCACCCCAACTTTTAAGATATCCCCTGTCCAAGGTATCCGCTCTGTATTACACATATGTGTATAGCTCTTGGTACCATCTATGTGACTATCCCTGGTGAGGTGTGGCTATGTATAGATTGTATAACCCCAGCAGGATCAAGAGAGCTGTTGAATCTCACTGGAAATATGCACTGGTTTATTCCACACATCATCTACTGGTAAATGGTTGACTTAATTTTGACCTACATTTTGTTATAAGTTGCTCATGGACATTTGTTGCTTTTGTAATTATAAGCAATATTGTATAAATCCTGAGTCTGTCTTCTGGTAAATGAATCCAGGGGGCAGTGTGGTAGACTATAGAAAATACAGATCCTCATTCTACATATTAATGTCAAATGATACTGCAGAGATTGTGTGTATATGTGGGATACCATTAGCAAGTATCCCAGCTAGCGTTTGTTAGTTCCTTAACTTTAATCTTTTCAGACACTCTGTTTTACTTCTAGACACCTCTTCTCTCTGCTTTGTCAACTTACTCTGCTGAGCACATTTTTGGGGTCCTGGTTGATTCACCCAAGGACAGATACAGCTTTCCTGTGACACCAGGCTCCCTCTTGTCTCTAGCCAGCTCTGCCCACAACTGCAGCTGTGGCTTCACCAGATACCCGGATGCATTTTACCTTAAGATCCTCTCCGATCTACATAACCGCCCTCGGAGGCCTGCTCAGGTGCACGCACACACAGTGCTTGCAACACCCAACTAACAGCAGATTGCTGCTGATTCAGTACTTGGACATTTTATCCAAGCAGAAGATATGATTCCCACATAAGTCAAAATAGTCTTGAGGGTTCTATGATAATTACAAGGTAGCAAAGCTAAATGACACCAGGTCTCCAAGTGGCAGACGTACAGAACCCTGATCGCCACACCCAGGTTCTTTCAGCAGAGGGCAGAGGTGACCATGCCGTGATCCTGCTGTGTCACCCACAGGTGCTGCAGTTCAAGCAGGTCTCCCTCCTGGGCTGGAGTGATGGTGGCATCACTGCTCTCATCGCTGCTGCAAAGTACCCCTCTTATATCCGCAAGATGGTGATCTGGGGAGCGAACGCCTATGTCACTGAGGAAGACAGCAGGATTTACCAGGGTAAGTGCTGCCCGTCCTAGGCACAGTCACGATGATCTTCCTTGCTCCCTCCTCCTCCTCCTCGTCTCTTGTTTTGATGTGTGTTGGCTGACAAGTCACCTCTCATCCACTTGCAATTCTCAGCTCTAAGGTCAAAAGAAGAGTGAGTTTTCAGAATAGTCACCTAATTTAACCAACCTAGAAATGGATAGCTTTCTATTTCCAGAAGTGAAACTTGGATGACTCAGGCCAAAGCTCTGGAACAGCAGTATTTACACTCACTACTGCAGGAGTGAGCTTGATAGAAGGCGGAGGTGTTGTGAGTGTTACTCATAACTTCATTTTAAGTAATATGAGAAAGCCACTTGTGGCAGCACATGCCTGTGGTCTCAGCTCCTCGGGAGGGAGGTCAAGGCCAGGGAACTCTGAGTTTGAAGCCAGCATGGGCAATATAGCATGGCCTGGTCTCAAAAAAGAATGAATGAATGAATGAATTAATTAATTAATTAATTAATTAATATAATGATTATTAAAGGCCTGATCTCAAAATACAAACCATGAATGACCGAATGAATACATTAATACATTAATGCTTATTAAAGGAAGCACTAGGCTGAAAAATGAACCTGTGTTTTGCTTACAACAACTTATACGGTATTCTTGGCTAAGGCCTCCTTTAAGCTTCTCCTTGAGGTCTTTAGGGGCACGAAAGTGGAACCAGTAACCTCCAGCCTGTGGCGCAACTCCAGTCTCCCACTTGCTTTTGCAAATTAAAGGCACCAATGTAAGTTAGCTCATGAGTTGGAGACCAAGCTGGGGCATCTACACTCTTAACTCTTCCTCAGTTTTCTTCTACTCTCAGCATTTCTGCCCGGCTTGCACCATAGCCAGGGCTTATGGTAGTGTTGGCAGTTACTCGGCACCCAGCCTTGGCATTGAAGTCTCTAGCAAGGCTTCTGAATTGGGAAAATCTCTGAATTGTGTCTCTCAGAGGGGTTCCCCAGGTTTGGGGTCACGAGGGCTAAAGAGAGGCTCCCTGGGCCTCCGACTGCTTCTACCTGCCAGTCTGGCCTATCGTGACTCTCCCTTTCTCACTGGAAGCTTTCTCTGCCTCTACTAGACTATAGATGCCCCAACAGAAGAGGTCTACCCCCCAGTGGGTCCAGAATTTTCTCTCTCAGCTGTGCCTATATTATGTGTTTGATGGGTGTCTTGGCCTTCAGAGCCTGAAATATTACTCCCTGACATAAGTTTGCAGAGCCCTGCATTTGGAAAGTTCCAGGTATTCTGCTATTCTCATTGTAAGCTACTTAGAGGCTACATCCTGTTCTAGAATCTTAGTTCTCTATGCTCTTCCTGTTTTTAAAGGAATCCGAAACTCTAAAGTAACAGATGATTTAGAAAGCAATCCTAATCTGGCCTCCTCTTGTCCCCCACCATCCTGGCTCTGAGTTCCTGTTCCGCTGTTGCTGTCCAGGAGCCCCTGCTGCCTCTGGCACCTGACGCCTTTGCTTCTTTCAAATCCTCCACTTCTCTTACTGGGCCCTTGCTCTCTGCCTCAGTGGGTAGACATTGCTTCTCCTCCGAAATACTGCCCCTTTCCCTGTAGTTCCTCTTTACCACACTACATCCCAGCCCACAACTTTATAAAATAGGTGTCTGTGTTCTCTCTCCTTCGGCGGCATTGTGGTTGTTCTGGTCCTCTGCTGCATGGTTCTCACCATAGCAAGTATAATATCGTCAAAGACAGTGTGTACTTCTAACTCATCAGGAGCACTCCCTCTAGACATTTGAGTCATGCATTAAGTTGTAAGGTCTGTAAAAATACCTCCCATGGCCACATTGGTCATCTGTGTCACCTCTTCTGGGCCTGGCCAGTCACTGGTCTTTTCAAAGCATCTGCTTCTAATGTTGTTTAAACTTGTTTTTGTTTTCCGTCTTGCATTATTTCTGCTCTCCTCCTGCTTGCTTTGGGTTCTGATTTGCTTTATTCCCTCTAATCTCAAAGTAAAAAATCTTAGATTATTGATTTGAGATGTTTAGTCTTTTCTTATATATCATTTAATGCTGTAAATTTTCCTCTAGAGCTGCTAGAGCTAAGCACCTTTACATATAAAGGGGATTTATTAGATTGATTAGATTTATCAGTTATAGATTAGGAGGCAGTCTGGGTAGCCCAAGAAGTCTGTCTCACACTGGAGCAACTGAGAATCCAGTAGTGTCTCTGTTGGCAAGGCTGGATGTCTTAGCAGTCCCATTCTGAAGGCCTGGAGAATGCTTGAATAGCTGCTGGTCTTCAGTCAACACTGGAATCCTGAAGAAGGTAGTTTGAATACGGATGAAGGAATGCTGCAGTATCCTAGGTAGTATTCTATTGCTATGATAAAACCATGACGAAAAGCAACTATGGGAGAAAGGGGTATATTTCACCTTACAACTCTCAGGTCACACTCCTCCCCTGAGGGAAATCAGGGCAAGAGCCTCAAGGCAGAAATCTGGGGGCAGGGATGGAAGCAGAAGCCTTGGAGAGATGCTGCTTACTGGTCTCCTCTTTGTTGGCTGAGTCAGTACACTTACAGCACTCACGAGTTCCACCCACAGTGAGCCAGGCTTTCCCATATCAATCATCAATCAATAAAATGCACCACATGCTTGTCCACAGGCAATCTGGTGAGAGCATTTTCTCAGTTGAGATTCCCTCATCCCAAATGACTGTAGCTTGTGTGAAGGTGACATAAAACTAGCCAGCACAGCCAGCAGCAGGATAGATGGACTTGCCAGCAAGAGTGAAGGCAAGCAGGCAAAAAGAAATCTTCTTCCTTGTCCTTTTATCTGGGCTGTCATCAGAAGGTGCCACCCACATGTAGAGTGGGCCTTCCTGTTCCAAATGATCTGATTAAGAAAATCCCTCACAGGAGTGCCCAGCCGCTTGGGTTTTAGTTAGTTCCAGGTGCGGTCAAGTTGACAACCAAGATTAGCCATCACAGTACCTACAGATTTACTGTGTTACATTTTCACTCATCAAAAGATAGTTCAAAATATCTTTTGTAATATCTCTTCAGACTTTGTCTTCACTTGTAGATACTTAGAAATGTAACATTTAATTTCCAAATACCTAGGGTGTCCTAGATATCGTTCTGCTATTAGCATTTAATTCTTCTAGATTTGGAAACATATTTGCATGGTTTCAATTCTTTTAATTTGTTAAGGTTTATTTTATGCCCTCGGGACCGGGACTATCTTGTTCTAAAGTTGAATACCACTCCCATCTCTACTCACCTTTCCTTCTGTCATTCAGCTAACAGCCCACGCCCTCTGAACGCATGTAACCTTCTCTTGAGGGGTCAGTCTTCCTCTGCCCTCTGCTCTCTGCTCTCTGCATCTCCTGGTGGCTTTGTTCTGCTCATGCCACACAATGACTTCTGAGTTACATCCTCCTCTCCCATACCCCTTACCTTCCTAGCTAAGAACCTTGGGATATTCCATCCTTCATAGCAAAATATCCTTTGTAGGACAGAAATCAGGCATTTCCATCTCCACTTAAAAAACCTCCAGAATGTCAAAGCAGTCCATTCAGCTTCACCGCTCCCCCCCCCCAACTTCCCCCCCCAACTCCCCCCCCCCCCCCCCCGCCAGGCTGGCTCCACTCCAGTTTCTAACTCTTCTGTCTCTATCTTCCTTTGGGCTTCCTGCATTGATAAGCTGCCCTTCCTCGAAGCACCTTCCCCTCTCCCTGCCCACATCCTTCTCAGTAGTTACCCCAATACCAGCTCCCAGAGTGCTACCTCTGAGGCGTCCTCCAGCCCTAAACCTGGAAGACCTTGTAATGCTTTGTGCACGCTCACACGATGGCATCTCTGATTCCCTCCCTCACCACCCTTGCCACTTCCTCATCCCAGAAGGAGGCTTCTGGCCCACCGGTCCAGCGGAGCCAGCGCGTTCCCTGTAACCAAACCCTCTTGGCTGCTCTGTGTTCCCCCCCCCCAACCCTCCCTGTGGCCATTGAAAGCAGTCTCTACTGTTCGTGGTACAGTACACACCCTCTTCACGGGCTCCCTCTGCGCTGGCTTTCTGGCCACTGTCCTGTCATGGCCCTGGCATCACAGTCTGTTTGTGCTAACTTTGATATGTGGGACAGTGTTGTTGAGGCCCTTGAGAGCTGGCCTTGCTTTCTGTTCTAATCCTCTCCTCTTTTACTATGTGGGGGGAGGAGGGACACTCACACACACACACACACACACACATATGCATGTGTCAGGGTGGGGATGCATATGTATGTGGCTGTGCACGTGGAGACTGTCGGTCCACGTCAGGAGTTGTTTCCTGAGTTGGGATGTCCCACTGAACCTGGAGTTCACGGCTTAGCTGAGGCCGGTTAGCCTGGGAGCCCCAGGGATCTGCCGGTCTCTGCTTTCTCAGCACCTGGATTACAAGCATGCATCACTACTACATTCAGACCGTTTTACATGGGTTCCAGAAGTCAAACTCAGATCCTCGTGCTCGTGTGATAAGCACTATGCTGATTGAACTATCCCACGGCCTCATCTTCCTCACTTTTAAAGACAGCATCTCAGTGTGTTGCCCAAGCTGGCCTCAAGCCCTTGGGCTTCCGCTGTCCTCCTGCTTCCGCCTCCGGAGTGGCTCAGATTGCAGGTGCACTCCACCTTGCCAGGCTCTGGTCTCACTCTGGGCGCTTCTCTGGCTTCTCCTGGCTTCTGAGCCTCACATATTGGACTCTTCATGTGATTCCTTCTTTTTTCTTTTTTTTTTAATTTATTGATATATTTATTTACATTTCAAATGATTTCCCCTTTTCTGGACCCCCCACTCCCCGAAAATCCCATCAGTCCCCTTACCTCCCCCTGTTTTCCCACCCAACCCTTCCCACTTCACTGTTCTGATTTTGCTCTATACTGTGTCACTGAGTCTTTTCAGAACAAGGGGCCACTCCTCCTTTCTTCTTGTACCTCATTTGATGTGTGGATTATGTTTGGGGTATTCCAGTTTTCTAGGTTAATATCCACTTATTAGTGAGTGCATACCATGATTCACCTTTTGAGTCTGGGTTACCTCACTTAGTATGATGTGCTCTAGCTCCATTCATTTGCCTAAGAATTTCATGAATTCATTGTTTCTAATGACTGAATAGTACTCCATTGTGTAGATATACCACATTTTTTGCATCCACTCTCTGTTGAGGGATACCTGGGTTCTTTCCAACTTCTGGCAATTATAAATAGGGCTACTATGAACATAGTGGAACATGTATCCTTATTACATGCTGGGGAATCTTTTGGGTATATGCCCAGGAGTGGTATAGCAGGATCTTCTGGAAGTGAGGTGCCCAGTTTTCGGAGGAACCGCCAGACTGATTGCCAGAATGGTTGTACCAATTTGCAACCCCACCAGCAGTGGAGGAGTGTTCCTCTTTCTCCACACCCTCTCCAACACCTGCTGTCTCCTGAATTTTTAATCTTAGCCATTCTGACTGGTGTAAGGTGAAATCTCAGGGTTGTTTTGATTTGCATTTCCCTAATGAATAATGAAGTTGAGCATTTTTTAAGATGTTTCTCTGCCATCCGAAGTTCTTCAGGTGAGAATTCTTTGTTTAACTCTGTACCCCATTTTTTAATAGGGTTGTTTGGTTTTCTGGAGTCTAACTTCTTGAGTTCTTTATATATACTGGATATTAGCCCTCTATCTGATGTAGGATTGGTGAAGATCTTTTCCCAATTTGTTGGTTGCCGATTTGTCATTTTGATGGTGTCCTTTGCCTTACAGAAACTTTGTAATTTTATGAAGTCCCATTTGTCAATTCTTGATCTTAAAGCATATGCTATTGGTGTTCTGTTCAGAAACTTTCTCCCTGTAAAGATGTCCTCAAGGGTCTTCCCCAGTTTCTTTTCTATTAGCTTCAGAGTGTCTGGCTTTATGTGGCGGTCCTTGATCCATTTGGATTTGAACTTAGTACAAGGAGACAAGGATGGATCAATTCGCATTCTTCTGCATGCTGACCTCCAGTTGAACCAGCACCATTTGTTGAAAAGGCTATCTTTTTTTCCATTGGATGTTTTCAGCCTCTTTGTCGAGGATCAAGTGGCCATAGGTGTGTGGGTTCATTTCTGGATCTTCAGTCCTGTTCCATTGATCCTCCTGCCTGTCACTGTACCAATACCATGCAGTTTTTAACACTATTGCTCTGTAGTATTGCTTGAGATCAGGGATACTGATTCCCCCAGACATTCTTTTGTTGCTGAGAATAGTTTTAGCTATCCTGGGTTTTTTGTTATTCCAGATGAATTTGATAATTGCTCTTTCTAACTCTGTGAAGAATTGAGTTGGGATTTTGATGGGTATTGCATTGAATCTGTATATTGCTTTTGGCAAAATGGCCATTTTAACTATATTGATTCTACCGATCCATGAGCATGGGAGGTTTTCCCATTTTTTGAGGTCTTCTTCCATTTCCTTCTTCAGAGTCTTGAAGTTCTTGTCATACAGGTCTTTCACATGTTTGGTAAGAGTCACCCCAAGATACTTTATACTGTTTGTGGCTATTGTGAAGGGGGTCATTTCCCTAATTTCTTTCTCAGCCTTCTTATCCTTTGAGAATAGGAAGGCCACTGATTTGCTTGAGTTGATTTTATAACCTGCCACTTTGCTGAAGTTGTTTATCAGCTGTAGGAGCTCTCTAGTGGAGTTTTTTGGGTCACTTAGGTAGACTATCATGTCGTCTGCAAATAATGATAGTTTGACTTTTTCCTTTCCAATTTGTATCCCTTTGACCTCCTTATGTTGTCGAATTGCCCGAGCTAGTACCTCAAGTACAATATTGAAAAGATAAGGAGAAAGGGGGCAGCCTTGTCTAGTCCCTGATTTCAGTGAGATTGCTTCAAGTTTCTCTCCATTTAGTTTGATGCTGGCTACTGGTTTGCTGTATATTGCTTTTACTATGTTTAGTTATGGGCCTTGAATTCCTGTTCTCTCCAAGACTTTAAGCATGAAAGGATGCTGAATTTTGTCAAATGCTTTTTCAGCATCCAATGAAATGACCATGTGGTTTTTTTCTTTGAGTTTGTTTATGTAGTGGATTGCATTGATGGGTTTCCGTATATTGAACCAACCCTGCATTCCCGGGATAAAGCCTACTTGATCATGGTGGATGATTGTTTTGATGTGTTCTTGGATTCGGTTGGCAAGAATTTTATTGAGTATTTTTGCATTGATGTTCATAAGGGAAATTGGTCTGAAGTTCTCTTTCTTTGTTGGATCTTTGTGTGGTTTTGGTATCAGCATAATTGTGGCTTCGTAGAAGGAATTGGGTAGTGTTCCTTCTGTTTCTATTTTGTGGAATAGTTTGAAGAGTATTGGTGTTAACTCTTCTTTGAAGGTCTGATAGAATTCTGCACTGAAACCATCTGGTCCTGTGCTTTTTTTTGGTTTGAAGACTTTCTATGACTCCTTCTATTTCTTTAGGCATTATGGGACTGTTTAGACGGTCTATTTGGTCCTGATTTAATTTTGGTATTTGGTATCTGTCAAGGAAATTGTCCATTTCCTCCAGATTCTCCAGTTGTGTTGAGTACAGGCTCTTGTAGTAGGATCTGATGATTTTTTGGATTTCCTCAGTTTCCATTGTTATATCTCCCTTTTCATTTCTAAGTTTGTTAATTTGGATACTTTCTCTGTGTCCTTTGGTCAGTCTGGCTAAGGGTTTATCTATCTTGTTGATTTTCTCAAAGAACCAGCTCCTGGTTTTGTTGATTCTTTGTATGGTTCTCTTTGTTTCTACTTGATTGATTTCGGCCCTGAGTTTGATGATTTCCTGCCTTCTACTCCTCCTGGGTGAAATAGCTTCTTTTTGTTCCAGGGCTTTCAGGTGTGTCATTAAGCTGGTAATGTATGCTCTCTCCACTTTCTTTTTGGAGGCACTCAGGGCTATGAGTTTTCCTCTTAGCACTGCTTTCATTGTGTCCCATAGATTTGGGTATGTTGTGTCTTCATTTTCATTGTGTTCTAAAAAGTCTTTAATTTCTTTCTTTATTTCTTCCTTGACCAAGGTATCATTGAGTAGAATATTGTTCAGTTTCCACGTGTATGTGGGTTTTCTGTTGTTTTTGTTGCTATTGAAGACCACTTTTACTCCATAGTGATCTGATAGGAGGCATGGGATTAGTTCGATCTTCTTATATTTGTTGAGGTCTGTCTTGTGACCAATTATATGGTCGATTTTGGAGAAGGTACCATGAGGTGCTGAGAAAAAGGTATATTCTTTTGCTTTAGGATAGAATGTTCTATATATATCTGTTAAATCTAATTGGTCCAAAGCTTCAATTAGTTTCATTGTGTCTTCATGTGATTCTTATCTGGTTGCCACAAAGATGCCTCTCTGTGTCTACAGCCTGACCTCAGTCTTTCCTCTCGATGCTTTCCTCTTGCTAAATGTCTCACCCTGGTCAATGATTGACCCGGGAGCACAGCGCGTACTGGGTTCAGACTGGAACACAGCCTCCCATTACCTTGGCTCTACTCTCTGTAGCTTCACTCAGCCATGCTCTGAAATTGTTCATGGAAAATTCCAGAGCAATCAATCCTTACATTCTAAATTGGGTGCCACTGTGAGAAAAAGGCTGATGGCTCCCTCCACACATGCTGCTGCCACATGCTACTCAGGACACAAACCATCCCTTTGCCCAGTGTGTCTGTTACGCTCTGTATGCTACCTGCCTGTCCATCTTCAGAAACCACTTTGGGCAACAGATCCACTGTCAGCTTGCCGCCATCCCTGCTTGTTTTACTTAAAACACTGCACACAGCGAGGACTGATGCTGGCAGCCCCACCACAGTGCGGTCTGATTGGTCTGGTTTACATTAGTTATTTCAAATCTCTTTAACTGGGCCTACTTAGCAACAAATGCCATCATGAGAGAACACAGTATTTGTAGAGTTCAGTGCTCTGTGGTTCCAAGAAACCAGGAGTCCTGGTAGTTTTTTCTTATGGATAGGCAGCTGGCTGCAAGTCTTTGTCTGTAGGACGCTATGGGATGCAAATCTGCAACATCTTTTACAATACTTTTCTAAATTATGTTTCAAGGATGTGATAATTGTTTTGGTCGTGAGAAGTTGAATTTTTCTGTTGCCTCCATTTTCATCTTGTGGTTTATCTCTTTTGATGAACTGCCTTACATTAAAAATTATAAACAAATATTTTTTAAAAAGATGAAAGCTGTATCTTAGTTACTTAGTTAATTTTCTGATACCATGACTGAGGCAACTTATTTTAAAAAGTGTTTATTTTGGGGTTTGTGGTTCCAGAGAGTTAGAGTTTGTATCCACCATGATGAGGAGCATGGCACCAGGCAAGCAGACATGGTGCTAGAACAGTAGCTGAGAACTCACATTTGGTCCAGAAGCAAGAGGCTGAGAGAGCTTACTAGGAATGGTATAGGCCTTCGAAGCCTCAAAACTGCCCCCAGCACACACGACCTCCAACAAGGCCACACCTCCCAATCCTTCCTAAACAGTCCCGCTTGCTGGGGACCACGTATTCAAGCATGAGCTTTTAGGGGCTATTCTCATTCAAACCACCAAGTTTGAAGTGGTGGAAACAGACACTTAGCAGACTTCCTTGGTGCTTACTGAACTACATTAATAAGTGTTCATTATGGTTCTAGTATTTGGCATGGGATATATGTACACAAAGGAAGAGGGGGGATATATCAGTTTCTTTTGGGATCCAAATTCTGTTTTAATCAACAGTTTGATTCAACTGGTTATTCTGGGCACTTGACTATGAAGCATAATTACTAATTTTGGGTAGTGATTATGCTTTGGGACAGAAATGACTTCCTCTTCAAATAAATTATCAGAAGTAAATATATAAATGCAAAAGAATCTTTTTGAGTATGTGTTACATGCTAGACACCATTGTCAGCAAATTCCATGTAATTTCGTATTGTTTATTCTAGAAGGTTAATGTAATTCATATTTTCTGATTCCAAAATTAGCACAGAGAGATTAAGTAACGTGCCCCATTTCACACAACAGTAAGTCTAGGAGCTGGGACTCCTATCCAATCAGTCTGGCTTCCAAGCCTATGCTTGCAGCAATTACAAAGATAAAAAGAAAAAAGGAAGACATAGAACTAAAGTAGACACTAACAGATAACTATAATGTCACTCTTGCTCTAGAGACACCAATTAGAGAAATGTTTGCATTTATTTTACTACTTTAGCAGAAAGCATTCAACTCGGTTCTCATGTCATTCACTCACTAATGATTTTTCATGTTACTGTAGTGGGAGGTCCAGCCGGGTGTCTGATGTGCAGCAAGGCATAATGCAAAACCATTGCACTGGGACCCCATCCCGGAGGGGGGATGGACAATCAGGCAGAAGGCAGAAAACCCTGCCAAGCAGCAATAAGTGCTCAGTAGAGCAGATGGACAGGGAAAGTCACAGAGGGCATGCAGGTGGGGGTGGGGCTCTCTAACATCTGAGCAGAGACCTAGAGGATGTGAATGAGTCAGGCCCATGCTGAGGAAAGTCTTCCCAGCAAGAGGGATGTGAGCGTGAGACCCAGAGGTGTTCTGGACTTAGCTTACTCCCAGGTAATACCTTAGTGTGAGACTCATCCGTATCCACCCTTTGGTTTTTCAGGTATCCGAGATGTTTCTAAATGGAGTGAGAAGACAAGGAAACCCCTGGAAGCCCTCTATGGATATGACTACTTCGCTGAAACCTGCAAGAAGTGGGTGGATGGCATAAACCAGTTTAAACATCTGCCAGAGGGTACGTTGCATGGACTAATGGTTCCTTTGCTAATTGCAGGGCAGGCTTGAGGTCTTCACTTGGCTTCCCAGCGTTCCTCCATGATAAATAAACCTACCCATAATCCCCACACTGTTATCGCGTGAACAGAGACACTGGTTATCGTGCACAATACAAGTCCTTGTGTAATTAGGGTAAATGCCAGACAGAACCATGTGAGTAAAGGTTTGTGGTGAAGCATTAACAGCAATCTCTTCCCTTCCCTTCAGTCCTTTACTTATGTGTCTGCACAAATCTGTTCTCCAGAAACCTCCGTTTCTACTTCTAATTGAAGAAGAGGTCATTAGAAAGACAGCCAGCATATAGACATTTCCCCTAAGTGGATCTGCCTACTACTTATTTTACTTCTTGGACAAAGCAGGAGAAAATCTCTGCCACGATCTTCAGCCCCAGCAAAGCCAGCGAGGGGGAAGAGATTGTTCAACTTTCTCTCCATCTTCAGAACCAAGTGTCCTTATCTATAGACAAATAGCTCCTTTTGTTTATCTGAAAAGTTAGCAAGATTCCTAGCAAGAATTAACATCCTTAAATTTATTTTTGTTTTCATTTTTAAACACAAATGTATGCGTTTAATCAGCTTTCTGTCACCAGGACCCATGTCTGAGACAATCAGCTCACTAAGAGGAAAGGTGTATTGTGACTTAATTCTGGGGGTTTTCATCCATGACTCAGGAAACAACCGCCTTTAAGGCCGGATGGCACATTGAATCTTGATGAGAGTTTGGCAAGGCAAAGCCATTACCTCATTGGTAAAAATGAAACCCAGTTCCTCCAGAGGCACACCTCCAATGACCTATGTGACCTTTCACTAAGCTCCGCCTTTTAAAGGTTCCACCGCCTCCCTTCCTCTCCACACTCAGGAACAAGCCCTAACACTGGAGCCCTTGGGAAATACTAAGATCCAAACTGCAGCAAGCCGCTGGGTATCTCTCTATTGACCCCTTTCTTCTTTTTATCTTTGTAATTGCTGCAAGAATAGAGTAGCTAAGATTCAGTCCCGGGGACATTCAGTTATAGAATGCTTGAGTCTGAAAGGACAGTTTAATCTATTAGGTAATCCTTTCCAGCATGAATCATCTGTAACATCAAAGCTTTTGCAATGAAAGGGACTGTGGAAATGTTACATGTCTGGTTTAAGTTCAAAAGAACAAATCCGTGCCTTACAGTGATCCTGTTGAAATGCAATCTTCATGCATAGTAACAAATCTTTAAAGTGTGTTTCCTTATACCTTAAAACAACAGGAAAAAAAAATGCTACAAAGCCACATGGCACAGCTCTCCTTGACAGTGTAAAACTTGTTAAATCAGCAATTCAAGAAACACATCCTGACTAAAATCCAATATGGACATCATGTTACAGCAGGACCTAGTTCCTCTCCCTCTCGTATTTACTGATCTAACAGGAGTCTTTTGTCTGTGGCTGTGTGTTCAGACCTTGACTTGCTGTCAGGATGGCTTTGTACAGTGACTTGATTTCTAGAGAACATACTAATACCTACTTCATTAAGGTTTGAGGGGAGTTAAGTGGGATAATACACATTCATCTGTGGTAGAGTGCTGCAGACAGTTATCATGAAAGTGCTGTTATGAGAAAAGCATCTAGTTTATAAATGTTTGGTGGCATGGAACAAGTTAAAATTAAGTGCTAGCTTAGCATGGTGGCATGTGCCTTTAATCACAGCACTTTGGAGGCAGACAAGTGAATTTGTGAGGCTGAGGCCAGCCTGGGTCCATATAGTGAGTACCAGTCCAGCAAAAAACGTGTCTTCCCCCACACCCCTCAAAAAGTGTAAGTGTTTTAAGCATTAACAGATCCTGCTGCAGAAAGTGGTGGCGTTCGTCTGCATCGCCTCATACAGCTGGCGGGTGTGTGCTGCCCAGTGAGTGGAGAGGAGTGAGTGCTTCAGAGACCCAGGCAACTGGTGACTCTTCCTTGGAGGAGAGCAATCCCCAGCCAAAGAGAAGGGCAACGGCCTGTTGCCCAGTGGGTAGTGCCACATGTACGGGATCCCAGCCAGCTCAGTGCCATAGCACCTTCCTTTCAGTGCGGTACCCAGAACCTTCAGTACCGCTAACCACGGGTGACTGTGATCATTGCTGTTTGAGACTGAAGCTCTAGCTGGCAAGGAGTCACCAAGGTATAGTCGTCAGGAGTGTCATAAAGGCACAAGCACTGAAGAGTTGCTTGTGTTCTCCATACAGGCTAACTTCAATGTCAAGTTTCCACACCCCAAGGACTGGGTCGACTTCAGCCACTGAAACATAAACTCAAGGGACAAAGCTTCAAATGCCAGACATCATCTACATGACTGAAAGGCTGCCTCTGTAACTTAAGACCTGTGTGCTTATTTGATTTTTCTATCATTTTATGTGAATAATGAACTTAACTCAAGAAAAGCTGTTTATTTACTAGTAGAGCATCAACACAAGCAGACGGGGCACAGGAAAGGAAGAGCAGAGCCTAATAATGCTACTACTGGAGAGAGCCCAGATCAAGTTGCTTCCACTGATAGAAAAGCCAAGACGCAGAGGGACGTGCATGTCAGTGGATTACAAAACACCTGCGATAACAGCAAAGCCTTACTTTGGCTTGTTATAGAGGTTCCAGCCAATGAACAAGTGGCCATTTTGCTTTGCATCTGGAGTGAGGTAGCCAGCCACTTCCCAAGTCAGAGAGCAGAAGGGAAGAGAGGATAGGCTAGGGTTTCACAATCCCCTTCAGGTGCATGTCCCCAGTGATTAAGGATGTCCCACAAGGCCACATTCTGAGGCTTTCACTACTTCCTAATGGCACCTCTCTGGGGACCAAGCCTTTGCTGCTTTGGGAAGCATTGATATCCAAAGTCTAGCAGCAGGGCATCTCTGCAGAGTGACTGTGCTAAGGCCATTGACTCCCTGTGGTCTTGTCTCTCAGGCAACATCTGTCGGCACTTGCTGCCCCTGGTTCAGTGCCCCACCCTTATTGTGCACGGGGAGAAGGACCCGTTGGTCCCACGTTTTCATGCTGACTTCATTCTCGAGCATGTGAAAGGGTCACGGTAAGTCTCGTTACAACTTCACAGCTTCTGGGCACCACAAAGCCTCTGAGGAAATAAGAGATGCCTTAGGAAGGAAAAGAAATGGGAGAGGAGGGTAGTTTAGGATGCATATTCCTCATTTGGTCAGAGAATACCACAGGCACAGAGGGCCTGAGCTCTGAGCTCTGGGGATCCTCAGCAGGTGGATGCTGGTAAATGTCTTTGAGCTCAGTGAGGCCCATGTGTGCCCAGACACTGAAATCTGTAACAAGAATATTACATTAGATTTGTAGCAAGCACTGGTAACAACTCAGCATACCTTGGGATTTTTAGTTCATTTAAAAACAATAACAATAAAAATATTCATAAAACCAAACCAAGAGAGCAAATTATCCTTTGGAAGTCACCCACATAGATATAGTTATACCCTGTACTCAACTCTGAAGCTTTTTTCTCACTAAAAATATATTGTAAAACTTTCCAAGTCACAGACACCTTAAATCTGTACTCAGCCTCTCCATGTGTCTGAGTCCCCGAAGCCTGGAACAGAATGCTGGCACCCCAACAGCTCCACTGTCTGTGGGTGACTCTCCTCTGTGTATCTGAACAGTTGGCTATTCTGGGGATTTGGAAATAAGGGGGGGGGTTCTTATTCCACAACAAAATACAACTACATAGCAATTCATATA
The DNA here is from genome assembly GCF_947179515.1 of Apodemus sylvaticus. NCBI lineage: Eukaryota > Metazoa > Chordata > Mammalia > Rodentia > Muridae > Apodemus > Apodemus sylvaticus. Next base: position 33,161,768 of record NC_067485.1, on the reverse strand, counting down.
TCTATATCTATATCTAATCTATATCTATGAACTATATACATATTTTTTAATTTTACATTGAAAGACCTCTCTTCATTCTTCACATTATACTACATTCTTTTATATCAGTTCAACCTTGAGGTAACCAAATGCAAGAATATGGGCAGAAATAGCAACCGCTTTGGGAAGTATGTGGAGTAAGTGAAAAATAAAGTTAGAAGTTACATTGAAATTACACTGTGAGAAAACATGGAGGACTCTTACAAAAATTTAGAAGTCCATAATAAATATGGCATTTTCGAACTTGACATTTATAAAAATGATAAAAATATGAGCCATGGTTGTGGCACAAAATTCAACTAGCTCATCTTCTTATTACTCTCCCAGATGTTTTCTGTGCACCTCTGGAGTGAGAATATTGGTTTCTTTAAAAATGCATAAATATTATAAGAATGTGTTCTCATTTTAATCCCCAGTGTCCAGTATGGGGCTGCTTCAGACTGTCTACAGCAGCTGACTGTGATTTTCCCCATACTCTAACAGGGGCGTGACTTTGCCTGCTGAAGATAGTTTCTGCAAGTGTGTGACATATGGGGACTTCTCAGAGGATATACAAATGCTAGGGCCCGAGAGGAGGGGCTAGTTGGCCAGCTGGTAGTTGGATGTGGTTTGTCAAGTAGTCGTGCAAAGAGATGAAAAGAAGAAATTAGATATCCTGATGGTAGGATCAAACTTGCCCTAAGGAACTTGATGCCCCTAATCAGCAGGAAGTAGTCTAATGATTTTTCTCCCTTTCCCCTCTATTCTTTTTTTTCTCTCCTACTAAGTGTTAGGTGGTTGAAAGGGCAGAAGAAGAGGGGTGGAGACGGGTGGAAGAAAAAAAGAGCCCACAACATAGCCACAACTCCAGTTACATACCTCAGTTTCTATGTTTTATTTTAATGTCTTACATTTAGAGTGAGCAATGTGATATTTCCATGTAACATTTTATATTGTAAAGATATTTTACTTATTATACTTCACTACAAACTTAGGAAAAATTGTTCCATTTTGTAGATGAGAATTCAAGCCAGTTGGTTGGTAAACAGCAAGTCCTGGATTTTCCTAAAACAGAACTTTTCTTCACCATAGCATAACCGCCTCTTATGAATATACCATTAGAGAGGTGCTAGGTGACTACTTAATTGTTTTCTGCTTCAGAAATGCCTGGGTTCCCTACCTTGACCCTCATTATAAATGCAGAGAGTTCCCTTAAAAAGTCATGCTCATTAAACATCTGTCTCTAAAACAGTTTGGCCTAGGAATTCTGTTCCAAACCTATCTCCTAGCAACGGAACACATCAATATTGAAGAAAAATATGCCCTTCCTGTGCATTTGGTGGAAAATCATTTTCTTACATCACTACCCTTTGGCACTGACGGGTTGGAGGTAAAGTGTTATTAGCAACGGTTCTCTAAAAACGGAGTGTATTTTCCATTCCTTTTGCTAAAAGAGACTTTTATGTTGGGTGGGAACCTAGCAGATCACAACTGGCTTCTTTGGAATCCCAAAGAAAGAAACTGGCTTGGTTCGGAGGGCAGCTCAGCCCTGCTTAGCTGTGAAGCATCTGTGAGACATCTGCTGTGAGGCAGGGGAGTAGCACACCTTGCCAGACATGCCTTCACTACGCTTAAAAGCATTTCCCATGCTCATAGTTTTTTTCCAAGAAGTACTTGCTAAGTATGAGTCACACCATTGGTGCTTTTGCTGCCTTGGAAGGAGACCAGCCTCCAGCTTTGCCAATCTGTCTCCTTCCCTTCTCTTTCCTCTCTTCACAGGAAAGGAATCAAAGCAATGAGGCCTTTGTTTTGAGTTTTGAGTTCTAGGCAGCTGCATTTCTCCCCAAGAAGCTCTTGTGTAAAACCCATGGTGAGAGCTGTTCTGAGTACAGCAGTGAGGTAAATAGACCCTGTCTTCAGAGTCCTCCTGCCCTGACCCTAGCTTCAGGGGCCCTGCCTACCCAGACCTCCCTCCTGGCTTACAGGCCTCTCTCCTGTCTTGTCTGCCAGCCTCTGGGTGGACACTTCCCATTACAGCCAGCCTAGCAGCTATCGGGAAATCTTGTCAAGTGTTAATTGGCACCCATCATACCCTAGAGCTGATGTGAAGAGGCTCTGGGAGGCAGCAGAGCTGGACTGACTGGAGAGAGTGTAAGTGCACAGCAAGGTCAAGCCCTCGTGCTGTGAACCAGCCAGCTTGGCCGCTTCTGCGAAGCTAGAGAGTTTCAGCCTTAGCTGCCCTCTAAGAAAGACTTTCAACTCTGAGGTAATATCAGAGCATCCCGTGCAACCATAGGCTTTCCATGGTCAGTTCAGAGTTCACCAACCTACATGAAGTTCCCAGTGCTTTATTATGAATCAGGGTCGTGGCATGGGAGACAATTGCGCTCAGCTGTAGGCTGGTGTAAGCATTCCAAGCATGTTTACGGTAGGCAAGGCTGAACTATGGCATTTGCCAATATAGACATATTAGGTGCACTTTTTGTTGTTGTTTTGGGTTTTTTGGGTTTTTTTGCTTTTTTTTTTTTTTTTTTTTTTTTTGTCTTTTGTTTTTCCAGATAAGGTTTCTCTGTGTAGCCTTGGCCACTTTGGAGCTTTCTCTGTAGACCAGGCTGTTCTCGAACTCAGAAATCCACCTGTCTTTGCCTCCCTGAGTGCTGGGACCAAAGGTATACACCACCACCACCCACCAGATGCATTTTTAATTTATGATATTTCATTTTGACTTTTTTTCTACATCGGTAAGGTCAGGGCATTCCACCACTAAGCAACACCCCCAGCCTCAATATTGTCAACACATGGCAGCTTTATGAAGACATGACTCCATTACCACACAAACCTCCACCTTCTCTAGTTCTAGAGCCCAGGATAGAACCCCAAGGTTGTTGACAGAGTCCTTGCTCCGCAGTTCATACACAGCCTTTCCTCTGATCCTGTGACCCACTTTGCCTTTCTTATAAGGTCACTAGTCATAGCAGATCAGGATCTAACCATATTTTAACTAAGTCACATCTTTAGAGATACTGAGATTTCAGCATATGAAGGGGATAGTGATCATCCCAAAGGTGGTTTTGGGAGGCTTAGGATCCCAGGAATGAACAGAAACCAGAATCTGCATGTCAACTCCAGGGCAAACCTCCATGCCCCTCACTCCCTTCCTGCCTGCCCGATATACTTACCCTTCCCATCATAGCTCAGCGTCTCCCCCTCAGGGAGGCTTCCTTACCCCCACAGTCACATGATTCCTTATTCATACCTTTTTAAACAGCTCTCGGCATGTGATTTGATTTTTATCCCATTGAATAGCTCTCTCAGATCTAATCTAGCGGGTTTTAAAGGTTCTGTCGGGGGAGGGAGAATGGAGAAAAGGAGGAAAGCAGAAAACATGTGCAAAGCAGGAGCAGTAGGCACCAGAGGTCAGACTCTGCAGTGACCCAGCTACACAGCCAGGCAGGCCCGGGAGCCAGGCAAGCAGGAGAGAAAAGGGGTAAAATCAATGCTTACAGAATGACACCACAGGGTCGTGTCAGCCAAGGGGAGAACCCAGGGGAGAACTCTCTGGAAATGAAAGGGTATTGTGTGATACTGGGATTAAGGGCACTGGCGTGCCATTTGACTGTGTGCCCTTGAGCATTGCACAGGACATCTCTAGCTTGTTTTCTAATGTGTAAAACATAGGTACTAGCTTCTTAACCTGACCTTCAACAGATTGAACCAGCTCTACTCCCACTAGGGAGAGCAATAATTAGCCTATGGATTCAGGTTTTAATGTCATCCCCAAACACACTCCGGCACAACCATAACTTCTAGTTAAAACACCAGAGCACCCTGAGGCCCAGTCGTATTGATACATGAAATTAACCATGGCTATGGGGAAGGCCTGATGGTCACATGCTTCCTCCCCTCCAGAGTTCTTGCTCTTGAGGTGTCTTTCTTAGAGGTTATGTTAGTGGAGTTATGTGGCAGGAGTGGCCATCTTGGGTAGGTGGTGGGCTAGTTACTCTCTTCTTGTCAGGGTCACTGAAGGGAGGGAAGCCCTCCTTCTGCTGTTTCCTTGATTCTCCATGTCTAGCCACCAATGTGAGATGTCCCAGCCTGCTGGAGCAGTGTGAATTGGAGCATGAAGCTGGAACCGGTTCACACTAGCGACAAGAGTTCCTTTACTCAGCTAGACAACAAAACAAGACCAGGGACCTGGAGAAGGGAGAGGCTGATGGAAGGCACCTGCTGCAGCCCGAGCTTGTATACCATATCTTGCTGGGAGTTTCCCCCCCACCCCCCGCCCCAAACCTCCATGTCCTGATGACTTCTCTGGAAGTGTTTGTGGCTTTTCTATGCCTGCCGGAGTTCTGAAATAATGGCAAGGGTATATTTATTGATAATGGTATATTTATTGATAAGCATCTTGCACTATAGTTGAGCAGGGTTCTTGTCTATTCTGACCTGACCATGCTGGCCCCGCCTACTTCCCCGGCAACTTCCGGCCCTGTGGTGAGACCTGCCATTTTTGGCTCACTCGGTCTGCTCCTGCCCCACCCCTCCTCGCCATTCTCTCCTGGCAACTCATTCCTCCACTCTCTCTCCCTCCTTTCCCCCCCCCCACCCCCACCCGGACCTCTTCCCTGGAAGCCCCGCCCCCTTCTTTCCTGCCCAGCTACTGACTGATCAGCTCTGTATTAACCAACCAGAGGTGATGGAAAACAGTTCTTACACAGCATCGAGACAGAAGAAGCTTGACAATGCCAATATCCAACCAGATCTCTCTGGGCACGGCGCAGAAATCAGCATCTGAACGCAAGCATAAAACATTTCCCAACACCTTTCCCATAGAGAGAATGGGAGAGCAGTCAGCTAGCGTCCCCTGTGGCCACAGTGTTAACTTCAAGTAGAAATCCCCAGGGCTGAGGCCTTTTTTGATTCAAAAGATCCAGAGTCTGACCTTTTCCAGGCAAATCTTAAACACATTTTCCTAAGGGAAAAAAAAAATCTTCCAGTTGGAGGTTTTATGTCAGCCAATAAATGTAAACTATGCTCCCTGAGTCAGAATATTCATTAATATGCTGTGCTTGCTTAGAACTTTCACAAAGTATAATATATAACAAAACAAAAGCAGATACCAATGAAATGCCCACAGACCAGTGCATATGCCTTACATGCAATCTTTCTTTTGGTTCCCACTATAGTCTCAGGCCATTTTTCAGGTGAAGAATGGTGAGCTGAGGGGTGGGGGAGGGGAGCTGTAGCTGCCAGTCAGTGCAGAGGTCATGCTGCCTCCATAAAGCCCTTCACCCACGGATGACCTCCATAGTGCATGTCCATCTTGTACTGCTGTTGGTAGCCCCAGCCAGATCCCTGGAGTCTTGGCAGGTTTGTCCTCCACACATCACAGTAGATAATTAATCCTGCAGACCTGGCGGAAGTGTCCGTTGAGAGTGGGTAGGAGTCACTGCAGTGACTTATTTTTCAGGTCTGAGCTATAATGATTAGATTTAAGAAAAGAAGCTTCCCCTTGAGTTGTCCGCCCCTCCCTTCCCACCGACCCCCAAATGTCTAGTAAAGTCTGAGGGCAGTGCCTTCTAGCTTCATCATTTGGAAGAAATGTGTAGTTCTCACACTTTACCGTCTTCTTAGGGCCTTCTCAAAGGCATAATCAAAAAAGAAAACATCCTATGTCTGAATAGAAAGTCTGTTGTGGGAAGGCAGGTTTGCATGGCTTTGTAGCTCTGCCGTTGAGGGATGAGGAAAGGGTGTGTGTAACCTGCTGCCCTCTGCCTTCATGATGGACAAAAGCCCCTCTCAGAGAACCAGCACTCACCTCCAGAGAAAGCAGAAGCTCACATACTCTTCCTGACGCATGTATAGGTTGATAAGATACTGAGAATGTTGTCATGTTCACTCAGAGTGAAGATACCATAGCATGTTCTTTAGGCCCCATCACTATCAGACAGCGCTTACAGCTTCATTTAAAAGCTGAGAACAGCGAGAGTAAGGATCAAATGGTGAGATGGCAAAAGCGGCATCTCACGCACCATGACCGAGAGGGGCTGAGTCAGCAGAGCTCAGCTGACCACTGGCTGTACCCCAACTTAACAGTCTCCCCCCGCCAAGAGCTCTAAAATCTTTTTCTAACGATGCCACACGCTACAGGACCTTACAAATAGGAACCTTGCAGAGTACTTTCACAGGTATCTGAGCCATGTGTTTGGTGGTAGGATTTCCCACTAGTTTTCCTGGAGAATGTGATTGTTTGAAAGCCACTCAGTGAGGCATGTGTATCCTTTTATTGTCTGGGTAAGAACTGGGTCAGCAGCAGAGTAGCCGCCGGGCTGAGGGTTTATGCCTGGCTGTTCTGGTCCTGTTCCCAAGAGGATTACTTACTGTAGGCTCCACAGAGTGAAGGGGGGATTTTCACTGAGAAAAGGCATCAAGGAGAAGAATTTTCTTTGTGCTTTCATCAGTCTATCCGCCCACCCACCTATTCGTCCATCCATCCATCCATCGCTGTCCGTCATGCATTCATCTGCTGCCTACCCTTGCATACTAATACACTAATAGACCCATCGCACATCTAAGGTAGTTCTATCATCCTTTTAATATATCATCCCAAGTTCTAGAGACACTGTAGAAAAACTGTAGGCTTCATCAGGCTTCACCGCATAGCTAAAAAAGGGATCAGCAGCTGTTTTTATTGGGAACAGGCAAATTGTAAAAATTGGGCAGAACAGGTGGCAGCTGAGTTGGCATCTCTAGATGTATTGCAGGATGATCAGGCCAGGGTTCCTCGGCTGCTGAACACAGCTTAAGATCAGTGGTCATAGTTTGACCTATACTTGCCCTTCTGTTCCCTCAGCATCCTGGGAAGCTGAGTGTTTTCTGTGTCCTAAAACCTGCAGCTTTGCGCATCCCTGGAGGCCTATTCCTGAGTGCTGCTGCAGCTGGATTATCTTTGGGGCTGGTATGCTTTGTCCCTTCTAAGCAGCACCTTTTAAACCTAACTGTTCTGGTTATTATTACTAGGCATTATTAACATTATAGAGGCCCCTAAAAGAGACCAACAGTACGTCCTTCCTTTACAGTTGTTTGTCTTGGTTGTCCTACCCCTGCCATAGGCACAGTGGAGTTGCAAGAGACGCAGCATCTTCTGAGGAGGGCTGCCTTTCCTCCAGAGTCCTCCCACTGAGTGGCTGAGAGCATCAGCCTTCCTGCTGAGAGATCAGACAAGTACAGACTGTAGTCTTGGGATTTCCTTCCAGTCTAATTCCTTCGACACCCAGTTGTCACTGTAGACAACGTGGCTTGAACTTGGGCTTAGCCGCTTAAAAGCTTTGTTTAAACTTCATTTCTACACTTTAGAAGCTACTAAATAAAATAGATTTTTAAATCGTTTTTTTTTTGGGGGGGGGGGGGAAAGATTGCAAATCAATCCCCTTTGACTAAAATGACATTAAATGGAAAAAAGCCTTTCCGGGACAGAGGGGTCCACCACAGACATGGTGGGACAGGTGCAGAAGTGGCTCTGCACACGTGGCTGCTACTGAGCCACCCAAAATCCCTACTGCATGTCTGCTTCTGTCTGCCGGACGGACGCTGTCGGGCTTATTGGCTCTGTACTCTGAGCACTCTGAGCATGACAGGATGCCTTGAAACCTTGGACGAAGGCTGCTGCTGGCTGAGAGTTCCTGTTTGGCTTTCCCCACTGTCACTATACAGAGACCATACCCTCCCACCTCTCATGACCTCACCTGTGCAACTCCATGAATTCTGACCATCTCTTATTTTTGCCATCTTTTCTTTGGAAGAATTAGGGTTACCACCAATCACTATCACCCCTCTTACTTTTTTTCTTTAGTCATTTTTCTAAAAAATGACTTTTAAAAAACACGTCGGTATTAAAAAAAAAGAAAAAAAAAAAAGGACTCTTAGTCATTACCGGATCATCGTCTCCACTGTCAAACCATCAAACCATTTATGTGCCTGATGCGATTCCAAACAGATTGTCACTGTTCAGTGAAGACCTTATGGTTTACCTTATGGGGTGGTCAGAACTCCCAAGGGAGTTCACCCCGACATTCACATTCACGTTCTTGGAAACTTTTATTTGGTTCTGAAAGATTCTCACCAACTGCTGAGGCAGGGAAGGCATTCTGAATATACACCACTGATCAAACGCTTGCTTTGTTTCCTAGGTTACATCTGATGCCAGAGGGTAAACATAACCTACACTTACGCTTTGCAGATGAATTCAACAAGTTGGTAGAAGACTTCCTACAGTGAGAACCCAGGAGCCCTCTGGTGTCCGGGAGATTCTGCGCTGAAGGATCATGTCAGTGCCTGTTACCTGGATGCTCCAAAATGCCTTCCCTTGCTTTTCGCCTCAGCTCACAAACAGGCCTGCCAGGCTTTCTACCTTCCCTGCAATGTGACTGTATGCAAGCAGGAAAAATAGCATACTCAAATCAGGTTATAGCTTCAAAAGCTGGAAAAAAAAATGAATGTTAGCATTTTTAATGTGAACTTTCTATCATTGTCTTAAAAGTAAATTCTTACCATGATTTGTTTTCAAATAAATTTTATAGGACGCATTTGTAGTGTTCCTGTTTGCTAGTTTAGAACTTCTTAAATACAGAACATACTTTTATTGCCTGACAGTTAAAAGCTTTTGCCTTAGTACTGGATTTGGCAAGTTCATAGGGTACCTGAAATGCTAACAATAAAAACAGTAAGCAGAAGTCCCACAGTGCTATTACACCCTGAAGGTTTCTACTTCAGAAAAAAATAATAGATGTGGAGGAGAAAAAACACCATAGATTTTATACACATGCTTTTTTATTCGTATAGATTTCTGAGACAATACTGTAATCTTGTTGAAAGGAGGTTCACACTATTACATCAACAGTGAATTTCTGACAGCGGCAAACTGAGCACCATAATTTACAAATAGAAAGACCATGCTGGAGGACAACAGAGGTTCACTAAGGGCGCACAATGCATCTGAGAAGTTCTTAAGCCTCATCCTCGCCCTCCTCCTCCTCGAACTCGCCCTGCTCATCAGCCGTGGCATCCTGGTACTGCTGGTACTCAGACACCAGGTCATTCATGTTGCTCTCCGCCTCGGTGAACTCCATCTCGTCCATGCCCTCTCCCGTGTACCAGTGCAGGAAAGCCTTGCGCCTGAACATGGCGGTGAACTGCTCCGAGATGCGCTTGAACAGCTCCTGGATGGCAGTGCTGTTGCCAATGAAGGTGGCTGACATCTTGAGGCCACGGGGAGGGATGTCACACACGGCCGTCTTCACGTTGTTGGGGATCCATTCCACGAAGTAACTGCTGTTCTTGTTCTGCACGTTGAGCATCTGCTCATCCACCTCCTTCATGGACATGCGGCCACGGAAAATGGCAGCCACGGTCAGGTAGCGGCCATGGCGAGGGTCGCAGGCAGCCATCATGTTCTTGGAGTCGAACATCTGCTGGGTGAGCTCGGGCACCGTCAGGGCTCGGTACTGCTGGCTGCCCCTGCTGGTCAGAGGTGCAAAGCCTGGCATGAAGAAGTGCAGGCGTGGGAAGGGCACCATGTTCACAGCCAGCTTGCGCAGGTCTGCGTTCAGCTGGCCTGGGAAGCGCAGACAGGTGGTCACTCCACTCATGGTGGCTGACACCAGGTGGTTGAGATCGCCATAGGTGGGTGTGGTCAGCTTCAGGGTGCGGAAGCAGATGTCATACAGAGCCTCATTGTCAATGGAATAGGTTTCATCTGTGTTCTCTACCAGCTGGTGCACGGAGAGGGTGGCATTATAGGGCTCCACCACAGTGTCAGAGACCTTGGGTGAGGGCATGACGCTGAAGGTGTTCATGATGCGGTCTGGGTACTCCTCTCTGATCTTGCTGATGAGCAGGGTCCCCATGCCTGAGCCGGTGCCTCCCCCCAGTGAGTGGGTCAGCTGGAAGCCCTGGAGACAGTCACAGCTTTCTGACTCCTTCCTCACCACATCCAGAACAGAGTCCACCAGCTCTGCACCCTCTGTGTAGTGGCCCTTTGCCCAGTTATTTCCTGCACCACTCTGGCCTGAAAGAGAAAAAGAGAATATTAGACACTTAGGAATCCAGGGTGGTATCCTCAGACTGTAGAGGAAATGGAAAAAGTAGCCTTAGAAAACAATCAGTAGTGTTTTAGATACACTTTCATGGGAAAGAAATATTGTCAGTGTATCAGTGACTTCAAAACCCTGGGGATTATAATAAAATAAGAATCAAGTTGAGGAAGAAGGTACATTTTAACAATACTAGCTTCTAAACTTAAGTACAGAGAACAGTCTGTAAATACCCTTAATTAGGTATAATTAAAAGAGGCAGGGAAGGCAGCTCTAAGCATTTGGGCTACACCTTGGTCACTGAAGTGGTTACCGGGCATCAGCAGTCCTGTGAAATCCCCTGCAGCCTGTGATGCCCTCTTTGAAGGCTTTCATCCTTCCCCCCACCCCAAGGCTGCTCCTCACAGAGCCCTTGCACAGCCTCTACAGGCCCACACTCTCCTCTGAGCTGTCCAGAGTGACCACAGACATGATCTTGTCAGCTGCCTAGGTCAGGCCAGGACTTGTGGTCTGTGGGACACAGGCTCAGCTGGACTCTGCACACAGAACTGTAAAGCCCATGGCTGCTAGGAAGGGAGTGAGTCATCTGGCCAGCTCTCATGGAGCATGACGACATACCAAACACAAAGTTGTCTGGCCTGAAGATCTGGCCGAATGGTCCCGACCTCACCGAGTCCATGGTGCCTGGTTCCAGGTCCACGAGGATGGCCCGAGGTACATATTTGTTGCCTGTGGGGACAAGAGCTGACTTACAACTGGGCTTGGGAAAGGAGATGGATGTAGCAAAAGAATTCATTGCAGAAATCCCAGCATTGAGACAAAGGGGAAAAAGAAAATGGAGACACAAAGCATGCAGAGGTCTTCAGGAATTATGAAGTGATTTTATTTTTTAAATGAGTGTGCAAAAAAGTATTTCCTTGTCTGCATGGTGGTAGGCGGCTTCCTCTGCCACAGTGTGGAAAGCAAAACTGACATCCAAACCCTTACCAGCAGCTTCATTGTAGTACACATTGATTCTCTCCAGTTGCAAGTCACTGTCGCCATGGTAACTGCCAGTGGGGTCGATGCCATGCTCATCGCTTATCACCTCCCAAAACTGAAATGAAGACAATCACATCATGCTTAGAATCTCTGTCACCCAGAAAGGTCTTGGTCAGACAGCAGGCAAGAGCCTAGTGAGCTGCTGGCCTCCATGTATTCGGGCGGCAGCAGCTGCTGCAGAGGGTCTTGGGAATGCGCAGTGCATCGGCCATATTATGGCCACAGATGCAGGGCTGGGAGGAGCCTGGAGAAGGAAGTGGGCACAGCGGATCTCCCAGAACTGCAGAGGCAGCTGCTTTCTATCACTCCAGGCAAGGCTGAATGTTAGCTGCTTTCTATCACTCCAGCCAAGCTGATGGATGGGAAAGGCAGAAGGGAAGATCTGGTGCCCCGCCCCCTGTGCCTCCAGGGATCAATGGCTGCTGGCACAGAGTCCCTGAACAGCTTTCAACAGCCCAGTTTTACACCACTGACCTACATATTGGCTTAGGGTATTGACCCTGGCTAGGAATGTTCCCGGATGGGCAGTACAATCCTGAGAGGGCGTCTGGCAGCCCCGGAAAAAGCTGGCCATCCTCAGGATGCAGACTCCATTGTGACTTGGCAGCAGGAAAGGGAGTGGGGAGGTTGGGTGGGCAATATGGCGGTATTGAAAGAGACCACGTCCTTGTACAGGCACCCGCCCACACCCATGTCAAATGCCCGCTGCTGTCTCCCCGCTGCCGTCGGGTCTCACTGTCCCCATTCCGAGCAGTATCACATAGAAGAAAGACGACCATAGCGTTTTATGTCACATCTAGACAGAGCCCTTGTAAGAAAATTTGTCTAACACCCTCTCTGCTGGCCCAAAGACACGCCTCTGTAACATCTGTCAACCCAATGACACTGCATTTTTTCATTAAATGACAGACAAAATATATATATATACAAATTACAATTGACATGAGATTTTTCAATACATGTAGCGACCCCCCTCAACCCAAATTTCAGACTCGGAAAAAAAAAACAGAGGAATGTCAGCTGCACCCCGCAGAAGGGCTGTGTCACAAAGCAATGTAATGGACCTTGATTTAAGACACCCTGTCGCACCCATCGTGGCAGGTTGGTCCGGCTTTCAGGACCCGCATTCAGGACCCGCCCCGCCCAGTACCCAGCGGCGGAATGCGACATCAGCCGGGGCTCCTCTGGATCCCCTAGGCTCGACTTGCCTCCCTCCCCCCGACCCTCCCCCCAACCTTGGGACCCCGGCCCGAGGGGGAGACCTCATGCCTGTCCTCCCTAGGGGTGCGCCCACCTTAGCGCCGATCTGGTTGCCGCACTGGCCCGCCTGGATGTGCACGATCTCGCGCATGGTGCTGGCTGTAGAAGGGGTGGTGGCTCTTGCCCTCGGAGCAGTGCGTGGAAAGAGGGCTAAGGAGAGCAAAAGACCGGTCACCCTTCCCCAGCTCCGCCTTTTATACCCGGGGACCGCCCTGCCCCGCTGACGTCATGGGGGCAGAGCCCAGGGGCGGCGCGGCGGGGACTGCGGCACCGCGAGAGGGAGCCGGGGCGCGGTGTGAGGTGCGCCTGTATCCAGCCTCCCAGGGTTACTATGCCCCTCGACCGGTCCTGCTAGCTTCCCCTCAGAGACCACCTGAGTTGTTTGTCTACTGTCGAGACCTTTAGGTTGCACTCTGGCTCCGCTCCCACCCTGCTCACTTCCCACCACTCCGGGGACTAGAGATCCGGCTCCTGCCTTGCCAGTAGCAGAACAGGTGTGGTCGCTCTTGAATATGGAGCCCAGAACTGAAAATGCATCTCCACTACATGTCCTTTCTGAAAACGGGTGTCTGCATCCTGGGCAGTGGCTTGAAATGCAGTCTGGTTCTCTTCCAAGTCTGGGTGGTTAATTGGGGGCGTGTTGAAAGCCAGGCGCGGTACCGCTTGGGAGGAGGAGGGGAGGGTCGAGAGAGGGTCTGGACTGCTTCAAGGGCGACAAGTGTGTGCTCTACAGGTCGATTGCTACGGATGGGGATGAAAAGAGTGTCTGTCATTTGTCTGCTCTGAACTCTTGGGTCCTGAAAGCCTCTTAAAAGTCAAAATTTCTGCTCTCAGGCATGAGGCAAAGGCACGTGTTGGAGCAAGAAAGCGAGGGAGGGAAGCCGAGTAAGCTAATACAGTGCTGAGTTGAGATATTGCTGCCAGAGAGACACAATAGGTTTCCTGGGTTGGGTAAGTTAGCCAAAAAAAACCCCACTGGTCACAATGATCATATTTTGGATACAATGTATTTTATATATATATATTAATGACTCTTAAAAATGTAATAACCAGGAAAATATAAAGATACTGTGGCAGCCCACATTCAGGGCTTGCATTTCATCCTCTCTGCTAGTGCTGTCCTACAGTAGACATCAACACTACCCTGATTGCTCTCCTCAGAAAAGCAAGGTTTAAAACCTGACCAGCGACAAAAAGAGGAAGCCAAAGAACCTGACGTTTTCCTATTAGCAGAAACCCCACGCTTGGCACTAGGACTGGGCCACCAGGCGTTACTCTTTGTTGGTCTGGCACTGTGGAGACAGGAGCTTCCACCTAGCCCTCTTGGGAGCCAGTTTCTTCAAACGTTGACATAATTATGGGTGCCTTGGAGCTGGCTTTGTGAACAGGAAATGAGAAGGCATATATGAACGCAGGTTGAGTTTATGGAGTGAAAATACCTCCATAAAGTCCAAGGTGATGCTGTTGTAAATGTGGATCTTGTTTGGCGTATTAATACTGGGTCGTTGGCTGAGGTAGGAGCCACAAGCTGGTCACTCATGATTAACCCCTGGTGAAGTTACATCATCACGGACTCTGCTTCAGGGAACCAGACCTCCAGGATCCTCCATCCTAGCAGGCAGGCTGTGCTCGCACCTCCTCAGCTGGGGATGGATGTCCTAAATGCTCTTCTTTCTCCCACCCGTCCCCAAGCTGTTGGGTCCCCACTGACAGCTTGTCCAACTGATGTTCTTCACAGGGACAAGGCTTGGCCTCCAGCTTCTCCCCACTCTGCCTCCAGCTCTAGATCTTGATGCTTTATGATTAGCTAGAACCTTCCAGAACCTCTGCAGAAATGGCTTTGGAGAATGTCACTGATTGTGGTGGCATTTTACAAAGGTTTCCTGAGACAGTTGCCTACTGGCCTTTGTTGGTTCATTCATAATGGAAGTTCAAGGCCAAGAGGTAGAGAGGAAGAGAAGATGGGTGTAGAGAGCCTTATTGAGGGGCCATGCCATGGCAGGAACTTGACATCGACCAATGTGAAGTTCCTCTCCCAGCCTTTGAGCGGGAACTCCTGTGTTAGCCATAATCCCCTCCACCTAGGGTGGAGTGCTCAGACCAAGGTGAGCCTATTGTTCTTCAAGGACCTGCAGTTTCCTAAGAAACACTATCCACCTGGGAGCAACTGAACTGGTTCTGCTGAGAAGCTTCCAGCCTTTTGGGGAAGGATTTTCCCCTGCCTATATATTGGGAGTTCTTCACTAAACTCTGAGACCTTGAATAGCAGGTGTCATCTTGGTCTCCGTCTCTTTTTGCCGCCTTCCCATACATCCCCAGCTTCCCTTCCAGGTAACCCGTTCAATGTAACTGTGGGCAGCTATACCTGGGGATGTGAGGTTCCCTAGCAGGTAGAGTAGTGGTGCTTCTCTACCATTTCCTAACTGGATCTTCCAGCAGCCCAGCTCACCTTTGAGCCTACCTTACCAGATGGAAATACTGCGCTGAAGGACAAGGAGCACTCCTATGCTCTGGACACTGAGTGTCCCTGAAGTGAACAGTGATTATGTTGCTCAGGGCAGACACTGGCTCCTGACGGCCATCTGCTTTGGGCTTGGTCTTGAGTCAGCCTGCTTCTGCCAATGGGCATCCAGCCTTGATGTCTATTAGTGTATAGCCAGACAATGCCTGCCCTGCCCAAAGTGACTCATCTGAGGGCCGTGCCTGCTTTCCTCTCTCTCCAGTATGAATATCCAAACTCCATGATACTATCACAAGCAAGGCTGCTTTGTGGTGCTCCGGTGAATGACAGGAGGAGACGAGCCAAGTTACACCCCCTATCCCTGCTCTAGAACAGGTCTCTGAAATGTTTTGTGGGAGAAAAATTAGCCCCTCCCTCTTTTTGTCTGTTTTTCTTGTCTAAAAGGAACAGTTCTGCTGGCTATAGGACAGGTGATGGATGGCAAAGAACAATAGTGTCCTCCAACCATAGGCCATTTCCTGCTTTAGAACCACTGTTACCAACAGCATCTGTGCCCTGAAGGCAACATTTAGTCTAGAGAGCAGATGGCTGTGCATGGACTGGGGTCACTCACTTTGCCTCGTTCCTCACTCTGCCTTCACCAGGCTCCACCAGGAAGAGTCCTGGTGACAAAGCTTTGGTGAACCGTGTTCTGTGGACCCATCACATGTTAGTTGCAGCCATGATGGATGTTCCTTCTACACGTGACAGACATTCTTGAGATGGATTGGTCAGTCCAATTACAAGGGTCCTAAAATTTTGAAAACAGTAGTTTCAGCATTAACTCCACCAAATGTACTCATTTTACATCTGATAGCAATAAAGTGTGTAGTGATAGTTTGCAAGCACCTCCAAGGATGTGTCAGGTCCTTTTCACACGTGCCAATCACCACTTGGAGATGGAGGAGGCACCTCCAGGCCTCTTGAATTCATACCCCATGAGTACATGTGTGTTATGTACGTATGTCTTGGTTATTAAATTTAAAAATTTAGAGCTGGCATGATGGCTCAGCAAGTAAAGATGTTTACCACACAAAGCCGGCCTATGAGTAGAGTTCATTCCCTGGATCCTCCATAAAGGTGGATGGAGAGAACTGACTTCACAAAATGTTCTCCTTTGATTTCCACATGCACGTGAGTGCACTTGGGCACATGTGTATATACACACACACACAAAACACTTTTATTTTAAAATTTAGAAAGTATGAAGAGGCCTCATGGACCCATTCATCTCTAGATGTAGGTGTTACACTATGGATAGTTGATGGTAACATCTTCCTTTTCCTCCACTCGGTCAGACTAGTTTTCCTTTTAGACATAATTTTAACATTCTTGCCTTTGTAATTAAGAACAAATACTAGGCGCTGGAGGGATGGCTCAGCAGTTAAGAGCACTGACTTCTCTTCCAGAGGTCCTGAGTTGAATTCCCAGCTCACAACCATCTGGAGTGGGATCTGATGCCCTCTTCCGGAGTGTCTGAAGACAGCCAGAGTGTACTTATATACATAAAAATAAATAATTTTTTTAAGGACAAATACTATCTTCTTATTCCTTGGTTTAAGCACAATGTCAAAAGTCTCAGACATATGCAATCCCCACCCTCTGCTGCTGTCATTCTCTCCATCACCTGGACCTTACCACATCCTCTGAATGGATCATTCCTTATAACCAAGACCTGTGTGAGGGAAAGAATACCCTAAACACACAACATTCCCTGACTGGTAAGTGCATAGGTCACAGAGGCTGAGTATGTGCACATCCCAAACACCGATCTCTTCTTACCCACTTCCTCCTCTGTGAAGTGGGTATGGCATTACCACCCCTCTGCATATGTGCATTCACCTAACCCACATTTTAGAGTTAAAAGTATGTGCAATAAACGCTTCTGACTGTTGTCGTTGTCTTAACAGTACAATATAACAGCATGGTGTCCATACGGTGAGGCATTGTTAGAAACCTAGAAATAATGTGCCGTCCATAGGAGGCTCTGCATAGGCTATGCAGATTCTATACCATTTTATATAAGAAACTTGATACATCTAAGGAGCTGGGCTATTTCCGTGAAAACCGAGGGACAACTGTACCTCCCTGGGGCCATTACAAAGACTTAATGGACTAATGTATGACAACACTTCCACCACCACCTGCCACATAACAATGTTAGTTACATAAATCTGAGCTATTACAGCTGGCATGATCACATCCTATACCCCCTTCTTTCCCCCTCTCTCTTTTTCTCTCTCTCTCCCCCTCTCTTTCTCTCTCTCTCTCCCCCTTCTCTCTCCCTTCCTCTCAGAGAGCTTGTATTTCTTATTATTCTTGTCACAGTGTCACAATATCTGATCAAACAAGATTGGGAGGGTTTATTTGGGCTTCTGGTTATCAAAGGTTCAATGCGAGTTCGCTGTCTCATATGCTCTTTTATAAATCACAATCACCTCATGTTCTGTGCCATGGTTTATATTTTCCATAGCCCCCAAATGCCCATGTGTTAAAGGCTTACTTCCTAACTTCTGATCCTATAAGGGGCGGTGGAACCTTTAAGAGGTGAGCTTTAGTAGAAGGAAGTTAAGTCACTGAGAGAGTGCCCTAGAGGTGGGGGGATACTGGGACTCTAGTTGCACCTCCTCTTTCCTCTTTCTCTTTCCATTCATAGCCTCCATTGACCTAATGCCTTCCTTCACCATCACCCTAGTGTATGCGTCCAGCACAGGCCCACAAAACAATGAACCAACCAATCATGAGCCAAGCCGCTGAAACTTTGAGCCAAGTAGAGCTTCCCTCCTTACAATGTGTTTTGTTCATCTAGGATATTTTGTCCCAGTGACAGAAAGCTGCTGGATACTTTCTATATGATTCTCTAGTTCAATAGTTCTCAACATGCAGGTCACAATCTCTTTTGGGGTTGAATGACCATTCCACAGGGTTGAATATCAGATATCCTGCATATCAGATATTTATTTTATGATTCATAACAGTAGCAAAATTACAGTTATGAAGGAACAACAAAATAAATCTTATGGTTGGGGTTACCATAACCTGAGGACCTGTATTAAAGGGTTGCAGCATTAGGCAGATTGAGAACCACTGGTCTAATTAACTGAACCCTTTCCATCCTCTGCTCCCCATGCTGCTGTGTGTATATCCTCTTCCTACTAACTATGATGGTTTGTATATGCCTGGCCCAGAGAGTGGCATGATTAGAAAGTGTGGGCCATGTTGGAGTAGGTGTGTCACTGTGGGTGTGGGCTTTAAGATCCTCATCCTAGCTGTCTGGAAGTCAATATTCTGCTAGCAGCCTTCAGATGAAGATGTAGAAGTCTCAGCTCCTCCTCCACCATGCCTGCCTGGATGCTGCCATGTTCCTGCCTTGATGATAATGGACTGAACCTCTGAACCTATAAGCCGGCCCCAATTAAATGTTGTCCTTATAAGAGTTGTCTTGGTCATGGTGTCTGTTCACAGCAGTAAAACCCTAAGACACCATCCATACTCTTGGTACATGAGAAGAACCAGTGGCCTATAGTTATGACAAAACAGTGGCACTCATAAGAAGCAAGCTGAGTCATTTTTTGAACATTCCTCCTTACACAAGTCCCTTGGTCTGTAGGTCCCCCAGGGAACCCTTGCAGCACACAGTGCAGTAGACTGACCAGCTTTTTGAGGTACCCAGAACCCAGGAGACCTTGTTCCCATTGCTTTGAAGCTTTGTTTCCCTCATTACCTATTCACAGAACCCTGGCTTTCACATCTTACCAAGATCTATTTGCCAAGGAATTTGGGTGGAGCTGAGTGGGCCACCCTCCACCCAGCCAAGCTCGTGTAGAAAGAACACTATTCCGTTCTTCCAGAGCCTTCCAGAGCCCAAGATATGTTCATTTTCGCTTTCAAAGCAAATAACAATTTGGGAAGGTTGGCATCAACATTTTCTTCTCTTCTGAAGGGAAGGAAGCCAGTTATTTGAACAGAGCCTAATTTGCCGTTGCTGAAATCATGCAGGGGAGAGTTTTGCAGCAAATATTTGCAAGCATGAAGAAGAGAGCCTGGCTCAGAAATGGCTGCCCTGTGCGCTCTTCCATGTGGCCCTTTTCCAGCCACACTGCTGTAATTCAGCCTCTGACTCAGAACCAGTCCCTCCCGCCCTGTTCCTACCGTGGTCTGTGCTGCTTTTGTAAGAGTAGTCTGCACAGGAAGCTGAATCCAAGGAACATCCAAGGAAAGTGCTTTCAAAACACCAAGGGATCTCCTTTAGCTAAAAGGGAATGTTGAAATAAATTTTTCAACAGTGTTTATGGGGCCAAGAGCACTTCAGATGTTAAAAAAAAAAAAAAAAAGTCTGTCCAGAGGAGGTCTCCCTGACTGTGAAGCTGGGATCTTCAGAGAGACCTCAAATCATTCCTGGTTCTTATGGTCTCTTTTTATCACAGAGATGCATGACTAATTGGGGGGGGGGGCTCCTTTGCATCTGTCACTATAGATGCCTCACTGCCAGGTGTATAACACAGTCCTGAGCACTATCTTAATATGTCAGTTGTAAAATGGGTTTTAAAGCATTTGCTCTATAGTTAACCCCTATGTCTACATTGACCACATTCATGAAATCAGATGGTCATGGATGAAATATATCCAAAATTAAAAGAAAAATGTGTCTTTACTGAGCATGTACAAAAAGTTTTCTTGCTGTGCTGAACAACTATTTGCATAGCTTTGACATTGTGTCAGGGTTTATCAGTAATCTAGAGATAATAGACAGTAAACAGGAGGAAGTGTATAGGTTATATGTAAGTATTTGGCCATATTATTGGCATCCACAGGGATCTTTGGACCAATTCCCTTAGATATCAAGAAATAATAGTGCTGTTTAGCCCCAAACATTGCTACTAATATAATTCAACCAATACTTTGTAGCTTATATATATATATATATATATATATATATATATATATATATAAATGAACCTATGTGAACTCTAAAGTTTATTAGCCAGGTCAACCTTGCCATTTATCAAAACAAGCATGGTGCTTACTAATGAATGAGCTAAATTATTTACCCTGTGATAAGCCTTATCTGGTTTATTTGGGTTCAAAGACCGTGCAGTTTCTAATCTACTTCAGTCCATGTGCATTAGGCAGATTCTAAGATGACCCCCCTCCAGTTGTTCAAATGCTAATCTAGGTACTGCTGAGATGGGTTTTAGAGGCAGTTTGGTTTCACATCAGTGGACTGTAAGGATTCCTGGGTAGGCCATCTCTAATGGCCCCTAAAACAAGACTGTTTGTAGATGGTGACAGAAGAGCAGCTCAGTTTGGACTATCAGGCTCAGGATGCTTTCCTCTTGGCTTTAAAGGAGGAGCTACTATGTCATGAGGAATGGCCAGGCAGCTTCCAGATATAGAGAGCAGCCTTTGGTCAACAGTCACAGAGACAAGAAGGCCCTCAGATGAAGTGTGTAAAATGAGCCTCGGCTTGAGATAGTGGTGTAGAATGGGGCGGTTGCTTGTGTGTGTGTTCGTAAGGGAAGGACTCTTCTTCACCGCTGAGTTTCTGCTCCCTGGAGACTGTACATCGACTATGTCACTTTCAGCCACTCACGACTTATTACATAGGAATAGAGAACTAGCACTGTTTTCCTTCAGTGCCCATGGGAAAGTATTACATAAACCTGTAGATATGTATCCTTTCTAGAAAGCAGTTCATATAAGCCTAAACCTTCCACACTCCATTGTGTACTTTAAACCATCTCTAGAAGAGGCACAGTACCTAAGCAGTGTAAATGTCATGTAAATAGCCGTTCATACTGTAATGCTTACAAAAAGTGACAAGAAAAATGTCTGTGCATGCTCCCTACAGATACAACTTTTCATCCAAATAGTTTCTACAGGGGACCTATGGTTATAGAGTTATATAGCTTCACTCTGTCCTACAGAATGGGAGACTTGACAGGACATGTCAAGAATGGTCTAGAGCCTAGGATGCACAAGAAGGATCATGGAGGTGGAACCAAGGAAGATAAGGACGCTGAAAGCCTACACTAGAGAGCAGACGATGGCTTTGGCCAGAAAAGGGCTCAACCCAGGGAATGTGAAAGAGAGCCCAGAGAGCCCCACGTGAGCCCACATGAGAAGTAGACAACCTGGCTGTCCTGGAACTCACTCTGTAGACCAGGCTGACCTTGAACTCAGAAATCAGCCTGCTTCTGCCTCCCAAGTGCTGGGATTAAAGGCGTGCGCCACCACTGCCCAGCTTGGGCTTTTTTTGTTGTTGTTGTTCTAACCTGTCACTGCATGGGAATTCTTCCAAAGAAACTCAGCTAGCTGGATAAATGAGCTCTGTGGCCACTGGGCTGGTTAAAGTTGTCATCTTGTTCTAGAATGATAAGGGCCAAAGGAACCAGTCAGCAGGTCTAACTGCATTGCTATAAAAACACTAGTTAAACAATCCCTTTGGGGACTGGAGAGAGGGCTCAATGGTTAAGAGCACCGACTGCTCTCGCAAAGGTTATGAGTTCAAATCCCAGCAACCACATGATGGCTCGCAACCATCCGAATTGAGAGCTGATGACCTCTTCTGGGGTGTCTGAAAGCTACAGCAAATGAGTGGGGCCAATAACTAAATCTTTAAAAAGAAAAGAAAAAGACAAAGTTGGTTTTAGTTCATAGTAAAGGGAACAGATTCATGATCAGAAAAAAAAAGTCCCTTTGGATCTGTGGATGGGTGTAACGCCGTAGGTCACACCTATTCTCCATGTGTACTTCCAGACTCTGGTGCCCCTGGCCTAAATATTTCAGCCCCTTCCAGAGCCCTCATGAAGCAGGGCTTTGAATCCCTTCTACTCCACGGAGGCTCTGGACTCGGAACATCCCAGGTTCTGTTAGGACTCCTTGGATGGCCCCTATTTGAAGGGTTGTCATTGGACAGCTCTGACCACATCAGTTACAAGATAGCCCTCTTATGCCAGGGCCTCAGCAAAAGCTGTGCTGGTGTCTAAACTGCCTCGCCCACTTATTTTACTGTTAGAATCAGCATCACAGTTAGAGCAAGGCCTCTGGTGGGGAGCGAGCGTCAGCTTTTCCAGGTGGAGAATGGCTGACTACACTGCTGGTCAAAGGTGCAGGAAGGGCACCACATCCACAGCCATTTGCTGAGATCTGCATTCAGCTGGTCTGAGGAGGGCAGGCGGTCACCCCACTTCTGGTGACTGACACCAGGTAGGTGAGGTCATCATATATGGGTGTGGTCAGCTTCAGGGTGCAGAAGCAGACAGATATCATACAGGGCCTCATTGATGCAGTTAAGTTTCACCAGTGTTCTCCGCCAGCTGGTGCCCAGAAAGGGTGGCAGGCATTACAGGGTTTGACATTGATGGCTGACAATGTAGGAGTGTATGATGCCTAAGTTGATGCCACCATCAATGCCCTCTGTGTAGTGCCCTTTAGTCAAGGTATTTCTGTGCTGCTCCAGCCTGTCAGAAGAAAGAGAAGACAAAAGACACACATAGGAATCCCAGCTTGTGCCACTCAGATTATGAAGGGGAAGGTGGGACTATTCTTGGGATACCTTGGATAATCGTTAAGGTTTAGTTTTCTTTCCAAAGGTAAAATTTCCACAGCTTAATGACCGTGAAAAAGGCCAAGATCCAGAGTGTTGGGGGAAATGTTGATTGCAGTTACTAAGCTACAGCCACGGAAAGTAAAAGCCCTGCTGTGCCGTTGCTATAGAAACAACAATGTTCTGTACATGACAGGAAGCTGAGAAAAGATTCTGATATTTTATCACATGGAAATGTTTAAGATGAAAATGCTTAGACCAGTTTTAAGTATCACACAATGTGTACTTATGTCGGGTACGGTGTGGTACCTCATTACTGTCTTCAACTGTTCTGGGTTTTAGATATTAGTTTAAAAATTAAAATCACCTTTGCAGGACTCAGGGGAGGGGGAAAAGCCTAGACTCAACCCAAGGAGCTGAATGTGGTGGCACATGCCACATAAGGCTGGCACATCGAGGCAAGAGTGTCATCCTGGTGTATATGAGACTGTCTGAAACAAAGAATCAACTTGAGAGAAAGCAGCTGCTTAGGGAAATAATCACAGAGAGCACTCTGTAAATACCCTTAATTAGGTATAATTAAAAGAGGCATGGAAGGCAGCTCTAAGCATTTGGGCTACACCTTGGTCACTGAAGTGGTTACCCGGCATCAGCAGTCCTGTGAAATCCCCCGCAGCCTGTGATGCCCTCTTTGAAGGCTTTCATCCTTTCCCCCCCTTCCCCCCCAAGGCTGCTTGCTCCTCACAGAGCCCTTGCACAGCCTCTACAGGCCCACACTCTCCTCTGAGCTGTCCAGAGTGACCACAGACATGATCTCGTCAGCTGCCTAGGTCAGGCCAGGACTTGTGGTCTGTGGGACACAGGCTCAGTTGGACGCTGCACACAGAACTGTAAAGCCCATGGCTGCTAGGAAGGGAGTGAGTCATCTGGCCAGCTCTCATGGAGCATGACGACATACCAAACACAAAGTTGTCTGGCCTGAAGATCTGGCCGAATGGTCCCGACCTCACCGAGTCCATGGTGCCTGGCTCCAGGTCCACGAGGATGGCCCGAGGTACATATTTGTTGCCTGTGGGGACAAGAGCTGACTTACAACTGGGCTTGGGAAAGGAGATGGATGTAGCAAAAGAATTCATTGCAGAAATCCCAGCATTGAGACAAAGGGGAAAAAGAAAATGGAAACACAAAGCATACAGAGGTCTTCAGGAAGTACAAAGTGCTTTTTCTTGTTGCTGTTGCAACTGGCAATTTAAATGAGTGTGCAAAAAAGCATTTCCTTGTCTGCATGGTGGTAGGCGGCTTCCTCTGCCACAGTGTGGAAAGCAAGACTGACATCCAAACCCTTACCAGCAGCATCATTGTAGTACACATTCTCTCCAGCTGCAAGTCACTGTCGCCATGGTAACCGCCAGTGGGGTCGATGCCATGCTCATCGCTTATCACCTCCCAAAACTGAAATGAAGACAATCACATCATGCTTAGAATCTCTCTGTCACCCAGAAAGGTCTTGGTCAGACAGCAGGCAAGAGCCTAGCGAGCTGCTCGCCTCCATGTATTCGGGCGGCAGCAGCTGCTGCAGAGGGTCTTGGGAATGCGCAGTGCATCGGCCATATTATGGCCACAGATGCAGGGCTGGGAGGAGCCTGGAGAAGGAAGTGGGCACAGCGGATCTCCCAGAACTGCAGAGGCAGCTGCTTTCTTTCACTGCAGGCTAGGGTAAATTTCTGTCACTCGGGATTAAAGGCCCCTAACACAGACCCAAAACCTCACTGAGCTACACAGGTTTCTATCTGTCATACATTCTGGCCTCTGGTCCCACTCGTGGAAGAATAGGTGAGTTTGGAGAGAAGGAGCCTCAGAAGGAACAGTGGATCTGAGAAGGAAGCTGGCTATTATCAGGATGCAGCTTCTATTGTGAACTGAACAGGAAAAGAGTTGGGGGAGACATTTTTCTAGCATGCTCACCCACATTCATACTATGCCGCTTGTCATTTCATAAGCAGAAATAACACTATCATGTATATTATGTCATCACACTGAGACGGGGCACATGGGAACAGAATTTATTTAAGCCCCTCATGACATGATGCTACCAGACATCAAACCCAGATCTACATTTAAAGTCCATTGCAACCCAGAAGTTCTCTAGGCTCAGTAATCTATAAGCATCCAGAATCAAACGGCTGTGGAAGTTTCTTTACTGTAAATGATTTGCAGAAATTATGGGTATTTGGGGAGCCGGGTGTCAAACTGACGGGGAGAAGGATGTAGCAAAATCAGGTCACTTACACAGGGAACCAAGGTCTTTCCAGTCAGCAGATTCTGTATTGGAGCTGTTCAGGCAGATAGAATACACCTGAGTGCCTGGAAGCACAGAATTCAAAGGCTGAGAAACCTGGTAAAGGTGTGGTGGATTGAAGCCAGGGGTAAGAAGCAGGTAAAAGTGCAAGCAGTAGCTTCTCTTCATCCTTTCACAACCCCACCCCCAGTCTATTATTAAATAAGACTAGCAATGGAATGAAATTCATCATGAAGTTGAGTTTGACCATTTCCAGTTCTGTCTGCTTTGTGCTTGTGATTTAAGCTGTGAACTCTCGGCTTTCTGCTCAGTTTGCCATGCCTGTCTGTGGTGGCCATACCTTCCAGCAAACGATAGTGATGGACTTTTATTCCTCTGGAACTACAAACCCAGAGATATTCTTCCTTCTATAAGTTGCCTTGGTCATGGTGTTTTATCACAGCAACATAAGTTATTAAAGTAGCCGAGTTAGATCTTGCCATTCAGATAAGCTCCCCATTTGAGAAAGGGGAATAGAAGGTATTTTCTCATCCTATCAAGTAAGTAGGTTAAAAACCTGCTTCCAATGCCATTCAAGGGGCCGGAGGTCCATCCCAAGCAGTCAATAGAACTTTACAGTCTCATTATCATGGTTTTAGCTTTAGAATCATGAAGGATAAAACACTAAAGAGATTATGGAATCTTCCTCTGTGGTTTCAAAGAGTCACAGGGGCCTGGCAACATGTGGCAGGGGTGTCCCTGTGTAAAGACCCTGTGAGAATAGGAGATTCTGGGGGGGAGGGGGCATTTTGTGAAGCTGTGGAGATGTAGCCTGTGCTACGTTAGAGACCCCAAGCTGCTGTTGATGCTAGAGGCATGAGATATTTGCCAAGGAGAGCTGCACACAAGGAATGGGACCAGAGCAAGAAAAAGATGCATATTATAAGCAGAAAGGCTAGAAGGTAGAGCCTTATGCCAAATGATGTTTTCCTGGGGCACACAGGTGAAAGGATGTCTTGCTAAAACAAACACATGAGAGACTGTTTTCCTGAAGCAGACACAAGTGAAAGGATGTTTAGATCTAGCAGACACATGAAAGGACTCTTGATGAAGATATATAAATATGACCCCACAGACAACAGTAGATGAGCACCGAGCTTTGGTTTGGCTTGCTCTGCCTCACTAGTCTTCTATAAAGACACACATGTTTTGGTTTGACTTACATAGCATTGTTGAGCTCCACTTGTGGTAACTCTGCCATTGAGAGAAACTCACCAAAGAAGTGCTCGTGAGGCTCCTGCGGCAGCTTGCCACTTCAGTGGCCTTGCCTCAAGCCAATTGGTGAGCCTGGCAGTTTCTTCATGATTGAACTACAGCTGACTGGTGTCTGTGTGCTGAAAGGACTAGACTATAGCTGCTGGTTTGTGCCTGGTGTCTGCCTGTCTAGAAGACTGGTCTACAGCTGCTGAATTGTATTTAGTGTTTGCTATGGGAATGAACTGTTGTCCAAGAAGATCATTCTCGCCCCCAAAGAACTATTGCTGGACAGATCCACTTTGCCCATATCCTAATAGCTTTTCTCTTCTGCTGCCTCTTTTGGGTGGTGGGCTAGAGGAGAGGTTGAACCCTTATTAAAAGTAGGGCAAAAAAATTATCTCTACACTATGTACTTTGCTTTTTTATTTTACAAAAGGTTACAAGTAGCTGTCTTTCAAAAGAGACTTCGGACTTTTAAACAATGTTGAAACTACAAAAGCTTATCGGGATTTTGAAGTTGGACAAAATGCATTTTGCATTACGATATGGCCATGAACCTATGAGGACCAGGTGGTGGAATGTGGTGGTTTGAATAGAATGTCCCCAATGGCTTAGGTATTTGAACACTTGATGGTTAGTTGGTGACGCTATGTAGGTGGGCTTAAGAAAGTGAGACCTTGTTGAAGTATGTCACTGGTGGAGGGCATTTGGAGCCTAAAGTCAATCTTTCTAATGCTGTGACCTTTTAACTCCTCAGGTTGTATGGAAAAGAAAGGTAACATATACATAAACATAGACTAGGCTAGTGTGAATGAAAATTCCTGAAAAATAAAAACCTGTGTCTACAGAGACCTGTAGACCAATTGGAATTTCAGTACAGTGAAAAAATTGGATTTTTGGAAGTTCAGAGACTAATTACTTTATCTTAGACTCTTTTAGCCTTCCGGAACTGTCATTCTTTGCCTGGCTTTATATGAGAACTAATACCTCATGATACTAAATAAAAGCTTCATAGAATTCTGATAACTTAACAGAACACTAGTTTCCAACAATCCAAGAGCTAAGAATATCATCAGATAGCAGTTGGGGCCTATAGAGCTTCCCAATCTCCATGCTAATGTATCTATCCTTCTTGTATACCCACCAATGTATTTCAAACTTGCCTTGATTCATGACTTTTCTTTATTCTATAAAACTATACCAACTTCATGAAATTGCTTCCACATTGGAACATGAAATTCAGGAAAACCCAAATCTTTGTTCCTGGACGGTGGTCACCCAGAATAAGCTCTTATTCCCTTCAAGGTGAGAGCTGTGGGTTTTTTTTTTTTAATTTTGTTTTGTTTTTTATGTCAAAACTAGAAAAAACAAATACAAAAGCTCAGTGAGGTTATACCATCCAGACTTGAGGATTTTGAGGAGTGAAAGTCTCTTAAGGGAGGAGTTAAGAGACAGGTGGCAGTGGAGTCCCCTGTTTATAGTCTGGATACTTACTTGACGCACAGGTCCATGCAAATTGTCTATGGGTAGTGCACAGCAGTCATCTCTGGGAGCAAAGTTACATGTATTCTTCAGAAAGACAGCATTGTGCCCTGACAATTGCTAAGAACTAACCATGAGACTTCTCTGGTAATGATGATGATTTTGGTAACATGCTGTCTATCATTTTCCAAAGCAGAGCATGGAAAGAGTGGAAATTACGGCAAACTTATGGGGTGACCTAGGCAGTGGTCCTTGATACTAGCAATCCACCCATAGCCTACTATAGTTTAGCCTTTCCAGATGCTTCCAAGCCCAGAACGTCCTACGCTGTGCCCTCTTGAAGACTTTGGTGGGAAGAGTTGTGACCCTTTCCTATGCTTTGCTTTGTGCGTGTAACATCTTTATGTGGACTATTTGAATTGTCTAGTGCCTGGAAAAAACTCAAATCAGGAGTAAAAGGATTATTACAATAAGGAAAGAAGACGGTGTATTTAAATAATTGGTAGATGTTAGTAAGATTATTGAAATCAGGGGTCTAAGAGACATTGTAAAGCATTGTTTGACAGAACATCTAGGCACCAGAAATCTCCTCAAATGGACACAAAGGATTTGACTATGACACAACAGGCTCAGAGGTTTCAGTCATCTTTTTAGTGCATCTCTTATAAATATGAATGGGCATGGGTCATAAGGTGGCTCACCAAGTACAGGTACCTTTACCACCAAACCTGAGCACCTAAAATCAATCCCTCAGATCCCACATGATAAGAGAAGAGAACCAACTTCTGCAAATTGTCCTCTGACCTCAACATGTGGCTATGACATATGCAACTCTATCCATAAATAAATAATAGAATTTTAAAAAGCTTTTCTAAGAACTGGAGAAATAATGCAGCAGTTAGCACTTATTGCTCTCTGAGAGGGCCAGAGCTCAATTCTTGGCAGCTACAGGGTAACTTTCAACTAGAACTCTACTTCTAAAGGATCTGGTGTCCTCTTCTGGTCTCTGTGGGTACCAGGCACTCAAGTGATACACATACATGCATGTAGACAAAAAACATACACATAAAAAAAATAAAATAAAAATAGCTGGGCGGTGGTGGCACACACCTTTAATTCCAGCACTTGGGAGGCAGAGGCAAGTGGATTTCTGAGTTTGAAGCCAGCCTGGTCTACAAAGTGAGTTCCAGGACAGTCAGGGCTACACAGAGAAACCCTGTCTTGAAAAACCAAAGAAAAAATTAAAAGGATGTTTTTAATGAGCATGTATAGGGACAGAGAGATGGTCATAGGTTAAAAGCACTGATCGCTTTTACATTACAGTTCAATTCTAAGAACTCAGTTCATAACTGTCTGTAACTCTAGATTCAGGGGATCTGACACCTCTGACTTCTTGGGGGCCTTCACCAAATGCACATACTGACACACAGACACACACATATATGTAACCAAAAATAAAAGTATATCTCAAAAAATGGAGAGGCAACCAAACCTTACTTACTATACCAGGAGGCCCAAGGAGACACAGAGAAAGGGATATGCAGATATCATCTAGGGAGAAGGAAAATAGTTAAAAACCAAACAGTGAGTTCATGAAATGACAGTAGAAAACTGGCTAGGTGTGGTGGCTCATGCTTGTAACCTCAGCTCCGAGGGAGCTGAGACAGAAGGATTTCTATGAATTCAAGGTAACTCTGAGCTACATAATGAATTCTAAGGAAGCCTAAGCTAAAGAGGGAGACTCTGCCAAAAAAGAAAAAAGAAAAGAGTAAAAGTAAAAGCTAAAGAATTAAAAAAAATTTTCTTGGGAACCACAAAATGTGTTAGAATCAACCAAACTCAACAGAGAAACGGCAAGAAAAGTCGGATAACTCTTGTAGAAAATGGAGTAAGGATAGTCTGAAAACCAGATAGATAGGAACTCTACAGAGACTAGCTGGGAAAGAAAAAAGAAAAAAACAGAGGGAAACATGTCATGTAAATACATGAAAAAGATGAGTGGAAACAGGTTTTCAGACACAATTCTCCATTGGGCGGGGGCTGTCATGGGGGCATCTGTCACATCTCACAATCTAAGTGCAGAGTGTAGTTTCTTTGAAATTAATTTTCTCAAGCCAGTTCCTTGGGGGTAAGATAAAGATTTATACACAAAGTGTGGTACAAACTAGAAGAAGTAGGGCTGAGGAAGAAGCCAAGAGCTAATCATGCAGCCCCCGTTACAGTTTCAGCTATCCTAGGGAACTCTTCGTAGCTGCCCCCCGATTGAAGCCTATACGCCCAATACTCCCTTTCCTCTGATCAGTCTTGGCCATCAATTAATATGGGGGAGGCCATGAAGGCCAGTCATCTTCTCTTTATCTGAAGGCAACGCTTCAGGAATACCCAGCTAGGCCCAGCTACCCACAGCTGGGGAAATGAAAGCCTCACAGACCGGAAGCAGAAGTCTGGCAGTCTACACAACATCTGCTTAACTAGTTAAACAACAGACCTGTAGTTTTTAAAGTCTTTTGTAGTGCATGTTGACTAAGAGCTCCTCCTCGTGAGCCATGGCTGGGAGATGAATTTGGGAGTGGCAGAAGTGACCCAACACCACTGTGCCTGGAGCGTGGATTCTCCAGTTAGCACAGTGGCATTAAAAGGCTCGTTGCTGTTCCACAGACAGGTGGCTCCAGCTATTTGTTGACTCCACATCCGTCTCACTTGGGTCTGAACACAAGCAGAGGAAAAACGAGGGATCTAATGAGAAACTTCAGCACACACACACACACACACACACACAGAGTGCGGCTATGCTTAGTCAAGCAGAAAACAATAACTATCTTTTTCAGAGTTGGTTAGAAGCATTTGCATCTCTAATGATGTTTCGATTTACAAAAGATTGATATTCTAACATTGCATCATGAAATTTATGTTGTTACTATCATGAAAGTTACAAAAGTGGAGTTAAGGTCTCACTACCAAACCTATTTTCTCATCACATCCTGATTATTCAGTTGGTGCCCATTAAGTGTAGCAAGCTGGCGGTGTGCGTGGGAGGGAGATGAGAGAAAAACCAAGTGTTTGCTAGGTTCAGTACCAGCTGTGATGCGAGAGAGAGAGAGAGAGAGAGAGAGAGAGAGAGAGAGAGAGAGAGAGAGAAAAGAAGAAGAAGAAGAAGAAGAAGAAGAAGAAGAAGAAGAAGAAGAAGAAGAAGAAGAAGAAGAAGAAGAAGAAGAAGAAGAAGAAGAAGAAGAAGGGAGGGAGGGAGGGAGGAAGGGAGGGAGCGAAGAACGGGAAAGAGGGAAAGGGTGGGAGAGGGGGAGGGGAGGGAGGAGAATATGACCTGTCTCCTTAAGTGTGGAAAAAAAAAATGGCTCGGAAGTGTTAAAAGAATGTTCCTCCCCACCCCCAGCATCACACAGTACCAGAAAGAAAGGAAGAAAAAAAAATCAAAACGAAACAAAACAAAAAACAGTAACTGCATCTCCTGATGTGGATAGAGCTTTTTCTAATTTCACATCCAAACTGTTTCCTAGGCAACCAGCACCCAGCCTCCAGGACTGTGTCTGAACTCAGAGGAATGGGGGAATGCAGCCAACGTCTGCTCACCCCCTCGATTCCTGCCTTAGCGATGATGCCACAGCCCTTTTGTTGGGTTGTTAATGTGGCAAAAACTGAAAGCCCAGAAGCCTGTCTGTGGGAGTCCATTGCAAAGGAGCTCTTTCCACTCGCTGAAGGTCCAGCTCCATTGAGAACCTTGCTTGGGAGAGCGCTGAGCTCACTTCTATTTTTATTCACATCATGTTTTTCCTTTTCTCTCACTTACGTTGTGGGGAAGCAAGAATGAGTCCTCTTTATTCACATGAGGTGGGACCCTTTGAAACCCATGAGAAAAAGAAAGACCCCCACCCCCAACCCTGCCCATGGGAAAAGGGCTCTGAAGTGTCCTTTCCAGTTCCCAGACCAGGATGGGAACAGGGCTAACATGTCTCTGTGTCACACATCCTGTTTGGCCTGGTGCCAGGTTTTTGCTTACTGGGCACTTCTCTAGTAGATCTGGAAGAAGAAGGTCCCTGGACCTAAGGAATTTGCCCTCCAGGTGAGCTGGAAGAAGTAGCCACTGTCCATGCCATGACCACCTTCGTTCTTTCTGCCTTCATCCATCCAAAGCATTTCCCTGAGTCCTTACTGAGAACCAGAGACACTTGCCCTTCTGATACCTATGGGAATGAAATTCAAACTTCTACACATTGCTAAAATCCTTCACCCCTGGTAATATGCATTAGGACACATCTGAGGACCAGTATTACACCTTCATTTACCATTTCAGATAGCAACCACCAGCTGCAGAGTAGTCACAGAGCAGGGTCAAGAGGCAGCAGCCTCACTGTGGTCCTGGCCTGTTGGGATGGGGTACACTGGGCTCGGATTTGAGGTATGGAAAGCCATCCTCGCCAGGATCTGAAGCTGGGAGGTGAAAGTGATGGGCAAAGTCTCCAGATACCACAGGGTATGCAGTCAGGCTTTGTGCTCTGGAAAAGGAAGTACGTGCAAGAATATGGGAGTCAGAGCACACACTGGCAGGCTGGCAGGCAGATGGGGAAAGAGGCCGTGTATTGTTGCTACTTTGTTTCCAACCCAATTCCCGGGTAAAAGAAAGCTCAACTCAATCAGTTAACAAAACAAGCTACAAGCCTAGATTGGGCAGATCTCCCATTACACTACTCTATTTCCATCTATATTATCCCATATAACTTGCGGTTTCTCCAGGCCCCCAGCTTCTCTCTCTGCCGCCTTGATCCCGTAGCTCCTCCCCCTCTTGCTCCTCCCCTATCGCTCCCCCCCCATCGCTCCTCCCCTAGACTCTCAGCTCCCCCCACTTCCTCCTGCCCAATCATTGGCTCAAGCCTTTATTTGAAAAGTTAAGGTGGAGAGAAGGTTCACAAGGCAACTTCTCATCTGCAGCCCCTCTGCGGAGTAGAATTAGCATCAAATTACAAGCCCAGGGCTATCTACAACACTTCCCCCTTTCTGTCCAATTAAAAGACTCTTTTATCTCAGACATCAATTGAGCGCAATTATTGCCATTTTGCAATTTATAACGTACAGGATAGACCTAATACCCAGCAAATCATTTTTTATCATTTAAGTAGTACCCCTGTCATCTATTCGAACTTAAAAGACTTACAATTCTACACCTGACTCAAGTCCTGGCTTTAGATTGTAACCCATCTGAAAACCATCCTCTCAAATCTGTATCATGTTTCTAAATGCTAAACAGCTTGGACTGGCTATGAGACTATTAGTTTTCAACCCCATCAGAAATCCAAGAATGACTATATTACCTGAAAGTATGAGAAGGACAAAATATAGCTTCTAAAACTTAGCCAATTTATAGAGACCGTTGATCACCTGGACAGGCCCTATACACAAAAATGTTGGAGCACCAGTCTTCAGCCTTCTGGCCCAGGATCATCTGACAGACCTTGGTAATGCAGAATTTTGAAGGGCTGATTACTCTGTCTTGGCAGAGATTATCAGTCGACTCTTCCGCATAGTGTGTCCTTTTTTTGGACAGTATTTGTCTGTAAATGAAATGAGGCAATTCTTGCCTGGTGACTGCCTCACCACAACTGAAGCAACTCCATTGATGCTCAATTTCTTCTTTGAATTCAAGAAAGGGGTGCTGTCAGGAGCAGACAGGTCTCCAGTCAAATGATCTTTAATAAAGAAATGTCAATAAACATCATAGTCTGTGGACTTCTGATGCCTTTGAAGACCCTCTATCTACCTAAAGCATCTCTGAACTGTTAAGCCTTGACTACCCTCAGCCATTTCTAATGGAAATAACTAATCGAAGCAAAGTCCACAACAGTGCATAAACAAGATGTCATTCTTCTGGCTCCCTCATCACGCAGGACAAAGAGTTGGCAGGCTTCCTCCTTCCTTTGGTGGACTCCCTCTGGCTTCCCTGCCCTGCCCTTACACATCCTAAGCAGGCCCCGACCCTGGATGCTGTAAGCCAGTCTTCCCAATTTCTTTGTCTTATTTGACCAGTCCAAGTTGAGGAGACTGAGACCTGCTCTACACCATCATAAACATTTAAAAGAGGCAAGCTCTCCTGGGGAGGTAGTGCAAATTTCAGTTTTTAGCTCTCCCCACTTGTAGGGAATTTGGTGTGTGTGTGTGTGTGTGTGTGTGTGTGTGTGTGTGTGTGTGTGTGTTGGGGATGGTGTACATGTACATACTTTCACTTTTAATAAAACTTGCTATGACTTTTTTCCTGTGTTTTAATTCTTTAGTCAATGGAGAAAACAAACACCACCCAAGTCAGTATCATTTGGGGTGGGTATGATGTGTGATTTGAAGACTATTGACTCATTAAGGTCAGTATGAATCAAGCTAATCTGAGAAAGGAAAGAAGGGTGTGGTGGTTTGAATGAGAAGGTCTTCCTTAGATTCATTTGTTTTAATACTTAGTCCCCAGTTGGTGGAATTTTTTGGGAAGGATTGGGAGGTGTGTCCTTGTTGGAGGACGTATATCACATGGAGGGAGTTTCAGAGGTTTCAAAAGTCCATGCCAGGCCAGTTTCTCTTCTCTCTCTCTCTCTCTCTCTCTCTCTCTCTCTCTCTCTCTCTCTCTCTTTCTCTGTCTCTCTCTCTCTCTCTGTCCTTCCCTCCCTCCCACACTCACCTACAGATCAGGGGGTAGCTCTCAAGTACTGCTCCAGGACCATGCCTATCTGGCCTACCTGCCACCATATTTCCTGCTATGATGATCATGGACTTACCCTCTGACACTCTAAGCAAGCCACCAATTAAATGCTGTATGTGTGTGTGTGTGTATGTTTTATGTTGCCTTGGTCATGACATCTCTTTAACAATAGAACACTAACTCAAAGGATGTGACAGTTAAGCTCTCCTGATTCTTTCCAATCCTTGAATGGGGAACCTCCAAGTTTCATAAACAGAATTTCTAGGCTGGTACTTTTTCTCCTTTTTCTCTGCTAGGGAGATTCCTATTTAGAAGTTAGCTCCACCAACTGCAGTTCTAAGAGGATGCTGGCTATTAAGAGATGCAAGCATTTTGAACTGGGAGGCGACAAGAAGAGAAAGGGCCAAGTAATCCAGTTCTAAACTGATTTTGTTATGAAGATAATAAAATCTTGACCTTTAAAAAAAAGAAGAAGGAATTAGCTGTAATGTATGTCAGAGAACAAGAGGGTTTTATTGTTGTTGTTTGTTTGTTTTGGTTGGTTGGTTGGTTGGGTGTTTTGGACAAACTTGTATGATGACAGCCACCCCTGGAGCTGGAAAGGAGAATCTCTTAGAGTTTATTATTGCTTGATGGTTCCTGGGAACTTCTTGACCTTTACTCCAATGAGAGTGAATCTTTCATCTTTTACCACCGCCCCCCATACTTTCCCAGAGGATTTTGTTTTGTCTTTCCTCTTGCTGCTTTTCTCACCTAAATCAGAATGAAAAGGGCCATTAACAAGCAGTTATGAATGTGTGAAGGTTCTTTCAGAAAAGAAAGAGGCTTGTTTTCTTAGGAAAATGAAAGGAGAGACTGGAGCTACAGTTCAACCATAAAGAACTAACTCTTACTGCTATTGCAGAGGACCCTAGCTCAAGTCCCAGCACCCACAGTACAATTCACAATCACTGGTAGCTCTACTTGCAGGAGATGCCTTTCTTCAAAGTCTTGTATATTTGTACAAAGCACACACATATACACACATACAGGGAGAGAGAGAGAGAGAGAGAGAGAGAGAGAGAGAGAGAGCACTCACACATGCACACATCTATAAAAAATTAAACCTTTTTGTAATGAGGAGAGAGCAGTTGCATTTAACCTGGAGACAGAAAACCTTTTGTTGCTTTTAAAGCATCTTTATACTGTACTTATTCTTTTTCCATCTACAAATTTAAAAGAGAGAAAGTCCATTATTGTTTTAACCTAAAATTTGAGAGACATTTAAATTTCTCTCTCCCTCTCTAGAAGCCATTTGTGGTCTAGCCACTCTCATATCCAGTATGGACCTGCTTCTTTGACTTGAAATCATGGAGTTTGGTTCTCTGTATTGTTTTGTTTTGTTTTTCTTTGCTATTTTGGGCCATATTCTTAAGGATAATTTATCTTGCTATATTCATGCTTATCTAACTTGGATGATTACTTTTTTAAATTTTTAATAATGACCTTTTATTTTAAACATTATTATACAAAAATGTTTCAATCAAAAAAATTACACACCAAAATTAACCAGCCCAATGGATGTTTAGATTAAATATAAAGGTGACTGTCCACATTTACCCTTGAGGATCCCACAGGGACTTGCCCTCATGGGGTGTGAACTCATTTTATCATGGAGCTGAGCACGTCACTGGCAGGAAGTAACCAACTTTTGGCTTTTTTGCCATCTTGTCTGATGATCTCATCATAATGGGGTGACTGTGTGACTTGACCACCATTTTGGCTAGTGACATCAAAATACTGACGCTCATAAAACTTACCATTGAGCCTCAGAGGATCATGTGCCATAGGCATTTGGTCATATACCCCAGTTTTCTCCTCCTGGATTCACAATATCATCGTGGAATTGGGAGACCTGAAGAAAGCACCAACCCTGGTTCTATTGCCTCATGATTTAAGGTCAATGCACTTCCTATAGCAGAGTAAGAAAGCAATATCAGCCGTCTATGGTGAGCTTTTTAGATTCTGAGGCATTGTTTTGCATGGCATAGTTTACTGACTTCTAAGAGGGGTTTCACTTTCTTCCCTGATTAAAGAGGGCTATGTAGTTTGGGAGAGGATCTCTGCGATTTACCACTTGTGAACTGGATTTAGGTTCCCATAATCTGGAAGGACGGAGGGACAGATGGACAGACAGATGCACAAACACATGCATGTGCACACATGTGTGCACACACACTTTTCCAAGTCATATGCATGCATTCAAAACTGTCCAGCTAACAGTAAGCTGACCCTTTGAGATAGCTATACTTGAAAGCAGTTGGCTAAACTGTGAAAACAGATTCCCAACAAGGAATAAATTGCCAGTGCTAGATAAGCTACTTCCTTTAGGCTGATGTGGCAGTTAGAAGCAGGATAAGAGTGCTTGGACGGGCAGCTGGAGAAGCAGGCACCCCTGGGTCTTACTTCATGCCTGCTGTTTCTCCTGATATCTCCAGGCCTGTTTTTCTCTGAGATGGAATATACTTCCCTTCTCCCCAGAAGAATCCGGTGCTCCTCACTTGATGGCTGTTGCTTCTGCCCCATTGCACCTTGGGTACTCTTCCTTTTGCTTTCACTGAACATTCAGTCACAGTAACATAGAGAGACTAAGAAAACAACAATCCCTACCACCTCCAAAATTTGGGGTTTTGGTGTGTGTGTGTGTGTGTGTGTATACATTACAGGACTTAAATTCACAAGCAGTAAATTGCAGAGATGTTCTCCCAATCTAGAAAGCCCTCTTTAATCAGAGGACAAAATGAACCTGAACCAAGACCCCTAGACAGTTACAGTCAGAGACAAGGACTCAGTGCCCAGGAAGCAGAGCAGCTCCAACATTCACATGTCACCAGAGGTGGCAGCTAAATACAAGATGATCCTGTTGAATACCTGTGCTGATGGCATTATGGTTATGTAAGATAATGCCTTTGTCCTTAGGGGGAGTCCGCTGGAATATTTGGAGTAAAGTACTGAGATATCTGTAATCTGCTTTCAAATAATTCAGCAACACACACACACACACCAGTGGGGATAACAAACATGGAAAGATGTAACTGTTGATGTTACAGGAAGGTGTTCAATAAGTGACTGTTTTGTTCTTTTGATTTGTGGGTCTCCTTTTTTGATATTTTTAATCAAGAAGGGTTAGTGATTGGTGCTAGGCCTGATGTATAAGTCAGATTTCCTCATAATTAGCATGAAATTTTAGCTAGAATAGCATAGTGTGGTTAGTGGTCATCATGCTGGCTTCCTTATAAATATATAATGCAGAAAGGGTGAAAGAAAGTACAAACTCTACCTCCAAATCCACTGGTTAAAGATATTTCTATAAAGCAGGCTGGTAAGGCCGATTCTTATCTCGTATTTTCTTGTTCTCCCATTTTCATTGCTTAATTGTTTTTCTCATTCAAAGGAACATTTTATCTGATGAACCCTCCCGCGGCCGGAAGTAGAAGCATGTGCTGTGTGGAGATTACACTATGACATGGACAGTCTTCTAGCTCTTGGCATGATTCTACTTTAACGCTTTTCCCACATGCATTTGGTGTGTGTGTGTGTGTGTGTGTGTGTGTGTGTGTGCACTGTGGGGGGCAGAGAGGTAAGAAGACAACTTTTAGATGTTGTTGTCTCCTCTTACCATGTGGATCTCAGAGATGGAGCTCAGGCTACAAACTTGGTAGTTAGCGCCTTTACCCATGAGTCATCTTGCTCACCCATGGTTCTGCTTTTAAAGCTTTAAGGAAGTAACTAAGTCAACCAAAGCACACATCTCTGGCCACATCAGTATAGTTAGCATTAAAAACAGTATATACTGTGATGGGCAAAGGCTTGGAAAGTCCATGACACTCTTGGTCTCGGGGACTTTTAAAGTTCAAGAGTGGGAACAGAGAGAGCCTTGTAAACAGTTTTTAGATGATACTTAATAACTTAATACTTAATAGTTATTAATATGAACTAGCTAGCCCCCCAGTAATCCAGGTAGAGTCCTATGGATTTTAAAAACAGTTTTATCTCAATTTTTGGGCAAATTACCCACAATCTATTTTTTCTGTTAATTAAATCCCTAACTAGGCTCCCCAAGTACTTGCTATTTTCCCAGATTATTTCTGCTCAGTCAGGCTGTCCAATAGCTTGTATTGGGTGAGCAAGGTTTACATAACATCATTTGGTATCCGTAAGGATCTGCTCTTCTGGGTGGCCAGATCTTGGGGGCCAGTATTTGAATACATAGCAGCACCAGACCAACTCCCGACAGAGCCTTATTTATACCGTACCCCTAGTGCCTAGCGCCATAAACATTTGCTGAGTAAATGAGTGAATAAATGATAAAAGTACAAAACAAGGATGTGACACGTGAAGTCTGTAGTAGCCAAGTCATTGTTTCCATGGCTTGGGATGTTTGTTGACTGAATATAGCAAATTGATAGCTAATGCTAGGGGAGCTGAGTCATGATCCAGAATTATGAGTCTGTAAAATATGTAATTAATCAAGGACTAGGTAGAATTACACAAACAAGACTAACAGTTGTTCTAGAGTGGTGGTTCAGGGTAACAGTCTTTTTTAAAAAAATGTAATTACACATATAAATTTGTGTCTGTCTGTCTGCCTCCCTCTCCCTTCTGTATGTGTGTGTGTGTGTGTGTGTGTGTGTGCATGTGCACACACATACCCATATGCCAAAGCAAGAGCGAGGAGTCAAAGGAACTTTCCAGAATCAGTTCTCTCCTCCCAGCATGTAGGCCCTGAAAATTGAACACAGGTCGTCAGACTTGACGGGAGGGGCCTTACCTGGTGGATCATCCTGCCAGCCCCTGGGTACCATTCTTTTTCTTGTATACATTTTGTTTTGCTTTGCCTTTAGGTGGACGGGGTCTTGCTATGTGCCTCCTAGCTGGCTTTGAACTTGCAATCTTTCTGCCTGTGGTTCCTGAATGTTGGGTTACAGACATGTGTCCCCATAGCTAGCTACCATTTTTTTAAATTATATTTATGCATTTGTTCTGGCCTCTTGGACTGAGTGAGTCATCACTAATATTTTCTGTTGTATGCTGTAACACAGTCACTCAGCGGCACAGTAGCACCATGCTTCTTCATCCTCTGGGCCACTAGCCTCTGGTAAGTGCCATTCCGCTTTTCCATTATAACAGATCAGATTTTCCATATGTGAGTGAGAGCTTGGGTTTTGTTTCTTTGTGCTTGGCTCCTTTCACTCGGTTTCCTCCAGGTCTATCCATGTTGTTGCAAAGGATTTCAAACCCTTTCCAGCACCACTGTACTGCTTATTTCTTACCATAAAATGAGGGGTAGGGGTAGGAGTGAGTTATAACATGCTTCATTAAGATTATATAAGAAGCCACTGGTGACAAAGCATCATTCTGCCATAAACAATGAAAAACTGGATATAATATCCCAAGCAATTGCTTTCTTAGTCCTGGGAAAATAAATGCCAAATGACTACAGTCTGGGGGGGGCGGGGGGAGCAGTAAAATAGGCCCACAATTACTCCTATTTCCTGCCTGGGACCTTCCCTTATTGTAGTACATGGAATAGGCATCCACTTAGAACGCAGCAGGCTTGAGGAACTGCAAAGAGAAACCATGCCTGAGGGGAAGCTGTGAAGGTTCAAGAATGAGCAAACTGCTCTGTAAATATACACAGTATGTTGAAAATATTGGCTGAATGCTAGGCTGTTATGTGTAGATGAGATTCTACAAGGCTTGTGCAAAGAACAACTATAAAGAAAAAGAGCCACTGCAGGGTAATCAAGGCTTGCAAAATCCTGAGAAGTCTGCGTTCTGAGCTACGGCATTGGGCTATCTCAAGTGGGCATCAGGTCATTCAGGAGAGCTACCTTGGGACGTTCAGAACTTCAAAGTACAATGGTTTTCCAGCACCTGCAAGGAAATGCACCAAGATCTCCCTGTGGGTCCCTGAAACCCAGAGCTAGTCCCTATATTACACTACCTATATAAACATACCCATGATAAAGTTTAATTTATAACTGAATACAGGAAGATATTAATAATCATAACTACATAACTAATACAAATAGAATAATTATGACTATACTGTTTTAAATACATATGACTTATTTATTCTTGTAATCTTCTATTCAATATTTTCAGACCACTACTGGCTGCAGATAACTGAAAGCAAGGTGAAATTGTGGGAAGGGGGACCACTGTAAGTATAGCAATATGGACAGAAGGCAGCACAGATGCACCGTAACAGTACTTAACAACAAGCCAGAGAAGGGTCGAGCTGATCTTGAGGTAAACAAACCACCTGGAAGAACAACGCCCAGAAAAGGAAGCAATGAAACCTTTGATTTAACCTAGAGATGCCATATGTACAAAGAAGTAGAGAAATCCAGGAAGGGCAACTTGATCGGTAATAAATACTCAGAAATCATGGAGGGAAAGTGTTATGAAAATGCAAGAATTTTATTGCTGGAAAGATAGTTCAGTGGTTAAAATAGTATTCTGCTCTTGCAGAGGACCTGAGTTGACTCCAGCACACACATTGGGTGGCTCCCATCCACCTGTACATCACCTAGTACACACAACTTCACTTGTGCACACACAGCCATGCACAGACCCACGCATATCCATACATAGACCTACACACACCCACACACAGACACACAGACCCACATACACAGATCAACCCATATCCACACATAGGCCCCCACACACCCACGCATAGACCCACAGACACACATACACAGACCCCCCACACACACACACATACACAGACCCAACCACACCCATACACAGACCCACACACACACATACATAGACCCACACACATCTACACATAGACTCGCACACACATATACACAGACTCATACACACTCATGTACAGACCCACACACACTCATGCACAGACCCACTCACATACACATAACTAAAGATAATGAAATAGATATCTTTTTACAAGACAAGAATTTTAAGATATCTAATGTAAACATCACAGGATTTAGAATAAGGCATAAACACAGTGAGCAGAGAAATGATGGATACAAAATAATGGATAATATGGGATGTGAGTTAAATCTCATTTGAAAATAAAATGAAATGAAAGCAGTCTCTGAAACAGGGTTTTACTGGGTGTCTTAACAGAGGACAAGCATAGAAGGAAAACAGTCGATCTGAAGACATGGCAACAGAAACCACAAAACTGAGCCCTGGGAAGAAGAAAAGAGGCATTAATAAATGAACAGACCTTCAGTTCACTGTGAGACACCAGCCAACATACACATACTAAAACCCCAGGAGGAAAGAAAACAAAGAGGGGTAGACGTTTTTCTTAAATGACCCCAATTTATTTCTAGTTTGGTGAAAGTATCAATTCATAATTAAACAAACAAACTCACCAAACTCCAGAAGGATGAACAGGGAGAAATTGAGCAAGACACAACCTAATCACGTGATGAGTGTCACTCCTACACGGATCTAAGCCTGGGGAGTGACAGCCCCAGACATCTCCTAGACCATGGAGGTGAGACCATGGAGATGAGACCATGGAGAGTCTCTAGGCAGAGGAGGCTTCAGAGTGAAAGTGACACAGGAGCTTTCGAGGGAAGTGAAACAGGCTTTGTTAGCCATTGATCAGAGCCTTGGGACACCTAAGAAAATTCCTCAGGCTAAACAATAAAACCAGACTGAAACTCAAGTCTCCACCAATGAGTGATCAGTCCAGGAAGCAGATGTGCAGTCAGTGTGGAGAGAAAGAGTGAAATACACAGGTCTCTCTCTCTCTCTCTCTCTCTCTCTCTCTCTCTCACACACACACACACACACACACACACACACACACACACAAACACACACACACATCACCCCATTCCTAAATTGTGCCACATTGAGATCCTAGCAGCTGCTGGTGTCACTAGGACATCCCCCACCACCATCACCACTTCAGCTGCTGCTGAAATCTGGGGTCCCGGACACACCTAACCTCTGGACTCCAGGCTGCACTGCCCAAAGCAAGCATGCCTAACAACTCCAGCCTTGAGCCCTTGAGCGGGGCTTTTATTTTGGTCAGACTGGGGAGTTACAAGCCCATTCTTGTCCTGTCCTGTAATGTAGGCACTCTCCTAGAGGCTTTGCTTGGTCACTTATGGAGAAAGAACAGAAGGGCCAAGCCAGCCTTCAGACACTGGCAGCCTGCAGGCTCGAGGGGATTGTGACATTGAGCCTGATTCCCTCTTTGGGTCACTTTTCTTCCCCATTGCACAATGCCCTTTGCCTTCAGAGCCGGGCTTACCTTTCCTTTATTTGGCCACCCCGGGAGTTAGCAAAGACATTATGCAAATGAAGTACTTGCTGGAATGTACTGGCTTTGTGCTGCCACCCAAGATGATTCAGTATGACCTAGAAAGTGGATTAAACCAGTTAGTCTCCAGTTCCAGTTTCTGGCCCTTGTTGTTTGTCCTTTCTGTCTCACCAGGAGATCCTCAGAAAGGCATTTATCCTTGTGTTACAGATTGCTGTGTCCCTGAGAAATCCATCTGTTCAAATTCTTAAAGTGGCAGACATTAGGAGGTGGGTCTTTGGGAGGTGGTAGGGTCATGAGGCTGGATATCCCAGGAATGGGGTTCATTGCCATTATACAAAGCACCCCTTATTCAAATGCATGGGAGATTAGATGTGTTTTGGATTTCAGATGTCTTCTCATTTGGGAATATTTGCCTGTATGTTAATGAAATATCCTAAGCAGGGGACTTGTGTCTATTCATGAAATTTATGTATACCTTATACACAAGGGCTGAAAATAAGTTTTAAGAATGTTTAAAATCATCTTGGGCACGTAACAAACTTTTCTGGTGTAGAGATTCCCTCTTAGGGACACTCAAAAACATTCATATTTTGGAACTGGAATAGGGAACTTAAGAAGCTTGGCTTTGCCAGGCAGTGGTGGTGCACGCCTTTAATGTCAGCACTTAGGAGGCAGAGGCAGGTAGATTTCTGAGTTTGAGGCCAGCCTGGTCTACAGAGTGAGTTCCAGGACAGCCAGGGCTACAGAAAGAAACCCTGTCTCAAAAACAAACAAGCAAACAAAAAACTTGGCTTTTACCAGGTTATCACCCTGGACAAAATCAGAACTGTCTTCCAGTGTGCTCAGATATAGACAGCCAAAGGGTTGAGGATCAAAGGGAATAAAGAATCAGCGACCCAAGCGGATGGTGGGTTGTGTATGTGGAGAGATTGAAAAATTAAAAAGTAATTAGTTCAGGTATCAGAATTATAAAACCAGCACATAGCAAAAATACTCAAAGTTGATGGCTCAGTCATTAAAAACATGTATTGCTCTTACAGAGAATCTAAGTTCCCAACTCCATGTAATTCAGCTCTAGGGAGTCTGACTTCCTTTCTGGCCTCCATGGGTACTGTACACACACACACACACACACAGAGAGAGAGAGAGAGAGAGAGAGAGAGAGAGAGAGAGAGAGAGAGAGAATGAGAGAGGGAGAGAGGGGGAGGGGAGAGGAAAAGAATGGATTTTGACATAAAAGTGAAATGGCTTCAGCAGTCACCAGATTTGGAAAGCTGGCCAGTGCAAACCTTCCTAAAGCAAGCTAGAACTGGTTTTAGAAGCTGCAAAGAGTTCCAGCTTTGCGTTCTAACTCATTATACCCAAAAGTGAGAGGGGATCGAAATGGTGGAAGGGGATCTAAAATCCCTGACAGCTCCGTTTCTCAGAGGAGCCTCGTTCTTGATAGACACTGTTGGCATGTCCCCTGAGGCTTCACTTGCCTTCCTGAAGTTCTCCTCGGCCCTCTCTGCTGCATTTCTCATCCACTCTGGCCGACAGCTGGGCTGTAAAGTTACATCCCGCAGCTGACGCATATCCACCCCAAACATTTCTCATTCCTCAACAGGCACTAGCCCAGCCCTTCACCAGCTGCTGAGGAGCCAGAGCTAATAATCTGGAAGCAGGTCAAGTCCATGGTTCGCTCAGATGGGAAAACCTGCAGGCAGGAGTTCCAGTCAGGTTGATACAGTGCTCAGAGCAAATGGCAAAGCAAAGATGGGCTGGTGAGGGAATAACGGAGACAAGGTTTTACACTTGGAAAACGTAAGGCTACAGAGAGGAAGACGCAAGGAGAACTTCCTGTCAGAACCAGGGGGAGGCTGGGAAACCCACTAGAGTTCCCAAAACCCTCTGGGAGGGGTGGGAGAAGGCCAATGTTGTGATGGGAAATGGGAAATGGAGGCGTAAGTCTGACAGGGAGTTGGGGGCCACAGCTTGGAGACAGGTCAGCCAGCGATTAGGAAAGGAGAACTAGAAAAGATGGGCTGAGGTATCCATGGCTTAGGTACACTTCCAGAGAGCATTAAACATCACATGCTATGGTCGAAGGG
Organism: Apodemus sylvaticus; assembly: GCF_947179515.1. NCBI lineage: Eukaryota > Metazoa > Chordata > Mammalia > Rodentia > Muridae > Apodemus > Apodemus sylvaticus. The sequence goes on along the minus strand of NC_067485.1, from coordinate 33,117,209 downwards.
TATGGCCCTTGCGAAAGGGTAGAGCCAAAGAGAGGGCCTAGGTTCAAAGGTCAGCACCAGAAAATAGGGAAGCCAAACAAACCAACAAAACCACCACATTGGAGACTTAGACTTTGCACCCTGGAAGGCTTCTCAAACTGACGTCAGGAAGCATATAGTCTGAGTTTTCCTTATGCATTTATGTGTCATGTGGTGGATATCAATAAATATGGCTGAACAGATGTTCAGCGAAGAAGGACAAGAAAGGAAAGAATTTGTGGACTTAATGGGGGAATGTGCAATAAAAAGTGTAGCTTCTAGCCAGGCGGTGGTGGTGCACGCTTGTAATCCCAGAACTTGGGAGGCAGAGGCAGGTGGATTTATGAGTTTGAGGCCAGCCTGGTCAACAGAGTGAGTTCCAGGACATCCAGGGCTAAACAGAGAAACACTGTCTTGAAAAAAACAAACAAACAAAACAACAACAACAACAACAATGTGTAGCTTCTGAAAACTCTGGAGATGGGAAGGGCCGGAGTTTGACAGGTGCTGCCACCCTGCAATCACTTTCTTAATTCTGTCTTGGCATGCTGTTGCAAGAGGAAGGATTCACCAGGCTCTCTGGAGATGCAATGAGTCACTATGGAGATGCATGAGACTGCCATGATATCCTGGCGTCTCCTTTTCAGGAGACAGTGGCAGCCCCTGTCCCCAAAAGCTTGCTACAAGTGTAGGATTCCTGGCTACTCCTCGGGGCCACTGGGTCAGAACCAGCATTTATGAAGATCCCAGGCGATACACAGGCAGTTAGTTCCAAGCCCGAGGAGCCAGATGTGGACTCAGAAGATCTAACCTGAGTCATGGCTCATCATAAGAAACAAAGACAGGAGAAAAGAGTTCAGGGTGCAGGGGGATTGGGGTGCTGAAAACTCTGTACTCTCCATTCCCTTCACTCAAGGCTGACAGTGGGGCCACCTGATAGGGACCCACGGTTTTCTCCACAGAATTTTGCAATTTCACATTATTCGACCTAATACTCTGGAGAATGTCCAACACGTGACTCATGCCTCCCACAAGTCCAGCTACAGCGTGGCATGGCTGTGTCCATGTTCTTTGACCTGTATGCTGCTGTGGCTCCAGAGGAGAGGTTGGCAGAGGTGTGCCTTTTGCTTAGGGAGTGGAACTCCTTCTGTAATCCCTTTCACGTCACCAACAATGACAACAAGCCAGGATAGCATCATACAGTGTTCATCTGTGTTCAACCTTATAATGACTGTACAACAGTCATTTGCAATTTACAGATCAAGAAATGAAAGCCCAGAGAGGTTGAGTAAGGTGCTCCACATCACACAAGAAGCAAGCAAGCAAGAACAAAGAGCGACTTGGCGTCCTACGTATTCCACAAAATACTTAGCAAAAGAGCCCCCTTTTTGGTTAGTGCTTGAGGGAGCCAGACATGAGGTAGAAACAGACAAGAAATGCCAGTCTGGGACTGGAAGACTTCCAGGATAATGTACTACGGTTTGGATCTGGGATGTCCCACACGGGCCCTTCTGTTTAAGATATGGTCACCAGCTTGATGAGCTAGAACCTGTAGGAGGAGGGAACCAGATTATTGGGGCTGCAATGGTTCTGGCTTAACTTTACCAAGTCTGAAATACTTAGGAGACGATGCCTCTGGACATGTCTCTGAGGGAGTTTCCAGAGTTGTGTTTGGTGTGTTGGGGGGGAGTGATCCCCCTCATGGTGGGTGACACCTTGTAGTAGACAGCTTAGATACAAGATCTGAGGGAAAAATCAGTGCCAGTGCTGCCTGACTTTCCCTCTTGCAGTGGACTCCAGCCCTGTGGCTCCCACTGTTGTCACCACCGCCGCCACCACCACCACCACCACCATCAGACTCTGACTTCTTTGGCCTTCCATCTTGGAATGCATACCAATGACTCACCAGGAATCTGGAGCCTTTGGATCCAGAATAGAATTGCTGCGGTCGTATCTGAAAGTCCCAGAATCCACACAAGACACTCAAGACCAAGTTCTTAGCACAAAGGAGATTTGTTTGTCTCAGAGGGGGAAAGGGCAGGGGGTAAGAGTCAAAGACAGGAAATGAAGCATGAGGGAGAAGGGGAGGACAAGAGAGAGGGGGAAAGAGATCTTTGTTCCAGATTGACAAAGGCCTGTCTCTGGATAGAGAGGAGAAAGATGTAGTCCACAGGAAAAAGAAGGTTTATAAGGGAAAAATAGGGAAAACCTCGTGTTAGGATGAGGTGTTTAGTTTTAATTGGGCATGTTAATTAGGTGAGCCAAAGGGGGCTTTTGATTTCTGTACTTCATTATTTTGATAGCTGGATCTGGGTAGTCAGCCTCAGGAAGAGGAAGTGAGGGACCTTGGGGGCTAGCTACAAGAATGTAATCTATTTAGCAACGTAGAGGAAATTGGGGAAGGGCCAGGCCTGACAGAGCTATCTTTGCCATTCTCAGGTCTGGGTTTGCCATGCTTGGGGCCTGCTAGAGCCCTTCAGTATCCAACTTCATGCTCTGAGTAGCCTCTCCTGCATGCAACTCTGAGTAGCCTCTCCAGCCTTCGTCAGGTCACCAAAACCTTATTATGTAGGCCACATGCATCTATCTCTATATACACTCATGTTCACATTCTATCTATTCTAGTCTTCTAAGGAAACCTTGGCCAATACAGGGCGCATCCTTGAAATGGGCCCGGGCCCCTGGTTTCCCCCTCTTCTCTTGGCTTCCTAGCCACTTATTTATGAACTTAGTTATTTTCATATTTTTTTTTTACCATATTCTCTGTCCATGATGTGTTTGCTCTGTTGGTACAGTCCCAAAGTAACAGGACATAACCCAAAACCATGAGTGCAAATAGTATTTCCTCCATTCAGTCAGTCACCTCAGGAATTTTTTCTCAGTTGTGGAAAGCCAGCTGGTACAGAGGCAGTGGAAGGATCTGTTAGGATGACTTAGGGATGTGGAAATTGCTCAAAGAATAAAGTGCTTGTTGTGTGTGGTAGTTTTGTCAAGTTGACATGATGTGGAAGGGAGGCCTGGTGAAGAATTGTTTGGATTGTCGGTGACCTAGTTAGCATTAGCTGTGGATTTGACACAACCTGGAATCACTTGTAGAGTCTCAATTAAGTAATTATTTCTGTCAGGTTGGTCTGTGGTATGTCTGTGTGAGGTTGCCTTGATTTTTAATTGGTATAGAGGCCCTTCTGACTATAGATGGCACCGTTCTCTCTGGGTAAGGAGTCCTGGAATATAAACGAAAGCTGGCTAAGTGTGGGTTTGGGGGTGAGTAAGCCAGGAGATGGTGCTTCTGCTTCAAGTTCCTGCCTGAGTTCCTGCCCTGGTTTCCTTCAGTGATGGACTGTCACCTATAAATAAATGGTGACATATCCATGGTGATGGAAGCCATAAATAAAGCCTTTCCTCCTCTAAAGTGCTTTTGAGCATGGTATTTGCCACAACAATTGAATGAAATTAGAACAGAGTCACGTGTCTATGGGAGGTCAAGTTGATTGCTGTAACTGAATTGAGACAATGTAGCCTAAAACTGTCTGGCACCATTTCCTGGAGGTGGGAAGGGAGAGGATTGGAGCAAGCACGAGTAACAAACATCTTCCTCTCTGTTTCTTGACTATGGATGGGATACTTCCCAGAGCCTTGAGCTCTAACCACTGACTTCACCGCAATGATGGACTGTAACGCAGTGTGTGCTAAAATAAACCCTTTCTCCCTTTAGTTGTTTCTGTCAGGGCATCTAACACAGCAACAGGAATAAAACTAGGACAGCTTGTAAACATGAAGACTTGAGTTCAGATCCCCAGAACCCACACAAAAGTCAGGAATGTCTAACTCCAGTCCCAGAGGGCAGAGACAGATGGCTCTTTGGAGTCTGTTAACCAGTTGTTCTAACTGAAACAGTGAGCTACAGATTCACTGATAGACCCTGTCTCAAAAAATAAGTGTAGAGGCCAGCTCACACATCTTAATCGTGGTGGAGAAGAGATTGAGAAAGGCATTCTAATTATTAGTCTCTGACTTCTACATGAGCTTGCCTAGGTAAGTACACCTGCACACACATGTGCACATAAACAAACCACACACACACACACACACAGAGAGAGAGAAAGAGAGAGAGAGAGAGAGAGAGAGAGAGAGAGAGAGAGAGAGAGAGAGAGAGAAACAGAGAGAGAAACAGAGAGAGAAACAGAGACAGACAGAGAAATTGACTTCCCAAAGTCAAAGTTGACCATCCAGATCTGAAAGTGACATCATATCCAGTTTGAGAAGAACTGAGGTAGGAAAACAGAGAAGCCTTTGTGAAAGCCAAGGTCAGAAGTCTAACCTTGGGCTATGCCTAGGGGTAAAAGAAAGGAAGGAGCTAGAACCTAGGGGTCATCCTAGGCTCACTGCAGTCTGACCGACTCATTTCAACTACTAGACTTGCCCAGAAATCATTAAAGGGTGGTGGGAGGAAGTAGTATTGGGAATTGGGCACATTGTGCTGACATCTAGGAGAGTTCGACTGGCAGGAAAACCTTGCGGCTGGGATGCCATTGAGACTAGCTTTATGGTGTCTAGCTTCTTTGAGAAAGTCTCTAGTCTTACCTTCCGGGACTGGCTGGCAAAGGGACTCACCCGACCTGGGTGAGGAGTGGGGGCCAGGAGCAGTGTGGTCTCATGTCAGTTGCCAAGGCCTGGGCATAAGTTGTAGAAGCTGGGCCAGGACTACAGTTAAGTCCAGAAGGGTGAGTGAGCATGGGCACTGGGAACCTGGCAACCCTTTGTCCATCTGTCTCTTCCTGTCAGTCACTTCTTCCAGGCTGTGTTCATACTTTGCATGGCTCCCTGTGCAACTGACTAGGGAAAGACTCTTAACTCCCACCTTTCTCTCTTCTGCCTGCAGATCCGAGGCTTGCTTCAGAGCCTTGGGAGGTGGTGTGGTATATATGGAGGAAAGTCTGCAAGTCCTAAAGACAGTCACATCTTCTGTGTTTTTTTCTGAACTTTCCAACATAACCCTTGAATGATTGAATAGACTGACCATCGTATTTGACAGTCAAAATAAAATAGCTTTCTGATAAACACGAACAGTATCCATATGTTAGTGCTCTGTTGTAAATCTCTGCTTAGAGAAAGTATTGGGTAGAAACACAGCCTGCCTCTCTCTGGGCAGCACACACATCAGCCTCTTGGCCTTTATCCAGACAAGGAAGCGCGGTTTCACGAGTGCCATCCAATGAGTGGCGTTGGGAACAGTTGGTGGGTCAATGTCATGGGTCAAGAAAGCAATAAGTTCTTTGCAGGCTCCCTCTTTCAGCACAAGAATCCAAAGCTGTAATCTGAGGCTATGTGTCAGGCTCAAGGAGGAAGATATGAGTCTGCACCCGGCCACAGCCACTATCTTCCTCCCAACATTTCTAGGGGGAAGCAACCCAACAAAAGATAAAGGAGACACAACTCGATGGTGGATCACATGCACAAGGCTCTGTGTGTACCCACAACAGCAGAAAAAAAAAATAGAAAAAATGAGCACAGCTTGGGCTCAGTGCAACAACTTATGTCCCCTCATGGCACGGGCTATAACAGCAAATCCTGGATGTTTCAGTGAGCTATGGTTTGATTCATCCCCTATAAGAAGCTATCTCTGGCTAAGATGCATCCCCTCAGCTTCCCAGCCTTGGAAGTAATAACAGATGCAGTTTCCTCTACGACAGCTATACTGAAGAGCTCCTGTAGGACAGCCCACGTCTCCTTCGGATTTCCCCATGTACTTTCCTTGCATTATGGGCTTGTATCTGTTTTCTCTGGCTAGCTTGCCCATTCCTTGAAGGTCGGGGTATATTTATGCATGTTCATATCATCATTCTGTCAAAGTAAAATTGAAAGTAAAATGGCTAGTGAGACAGAAGCATGATAGTTGGGACTGCAAGAGATGAGATGTTCTGGTCAGGGTTAGGGTGAGGGTTAGGGTGAGCCAATCTGGAAGATGCGGAGGTAAAGGCCACAAGTTTGAATTCTCTCTTAACCTATCTCCCTCACCTTCTCCATCTACCAAATAGACGGAGAAGCAAACTCTATTTTTATGATTGATTAATTAATTTTGGTGACAGGGTCTCACTGTGTACCCCAGGCTGGTTTGAAACTCACAGAGCCTTTCTTGCCTCTCTTGCCTCTCTGCCTCTCTGCCTCTGAAATGTTGGGATTAAAGGCATGTGCCACCATGCTCAGCAAGAAGCAAAATCTAAATTATCAAAATAAGCAATCAAAATGCCCTCTCACAAGAGGGATTACAATGAGAAAAAAAAATGGCTGGCAGCAGTTTCTGTGACCACTGCAGACTAGCAGCATCGAAGGAAAGCGGAGATAGATGCCTGTAGGAGTCTTGGTGGGAACACAGATACACATCTCCCAAGCAGGCAATTAAAAACAAACAAAAGGCTAATAAGATGACTCAGTGTGTAGAGGCACTTGCCACCCAACCTAACTACCTGAGTTCGATGCCAGGAACCCACACAGTAGAAGGAGAAAACAGCCTCCTGAGAGTTGTCCTATAACCTCCAGGTGTCATAACCACCGAATACACACTAAAACAAAACAAAAAAAACAGTTATAAAGAATGTTTTCAAATTGTTTTATGAAAACCTCAGAAATAGGGTCTATATAGCCATGTTGTTTTTAAACTGGGGCATGGGGGATTAGTAGGGAGGACAACCTCTTTTTCTTCCCAGAGAGTAGGAAATTTCATTTAAAAATGAGCTACAGAGCTGGGTATGTGGCTCAGTGTATCTCCCTCTCCTGTGAGAGGTCCAGGGTTTTATCCCCAGTTCCAATATAAAATAAGGATTACGGCCAAATTCCATACAACTGTAATTTGTCTTGTTTTTGAGACTGTGGTATGGAGCCCAAGATGGCTGAATTCATGATCTTGCTTCCTCTGTCTCTGAATGCTATGAGAATGAAGATGTGTTAAGAAAAGCTAGAGAAGCTAGGAGCCAAATATTGCCTATGTGGATTTACCATCTACAAAAATGGTTTGTATTGTATTTTTATGCTTGTATTTTTGAAAAGATAGCAGATATGAAAGAAAATATTAAAATGAGGAGTACTCTGAATTGAGATTCTGTCAAAAAAAAAAATAAAGACCCATAAAAGTGATAAACAAAGAAATAAAACAACCCTAAGGAAAGTTTAAAGTAAAAGGCACATAGGAACAGGACAAATGTTGCAGTGCGGGAATGGAAAGACAGACTCACAGGCTAGGGGTGGAGCTGAGTAGGAGTATGGGCAGGACAGTGATGAGACATCATCTGGAATGTTCTCCAGACCTAGGCTGAATCCCCAGGATAAATAAATAAACAGCCTCTTCCAACTGAAGTAGCTAACTGAGCAAAATGGGATGTACAAATATACATGCAGGCAAATCACTCATATACACATAAAATAAATCTTAAAAAATTAAAAACTCTCTTGGAAAATAGTAATAAAACCATAAAGGTACAGCATTTTGTGCAAGAAGATAAAATCATGAATCACTGGTGACTTCACATCTTAATACAAACCAAGAGACAATAGAATGTAACTTTTAGAGAAGCCAAGTTATCAACCTAAAATTCTCTCTCCGGTGGGTAAAAATCGTTGAAAAATGAGGTAAATTAAAAAATTAATAAAACCAAACAAAAGCTGACAGATTCATTGCCACCATAAGGATGCACTGAAGTAAGTTTTGTAAGGAGGGAAGAAACCATTTGTACTCAGAGGAATGCTGAGACCTGAAATGGCAGCTATGTGGCAACACTGTTTCCTTTTGAATCTCTAAATGAAATCGTTTAAAGCAATAATGACTTTGTTTACAAAAGATGTAGGAGTAAGATATGTTCCAGGCGAGGACAGCTGGAGCAAGAGGAAGCACAGTTTGGAGGTTCATATCTGGAGCCAGGTGCCGGGCACTGTTTGAAGATATATTGTAACGTATATATAATAAACCACAGTGCAAACAAGCATAAGTAAGCCGGTAGTGGAGATCAAAGTGGAACTAGAGAAAACAGTAGATAACAAGTAAGCAGTAGCTAAACTTGAAGCAAAAGATGTCAGAGACCAGCCTGAAATAGTCTGGTTCCCTGGGAAGATCTCGTGATACCAAGTGTGGAAAGAGTGCCAGCATAAGGCGAAACAAAGTATGTTTTCTTAGAAAGATGGATACCATTTAAGAACTAAGCCGGGGTAAGAGTATAGGCTCAGTGGGTAAAAGTGCTTGCTGTGAAAGTAGGAGGACCTAAGTTCAAATCCTCAGCACCCACACTTTTTAAAAAGGTGGTGTGTAGTGGCTCATGCTGGTAATCCTAGTGTTGGGGAGATGGAGACAGGAACTGGCTAGCCAGCATTGAAGAATCTCATAAACCCCATCTCAAAAACTAAGGTGGAAACTGAATAAAGACCACTCCTGACATTGACCTTTGACCTCCATGCACCTGCACACAAACATAATAACAAAACCACATGACTGCAGCCTTGAATCTGTACACACACACACACACACACACACACACACACACACACACTGACACAGAGCTGAGGAGTACCTGGGAAGAAAGAATGAAGTATATCAAAGTGATCTGAGAGATGGATGTGTTTCCATATCAGCCTTCCACGACTGGAAATGCATAGGAAAATATGCTCAGAATGAGGAAAGATGCATGCTGGTACATCCCTGGGGCATCAAGAGGAGCAGAGTTTGGGGCTAGCCTGGACTACTGCATAGTGAGATCCTGTCTCAAAAGGAGAGAAGGAGGAGGGTTCACTTGGGCTCGTAGAGTTGGAAGCATTGGCCCAAAGTTGCTTGGCCCCTTTAATTTTGCTACAGTGGTAATGCCACTTATCATAGCAAGGGCACAGTGTAGCCTGATACCAATCTCCTTGTGGCTAGGAATTATAGAGAAAGAACAAGGTCCCAGAATCCTAACCTCCTTTTTTAAAAAAAGAGTATTTTATGTGTATAGGCCTTTTGCCTGCATGTTTATCTATGTAGTACATACATTCCTACTTCCCAAGGAGGCCAAGAGAGGGCATTGATTCGATTCCCTGTAACTGGAGTTACAGATGGTTGTGAGCCACAATATGGGTACTAGCAATGGATCCTGGGTCCTCTGAAAGAGTATCTAGTGTTCCAACAGGTGAGTCATTTCTTCAGCCTCAGAATCCCTTTTGAGAGCATGTCTCCACTGACCAGAAGCCCTTCCAGCAGGCTTTACTTTGAAGTTCTCACCACCTCTGAATAGCTCCATGCTCTGGGGAGTTTGGGGGATACTCAGATCTAAAGCGGCATAACGCGGAAGTGCAGCATTTTCTGTTGGAGATGAAATTCCTAACTCAGGTTTGTTTGTTTGTTTTTCGGTTACTATCCCATGTTGGACTCATACAGAGAATGAGAAAAGATGGCCAGGTAAGGAACGCATCGGATGATCTCGTGCCTCTTGAATGTTGACTTAAGCCTATTGACAAGCTGGAATCTTGGAGATTTCCTTATCTCCGGATCAGACCCCGGGCTACGCATCTGTTCTAGTGGCTCTTTATGACTGGCTGTTATTTCTTTTTGGGCTTACACACGACAAACTTCAAGCACTTCAGAGTAAGACTGTGTCTTTTACTTACAACTGAATGATTCTGGGGCTTAAGTTCATTCCCTGAAAGCCAAGATTTGCCAGTCCTCTGGTCCCATCTTCATCTGCCTAAGAAATGAACACGTGAGCCAGACTGACCAATCATTGTCCTGTTCCCCCTGCCTGCACGGACTGATTGAGAGATGGGCATCTGGCTTTGGTCCATGGCCAGTCTGACTCTTTCTCTGTAGCAATAGAGTGATGTGAGCCTCAAGTTGGCACCACCAGGGAGATCCTTGCAGGGAGTGAAGACTAAACAAGGGTTGCAGAGCCCAGAGGTGATTGGGAGGGTCCAGTTCAGGCACATTCAACTTTTGACCCTGTGGCGTGACTTGTCACCTACAAAGTTCACACTTAAGAACTGCACAGTCAGGCTACAAAAAAAAGTACTCTCATAATGTCTCATGTTAAGCTGATGATTTTGTATTGCTCTGCGTTCCTAGCTTACATGGGATATGTACACCCAGAATCTAGATATTGTCGTGAAAGATGTGATTCTGGGCTTTTCCATGATGTGAGCCAATAATTTCCCTTACTCCTTTTGGAAGCAAGTTTAAAACGGATTTGGAACATAATCAATAGTACCCAAACTGTTTATCATTACTGGAAAAATTAAGTGACATTAAAGCCTGGCAGGGAACACATGATCACTAATACCAGGCATGATCACTTTCTTATTCCTGTGTACATCAGTGTACACATACTATAAACTGTTTTATACACGGATGTACAAAGCTGAAACGATAAAAGTTTCCCAGATCCGTCAATGACAACTGAGGTCTCTCTCCACTGTGGTCTAAATAGTAATAAGTCAAGCACATAGTAGGTGCTTGTTAAGTGTGGAATCTCTTTTTTCCCTATCCACTGGCTATTAAAACCATGCTGTGCTGGTCTGTTTGTGTTGTTTTAATAAAATGTCTGAATCTTATTGCTTTATAAAGGATGGAGGCTTGTTTTACCCACACTTCTTCTAAGTTTGTAACATTAGCATTTTCTGGGCTCTGGTGAGAGTCCTGGCTATACCACAACACATGTTTTAGGAACATATGTGTGTGAGAGAAGAAAAAGGAAAAGGAAGCCACTAATGGGAGAGAAAGGGCCATGTTCAGTCACACAATTTAAAGGAGCCAATCTGTCCTTAGAGACTACATTAATCCTTTCCCAGGATGCCCCATGACCTATGATCATCCTTAAAAGTCTCCACACTTCACCATCATTACATCAGAGAATGAAGTCCTCACGTGATTATTGTTGGAAATGCACCATATTCAATCTGTGCCACATACCTATTCCGTCAGAGAACTGAAGGAAAGAAAGCTGTGAAGATGAATGACAGCTTGCTAGATTCTGCTTCCTTTAGGGGCTGTTTATGCCTCAGAGTTGTGTCTATGAATAATGTAGCTGATGAATGTGTCTCCCTGTTGTCACTTCCAAAGGCTCACATGTCTTAACAGTCCTGTGAAACTCCAACCACTGACTCTGGCCACGGACACCTCACCTGTTCCTTTCCACCCCACTCCAACTTTGTCTTAATAGTTCCTGTCCCTGGAGACACCCTCCATGTGGCTATAGAGGCTCATTTTTTTTTGAGTGTACCCTGTTCCTTCTCCTGTCCCCCAATCCACCAAATTAGAACCCTTTTCCTTGGTAACCAGACACTCAAGTGAAAGCAAACACATTTGTGATGGATGGAGAGAGAAAACAAAATAAAACAAAACGAAACAACAACAACAACAAAAACCCTTTTAGCTGTTAAATGTTTGTGATTGGCATAGCCTAACATGAACATTTCATTGCAGGTCATTGAAGCATGTGGTCTGTAAGTCATGAATATGTTGTATCTATTAGCTTAAAATTAGGAAGGCTTCAAAATGAGAGGAAGAACTGTTTAGATCCAGACATGAACAATGTCTACAGACATACCATCCTGAATGATCTCTGTCTGAACACTCCTAGATCTCATCAGAAATGTGGGCTAGGAAATTTTGAATGTTTTCAGTTGCTTTAGAAAATCCAGCTTCTTCTTAGTAGAAAACATTTCACAAGCTTATCTCCTTTCCTAGTGCTATCTTTGAATGTGAGAGACCCTTGTTTATATTACTCTATGGAAAAATGGGTTTCCCTCCACGTTCAATACAGAGTACTTCCATAAACCCAAACACAAGATGTCTCCTCACCAAAGCAAGCCATTCTACAGTGAGCACCACCTGGGTGTCCACTAGTTCAATCTACATATAACACTAACTTCCTGAGGCAGCTGTATTGTATCTCACAGTTTGAGGGCTCTGACTCACATGACTTCTCCACACTGCAGATACCGGCGGCAACCAATTGGTCACTCCCAATACTTTTGACCAATGACTGTAAATTGTGTCAACCAATTGGTCACTCCCAATACTTTTGACCAATGACTGTAAATTGTGTTAACCAATTGGTCACTCCCAATACTTTTGACCAATGACTGTAAATTGTGCCTGTCATTAACCTCTCCTCAGATTTGACTAATTTCCTAGAGCAGCTTACAGTGCTTAGGAGAGCCCTTAAGTTTACTGGTTTAAATATAAAAGGAATCGTAAACTATGGGCATCAGACAAGGTGACAAACAGCACAGGGCATATGGTAAGGTATAAAGTGTCATGTCCTCGCTGAACATACAACCTCTAGGCACCTCCACAGGTTCACTTCTCTGAAAGCTCTCTGTTGTGTGACATTTCCTGGGAAAATGTGAACAAAGCACTACCCATTCGAGATGGGTCACCACCAACAGACTAAAGGGAGGATTTCATCTAAGTCTAGCTCGGTGAACCGGTGAATGCAGGAATACAGAATACATACAGCCAGGAGGAGGACACAGGAAAGAGTAGCTACTGTCTAGGTGAGGGTGTGAAGCTCCTCCCCTTCCACGAGAACCTTAGCAGTCCCCATTCTGATGGTTTCGTTACTCACAGCTGCGACTAAGACGGTAATGGCTTTTAGACTAAGAAAGTAGGTCATCTTCTATAGCACCTGCACGCTTTTAAGTGGTCAAATGTTATGGTTTGTCAAAAAAAATTTATGTAGTGAAATAGGCTGCACCAAAATAAATTTTTGTGGGTGTGTGACAGTCAGAATCTCTCACAAGAAACTGAACAGGAGATAGATGGTGGTTAAGAAACGAAGACAAGAATGAATGCTTCCAAGTTGTGCAGAAAGCATGTCTAGAAAACAAGGACACTGCTGACATGCTCAGGAATTCAACACTCTTAGAGTTGCTAAGCAGATTTCCCTAGTGGACAAATCACATGCAAACTAGGACATGTGAAAGGTCATCTATGGGAGGGAAGTGTTCACCATGACAGACATTGGAGGGTCACTCATGCTCCCCCAGGTTCCTTTAACTCCCCGTTACTTTTCAGTGTTGACTACTGATGAAATATTCCAACCCTTGCAAATACAATCACATCCACACATGTGCACATGTAACTTTAAAATGAAGAAATTAGACGCCATTTTCAAAGTGACCCCATTAGAGACACTTATTGGCCCTTTGACTAGAACTAAACCCAACATGTTTTCAGGTTTTTTCTTTGAAGTCAGGATATTCATCTTTCCTCATGTGGTTTTGGGTATAAAACAACCCAAATGAAGCAATCTATGGAAGAACAGGGAGCCTGAGGCCTGAACTGTATAAAAAGAGCAAATGAAATGAGCTAAGCTCTGAAGACTTCAGTCCAAACTGCTATTAGTTTAACAAAACGTCAGTATCCATCCCTTAGACTGATACGGCTGGGTCTGCTGCTGTGGAGGCTTGGTTCCTTGCCTCAGGACCACTAGAACTCCCTATCCTTAGTACCAACCTCTGGGCCTTGTAACAGATATTATAATTTGGGAACCTTACTTCCTCAAAGTGAATACTCCACTCAAAACCCATTAGGGAGGCATGGAACTTTATGGATGTTAAAAACAACCACTGCTACCACCATCAATATTAATCTTACCAGCGCTGCCTGACACACAATCACAATCTCACTCCCATCACACACTCACACACAACCCAAATCCCATTACACAATGGCCACCCACCAAAGGAAACCAGTGTTTTAAAAATAGCATCTCTTATTCCCAGTGTCTAAACATTTTTCTCATCTTTGAGTGCTTTCCCTAATAATGTATTTAAAGCCGACGTAAGATCCAGAGCATCTGCTTAAATGGTCCATTGGGCATCCACCCTCCTCGTTGTGCCAAAATAAACTTGATCTATGTGCAGCGGGACTGTGTGAATGGGTTAGCTGCCTGGCACCTGCCTGTCCTTTTCTTACAAGGTATGAAGGAGATGCATACTTCCAGTATACCACGAGGTACTTGGCACTCATCCTCCCTCCCCCCCCCCCCTTTTCCAAAATGACTGTCAGAGGTCTGACAGGTTGTTGGAAATGTGACACCAAAGGACAGGTGCAGCAGGCCTTGGCAGCTGCCCCAAGTGTTCAGGGCATTGAAAACCAATGTCACACTTTAAGAAGGTTGCTGAGGCTTTACACGTGTTCAGTCAGGGCTGGCACCTGCCAGGTTGTCATTAAATATAGAAGTTGGAACTAAAGATCCTGAGCCCCTGAATCCTGCTTGCTCTGTCAGGTTTCTGGGCTCTATACTTATTCAGTGAACTGCTGCTCTTTGCCATTTATGGAGCCTAGGGGTGGGGTGCTTTTTTTTTAAACACTATTTAGAATAATATTCCTCATATTTCCCCTTGGAGCTGCATCCAAGCATGTTTTAACCTCTTTTAAAATAAAAATTCTTTATGCCCTCCTTTTAAAGCACTAGACCGATATAGAATTAAAACGTTTTTTTTCTCTCTAATTACTCCCATGGAAGTATCTTAAATGAACCTATAGGTGACTGGACTCTTATAGCCCCTTTAATTGTTGAAATCAAGTCTCCATCTGTTTGGAGTGCAAATCTCAGATCCTAGGTCTTCATGGTAAGAATGTAATAAACTATAAAAATTCTTAATTTTTTTCTACTTAAAGGAAAACTCTCCCAAACACTCAGAATTTACATTTCCAAGTAAACTGAAATAAAGATTGGCACAAAGTTTGTAAAACTGTGGACACTATGGCTGGGGGAAACCTGAGAGTGCACATACTAAATATCTAACTCTGCAGAGCTACCCGATGAATGCCCTGCCCTGTGAACACAGTGGTGGGGTGGGGTAGATCAGTGATCTAACGTTTGCTGAGTGTGTGCAAGAAGGCCCTGGATTTGATTCCCAGCATCATAAAAATGATATAACTTGGTGATTATTACTAATAGTCAACATTATTGATAATGCTATTCTGGGAGGAAGGCTGGATCAACGCACACAGAAGAGGAAACTAATTTTTCACCCTCCTTTAAATGCTGTGCAGTGTGCTTCTAAGTAACTGCTCAAATAAAACTTTAAGGAACTAAAGGGCTGGTAATGTCTACATAAAAACGCACTTTCAATAAACAAGCCATGGACCAAAGGCCATTTTAAAATTCAGGTTTTGTTCTCCTTTTGGATTGAGTAAGGCCATTTTTGGTTCAACTTATATTAATAGCATACCCAAAGAGGAAACACCTGGGCTTTCAGTCTTTTCTAAAGGAAGAAAATATTATGTGTTCAGAAAGGTGGATTTAAGTTGATAATAAAGAGCTTAAAAAGGAGAAAGGAAGAGAAAGAAAAGAGGACACCATTAGGACACAAAGGTTTATGTGATTTTAGCCATTACAACAGGAGTTCAGAAAGATCTCAAGCGTTACATTGATGTTATCAATATTACAAAAAGAGAAAAAAAAAGTGACAGGCAGCAGTGAAGAGCACCAGAGACCCAGCACAAACCTAAGACCATTCTCCTTCCTTCAACTGCCAAGGTATTTTCACAGATTAAGACCCCCCACCCCCTCCTTTCATCTCAGCTTTCCCTAACCTGCGTGGCCTGGGGAACTCAAGCCTCATCCTCGCCCTCCTCCTCCTCGAACTCGCCCTGCTCATCAGCCGTGGCATCCTGGTACTGCTGGTACTCAGACACCAGGTCATTCATGTTGCTCTCCGCCTCGGTGAACTCCATCTCGTCCATGCCCTCTCCCGTGTACCAGTGCAGGAAAGCCTTGCGCCTGAACATGGCGGTGAACTGCTCCGAGATGCGCTTGAACAGCTCCTGGATGGCAGTGCTGTTGCCAATGAAGGTGGCTGACATCTTGAGGCCACGGGGAGGGATGTCACACACGGCCGTCTTCACGTTGTTGGGGATCCATTCCACGAAGTAACTGCTGTTCTTGTTCTGCACGTTGAGCATCTGCTCATCCACCTCCTTCATGGACATGCGGCCACGGAAAATGGCGGCCACGGTCAGGTAGCGGCCATGGCGAGGGTCGCAGGCGGCCATCATGTTCTTGGAGTCGAACATCTGCTGGGTGAGCTCGGGCACCGTCAGGGCTCGGTACTGCTGGCTGCCCCTGCTGGTCAGAGGTGCAAAGCCTGGCATGAAGAAGTGTAGGCGTGGGAAGGGCACCATGTTCACAGCCAGCTTGCGCAGGTCTGCGTTCAGCTGGCCTGGGAAGCGCAGACAGGTGGTCACTCCACTCATGGTGGCTGACACCAGGTGGTTGAGATCGCCATAGGTGGGTGTGGTCAGCTTCAGGGTGCGGAAGCAGATGTCATACAGAGCCTCGTTGTCGATGCAGTAGGTTTCATCTGTGTTTTCCACCAGCTGGTGCACGGAGAGGGTGGCATTATAGGGCTCCACCACAGTGTCAGAGACCTTGGGTGAGGGCATGACGCTGAAGGTGTTCATGATGCGGTCTGGGTACTCCTCTCTGATCTTGCTGATGAGCAGGGTCCCCATGCCTGAGCCGGTGCCTCCCCCCAGTGAGTGGGTCAGCTGGAAGCCCTGGAGACAGTCACAGCTTTCTGACTCCTTCCTCACCACATCCAGGACAGAGTCCACCAGCTCTGCACCCTCTGTGTAGTGGCCCTTTGCCCAGTTATTTCCTGCACCACTCTGGCCTGCCAGAGAAAAGAAGGATTAAGTCAGCCATGATTGGGAAAATTCCTTCTTAAAAAAAGAATCACCTCTCAGACGAGGCTATTTCAAATTATCACCAAATGATAATAATATTAAAATGATAAATGATTTGGTCATCAATACAGTTACAAATGAGTTAATAGAGCACACACTGGCTTTGGAAAAAGCTAAGATGCGTTTATTTGCCTCAAAGCCTGAACTAAGGCTTAGGCGTCCCCCCCTCCTGGATGCTATTTATGCTCCCCAATCTATCACACTTCTCCACCCCTTGTGCTAGCGATAATTAGCACCTCATGCTCTTCTGTCTTCAGCTATGCCACATACTCACCGAACACGAAGTTGTCTGGCCTGAAGATCTGCCCAAATGGTCCAGACCTGACTGAGTCCATTGTCCCTGGCTCCAGGTCCACCAGGATGGCCCTAGGCACATATTTATTACCTGCAGGGGAACAAGAGCTGGCTTAGCCCTTCAGGCAGTGTGTACAATAGAGAAGGGCTTGGTCCCACCTCCTTCCTGATTGGTGGTACCTCCCAAACAAAGAAAGATCTATTATGACCAAGCTTTCAAAGGGTTTGGTTGGCACAGAAGAGGCTACTCCACCCTCCCAAAAATGGTCATCCTAAAGTAGCTGGGCTACTTTCTCCTGGATCCAAATAAGAGCAAAGCTTAGGGGTGCCAGAATTGAAGACTGGGTGTTAAAAGTAATTACCAGTTGCTTCATTGTAGTATACATTGATTCTTTCCAGTTGCAAATCACTGTCTCCATGGTAACTTCCAGTGGGGTCTATACCATGCTCATCACTGATGACCTCCCAAAACTGTGACATAAAAAGACTGTATTTAGTTATGCACGACTCCGCCCCCAGTCTCAATAAGAACCCTCCCCCCCCCCCAATTTTAACAACTGGTCTTTGCAGAAGCTTTAATGAGTGACATGACCGGGGCACAGCCTTAGGGCTTACATTGTACAGGATCGGAAAGTTGGACCTGGGCGGTTTCCCATGTGAACAGCTGCGCTCACTCAGCAGGAGGTAGGGTGGTGTGTGTGTGTGTGTGTGTGTGTGTGTGTGTGTGTGTGTGAAAACAGCCTAAGCTGGGTTTGCAAGTCACAGTCACCACTGGTGACTGGAGACAAATGCGCTGGAACTATAGGCACAGAGAAAAGGGAACCGGCGGGGGAAGAGTGAAGTGAGGGAGGTGTAGGGGTAATATTTTAAATTCAAAGCACGTTCAGCGACCGCCTAGCAATCGTTCTCCTCCCCTCCCCCGCAGCTCGCCTGGTGTTCAAGCGAGTAAAATCAATTCTCCAGTGTCGCGGCCCCTCCCTAAGACCGGCATGCACAGCCTAGCAGACACACCCACGTCGTCTCTAGGCACGCGTGGCTATTAGGGAGAAAAGGAAAAGGGGGCAGCCCAAATTCCGAACAGTTCCAGGAAAAATGAATGAGACCCCTTTGCTTTAAAGTCTCCTCTGAGACCACGCCCATCCGACTGCACAAAAAGCAAGTCAGGTCCGTCGTTGGCGAGACCTGGTGTCTACCTAGAACCGCGCCGTATTTTGCACCCCAAGTATCCCGAGGGGAGCTTCGCTAGAGTCCCTCCTTCACCCCCTAAGCAGTGAGCCCACCTTGGCACCGATCTGGTTGCCGCACTGGCCTGCCTGAATGTGCACGATCTCTCGCATGGTGCCTCGTTAGCTTCTTGCTGCTTCGGGTCAGTGTCAGTGGGTCTGATGATCCTCCCCTTCCACACCCACTGCTGGGCCACCTGGAACTTACTCCGGAACCGACGGGCTGAGGGCGATGGCAGGGTGGGTTCGGTCTTTTATGTAGGGAGGGTGGGGCGAACCAAATAGACCGCGCCCCCCCAACCAAAGCCCCCAGTCCCGTTCTCGCTAGCGCTCTCCAGGCCGGGTTGACGTAATGCTCTGAGCCCCAGGGACGGTCCGGGGGGCTGGACTATGGGCTTGTGGCCAATCAGCGCGGGCGTGAAGACCTTGCGAGGAGTGGGGCTTCTTGGGAGAAGCTGGGGCCCTAGCATTGTCTCGGACTCGAGTAGGGCAAGCTGAGTATGGGGAACTGGGAACTGGGAGCGTGAAGACTGCGGTAGTGTGGCAAGGCGGGGTGATTTAGTACCGTAGGCTAGGGATTGAGAAGGGGCTGCTAATGGGTGGCTGCAGCAGGTGCAATCCGGTGTTGCGAGTGCGCATAGGTAGGAAGGTATACGGTCATTTTGTCTTAACTCTGAGGAGGTTTCACCAAGCTAAAGCACTTGGCGAGAGTAGTGCCCCTTTCTTCATCCCTGGAAGTCAATATCTGTCCAGGCTCACACGCCCATTACATAGAACTTTAGGAAAAGACTAGTGATCTCATGAAGCCGAGTGTAATTGGAAAAACAGAGATCCACAAGATCATATCTTTGGACGCTTTAGAGCATCTTACTTAGCCTTGCCTTTTTCTTTGTTGACTTTGCTTGTTCCTCTGCTATACAGCAGCATTTAGAGGAAAAAGGACCATTGAGCCTAGCCCTGCCTCACCCACTCCAAGAATACGCGGTGCTCTCAGCCTGATACCAAAGACTCCTTTCACCCTGTGATTGGCTTTTGTTCCTCCCGAGTGATGGAGTGGGTGTGGCAGGCCGCGGTGTGTGAACTGTGTTGCGGGCAGAGTGAGGGTGGAGTCCTGGGGGCGGGCCTGTTGGGGAAACAAAGGAGTTCACAAAAGCGTGGGATGTATTCCACAACTGAGTGTTTAAAGCCAGCCAGGCACTGTCCTTCCCAGTGTTTAGTCCATCCGTTGTTAGGAAAGAAGGTGGGTTCCGAGAACCGTCGATGCCTAGAGCATTCTTATATTCATATGCGGTGACTACGAGGTCCCAGCCTTGATGCTGCGGATGGAGAGTAGGGGGACACGCCTAAAAACTGCAGCGCAGTGAGCTAGCCAGAGACCACCGCAGACCCAGGCGCGCTCACTCCAGCGCGTGCGCAGACGCGGTGCATCCACTCTCCCTTCAAACCCGCATTTTCTAGCTATTCGAGGAAAAAACCGATCCCTTTGTTACTATCTGTGCGCGTGTATATGAGATAAACCGTGTGCTACTCAGGGAGAGAGGAAAAGGGGTGTTAGAGTCTGTTCCCTACTATCCCAGGTTGAAGGTCACTGCTTCCCTACGCAGGGCTAGTGTGATGTGATCCCTTTTATTCTCTACGGAGAGAGGCCCAAGTGACTCAGGGTCACTATAGGGTAGAGCTCGCAGCTGTTGAGCGAGGGACGGTCTGCTAGAACCATCCGCAAGCTGTCATCGCCTCTCCTTTCCACAAGGGGTGTGGCCTTAAACTGAATTCTAATGTACCACGAGAAGCAGCCCAGAACAAAAGCCTTGCTGCCTGTGATTGCTAGGGTGTCCTGACTGGAACTCTATGGCCAGAGTTCGCCAGATACGACTGGCTGCGGGTGTTCAGTTCAGAGTGGGTTGAGAAGAGAGGCAAGAACAGTAAAGGTGTGTCCACAAGCCCAGTAACAGGATTCCAAGGACCCAGGCCCCGATTTTCAATTTTCTCACCCAAGTCTTCCTATAGATGTTGAAGCGCGAAGAGCGAATATCTCCCAAGGTCACACAGCAAGCTAATGACAGGGCTCGGACTGCCTCCAGGGTGCCCAAGCTTTCAGGGAAGGTGACTACATTCACAGCCAAAGGGGCCACTGAAGGGCGGCGGCTGCGGTGCTCAGTTGACCTGGAAGTAACACTGCGAGGGTGTCACCAGCACTGCGATTATAGATGCCGCTGTGCAGCGGTCCCACCTGGCTGCGCCAGCCGAGGAGCAATCCTGGAATCCCCGGGGGCTCAACTCTAAACCGGGTAATCTGAGCCTGCCTCTCTCACCTACTGGGTTCCGTGCTCCGCTTCTGTTTCTGAGCCAGATCTTTTGCAAGGTAGCTGATTAAAAACTCGTGTTTATGATTCTCCACATGAAAAGGCCTTTCCTCTCGGATTTCTCTCAGTGGAAGAGGTTTGGAACAGCGTGACCAGAAATCCTCCTGAATCCTGGACCGCCTGGGGATGCAGCCTGGGGGTCCAGGATCAGCTTTCCTTTCGTGCATCTTGCCTCATTGTCCCCACAGGACTTGTCTTTGGGTTTACGGTGTTTAGCATTTTAAGTTTTTGCAAAGAGCTGCTTTGCGTGTGTGTGTGTGTGTGTGTGTGTGTGTGTGTGTGAGAGAGAGAGAGAGAGAGAGAGAGAGAGAGAGAGAAGAGAGAGAAATATTGACAACAGCTTCGTCTTTCCCTAAAGGCTTTATATTCATCCATATTACTCAAAGGAACAGCTACTAGGAAGCAAAATAGACGGGTGCGGGTTTTTTGTTTGTTTGTTTGTTTGTTTTTGTTTTTTGCCTCTTTATATTAGATTCTTCTCACACTATGTCACACACCAGACCTGAAAATTTTAAGACAATGCATTTCACGATCTTTACATGCCAATTAATTTTGATGATGCATTAACCTTCAAAAGACAGGTGCAGAGGTGTCTCTGTGCAAAATCAAAGCCGACATTTGTTTCATTCAAGGAAGGACCTAAACGGTCACAATGAGATCTGCTTTTACAAACATCAGATTATTTTCAAGGGCAAATCCCCAAATGTGTACACAAAGGGTCGTTGTTTTAAGCAACGTTGAATAGAACAAGAGACTTTTCATAAATACATAGTAAAATTCGAAAATGTTTTCTTAATAAAAAAATGTATTTTGACCCATGTTTTGAAATCACGGTACAGTAGTTCAGGGTTTTTGCCCATCACTAGTCTATATTCCCCACTTAAAGTTCAGTTCACCACCCCCACAGCCGAGATGTACGCGGTTTCCTAGGCAACACACATTTTGCCACTGAATGAAAAGGAATTGAAAGAAGGACTGCAAAGGCTGCGGTTCCCTGGTTATTTCTTCCCCAACCCCGTCCGCCCTTCTCATTGCTAGAAATTGTTAGAAATATTGGGAAGTTATCATTCCTAACCTATATGTAAAAGAGCCAAATGCCCAGAGAACTGGACTTAGAAAGAGGTCGCAGCCATATAGTAAGTAGCGTGGGTGGGCACTGCAAAAGGGCTCCTGTGTTCGACTGTCTCCGGTCAGCCTGCCCAGGTTCACCCTCCGATTCTCTCTTTTCTCCCCTTCCCTCTTAGAAATGAGTCATTATTGTGCTGCACCGTGCTGTCCAAAGCTCTAGAATGAAGGCACTACTTGGGTGGGTGGGGGGTTTGGAGCCCCCTGTCCTCCTGCTGCGGTGCGGTTCTGTAGGGATCAGCCACTCAGGCAACAAAAGACTCGGATCTGCAGAGGAGAAAATTCCGCATCTGCAGGGAAAATTCCGCATCTTGAATGCAGCAAAAGCATGCGGTCGCGCCGGCACCTTGGTCTTTGTTTCTCTTTGGGGCTGGGTGTTTTCCCATGGCCAGTGCTCATGAATTTGAATTCTAAAAGCCTACATCCAGTCATCAAGCCTTTCACAAAAGAGGGTTGTCTTCCTTGTCACACAAATCAGCAGGAGGAGGGGAACCCCTGATTTTTCCAGGGCATCAGTTCCCTTTCAAGGGCTGCCCCCCCTCCTCCTAGCAAAGTTTTTTTTTTTTTTTTTTTTTTTTTTTTTTTAATTCTTCAACCTGGAGCCCAGAGGAGCCCAGGAATGCTCACAGTGCAGCTTGGGAAACTGCATTTCCGTAGTACAGAGTCACCCAGGGAAGACTACAGAACCAGAAGTCCTCAAAGGGAGGCACGCTAGAACGCCTGCCTGTGTGTAAGGCGCTGTCTGTGAAAGCCATCGGTGTGAAAATGGATCCCTTTCTAAATGGTAGAGTACACAGCAGAAGACAGAGTGGGGGAGACATTTTAAGTGAAGGAGGCAGATTGCTGTAGTATCAGTGTGACCGTAGGCTGCCGCCCACATTGTTCCGCGAACAACTGCTGCTTGGCAGTGTCTCCGGAGCTCACGGTCTCTCCGAAATCTACCACAGACCCGTGCTTGTCATTTAAATAAAATGAGAATATTCGTACACGCTAACCCCTCTGCCCTTTACCCTAGTGAACATGAGCCAAAACCTCTCAGCAAACCAGTCTCTGCTTTATTTCCCAGTTGGTGCCTACTAATAGTCACGGCATGTTAAAAAAAAAATCATGAAGAGGCTATCTGAGAGAATTTGATACTCCTCCTTTTAAAGTAGTTTTTTGTTTGTTTTTGTTTTTGTTTGTTTTTTTTTTTTTAAAGGAAACTTGCGCCGGACACGGTGGCACACGCCTGTAATCCCAGCACTCGGGAGGCAGAGGCAGGCGGATTTCTGAGTTCTGAGACCTGGTCTACAGAGTGAGTTCCAGGACAGCCAGGACTACACAGAGAAACCCTGTCTTGAAAAAAAACAAAGAAAAGAAAAGAAAAGAAAAGAAAAGAAAGAAAGAAAGAAAGAAAGAAAGAAAGAAAGAAAGAAAGAAAGAAAGAAAGAAAGAAAGAAAGAAAGGAAGAAAGGAAGGA
This sequence comes from Apodemus sylvaticus, assembly GCF_947179515.1. Classification (NCBI taxonomy): domain Eukaryota; kingdom Metazoa; phylum Chordata; class Mammalia; order Rodentia; family Muridae; genus Apodemus; species Apodemus sylvaticus. The sequence continues at coordinate 33,094,013 of NC_067485.1, read as the reverse complement.
AGGAAGGAAGGAAGGAAGGAAGGAAGAAAGAAAGGAAGAAAGGAAGAAAGGAAGGAAAAAGAAAAGAAAAGAAAAAGGAAACCTATCAGAAGGTTGAGTCTGGTATGCATATTCTACTGAGGTTTGGTCTGTTTCTATGTATTGTAAAGCTGAATTCTATACCAGAAGGTCTAGGCCTACAAATTCTCATGCTTACCTGCCTTTGTTGTGCGTGCCTTGTTCTTTAATTTAAGTATATGTTAAGTATAATGCTAAACACTGGCCCTGGTTACCTCAGGGATGAGAGATCCTCACACAGACCAAGTGATGCTTTGTAACTTTGCCCCTCCCCAAGTCAACTCTGATTGGTCAATAAAGATGCCTGCAGCCTATAGCTGGGCAGAAGAGTGGTAGGTGGAGTTTGAGTTCCCTGGGCTTGGGGTCTGAGGCAGGACCAGGAAAAGAAAATAGATAGAGAAGGTGCAGTCCTGGTAGGTAAATCATGAAAACATGGCCACCAGGGCTGGCCAATTGGGGTTAAGAGCGGCCCGCCTGGAATATGGCAGGCCATAACTCAGGGTTATTGACAGAGAAGTAGATACTAATAGCTTAGAAGGTAGACATCTGCCCAGCACTAGGTAGCTTTAAAGGCTCATCATAAATATAAAGGTTTTGTGTCTTTTTTTTCCCCTGGAAACTGAATGATATAAGGGGAGTAGATACCCTCGTATGAGATTAAATATTCTCTACAACATATTTTAATTAAAAGTGTGCCAAAAAGTAGAAGAAGGAAGAGAAGAACTCATGTTCATGGCAGCGTAGTCCACAAGAACCAAAAGATATAAATACCTTGAGTGGTCATGGATAGACAACTAGATAGAAAACATGGTCTGTCTGTATATATGATGAAATGTCACCTAGGCTTTTAAAAGAAGAAGTTCTTATTCAAGAATTAATCCTGAGGCTGCTATGTTAAGGGAAAATAGACTGTGATAAATAAGACAAATCTATATGATTCCATTTATAGGTGTTATATAGAGGAGTCAAAGACAAAGAGACACAGTAGAATGGGGGTCACCGGGGATTGCAGAAGGGGAAACAAGGGTTATTTAATAAGCACACAGTTTCAGTTTTGCAAGATAGTCATACCGCAGTGAACACATAATCATTCCCTTGAAACTGGTTCCAAGATCCCACCCCCATCCCCAGAACACTGAAATCCTCAAGAGCTTCAGACTTTTTATACAGAGATCAGTATTAACAAAAAGGCCATGGTCCTCCTCCCATGTCTTTTTTTCTTTTAAGATATATTTATTTATTTTATGTATATGAGTACACTCACTGTAGCTGTCTTCATACACAGCAGATCCCATTACAGATGGTTGTGAGTTACCATGTGGTTGCTGGGAATTGAACTCAGGACCTCTGGAAGAGCAATCGGTTCTCGTAACCACTGAGCCAACTCTCCAGCCCCTCTCATGTCTTGGAGTCATCTCTGGAAAACTTTTATTATTTAATAAAAGTAAATGCTCCCAGTAGGCTGGGGGGGGGCATTGGTGTGTATTCAGCAGACACAATCTCTTAACAAATAGGAATTCCTTCCTATTTGGCACTCATGGATCAATGTTGGTCATGTGCCTCATTTTTGATGAAAAGATCATTGGGGCATGGTTGTGGCTAAATTCTGCTGGAGAAACTAAAGGAAAAATTGAAAAGAAAAATACTGCAATGCTCAATGACCTCTATGGAGAGAAATATGTGGTTTTGAAAAAAAAAGAAGAAGAAAAGAAAAGAAAAGAAAAAGCAAATTCACAGCCAGCAGAATGGGAAAAGACTTGTCAGAAAGAGAGGAAGAGCCAGCTGCAGCCTTCCCGGTAGAGAAGTGAAGAAACAGGATCCGTTATGGCCAACGGAAAGACACTGCAAGCCCCAGATTGTGCCTCATGGCAAGAAAACTCACAACAGCTGCTCTGTTGTTCTCGCCGTAGCAGACAGTGAAACACGCCAGCCTGTGTGGGGAGCGGAGGAAGTCCTGAATGTGTGAAGTCCTGAGTGGATGTGTGTAGACATGAGCTGGCCATGCCAAGGCCCCCAAAGTCTCAGTCCCACAGGAGTGGCAAAGTCTGACTTGGGTGAGGTTCAGGGAAATGCCAGACATCCCCCCTTCGAGACCCCTGATTCATGTGTGGATGTTGGCAGTGTGTGCCAAAAATATCTCCTGAAGCTTTGCCACTCCACAGTGTTAATTGCCTGAAAACTGCTCCGCTTCAGACACTACACCTACAGAGATTATTAGCAAAACCCGTCTTCTTGATTCACTTATATACCGTAAACCCTGCCTCCATCTTCAGCTAATATGCAATTACCCCACCTCTGTCTTCAGCTGTATAACGCACACACTCAGTTTCTAGGCTGCTGCAGCTCAGCTATTCCATCAAAGAATCCAGTCCACCTCATCCCGGCTCTTCAGTCTATGTGTCTGTCATTTCATCAGTCTGTCTTTTCTTCATTCCCTCAATGCCCCAGTCAGACTAAACTCTGAGAGCTATGCACTGATGCAGCAGGCCTGGGAATGAGATGAATACAGTGTTACCAGAGACTTCCAGAGATAGCTTTTCTACTTTTTCTGCTCACTAGTGGGAAGGACACACAAACTCTGTCCATCATCCACAGAAGTGATGTGTCACAGTTCTACGTTACTCTTTGGTTGTGGAATAGTGGTAGCACAGAGGGCTGATGAGAATGGGCCCCAGTGTGGTTCTCGGTTGTCTGGCTTAAAATATGACTAGAACATGGGCTCAGAAAACTTGAGCAATAACCTCAAGAAATCTCTTCCTTCTTATAATGATGAAAGGGAAAGGGAACTCGTGTTGAGACGACCTTTTGCCAGTGTTCAACAGGGAAGGATATTTATGGAGTCCTCAACATAGTGGGTTCCCAGGTCTCTCTAACATTTGTGTACCTGGAATTCCTTCTGGGCTCCTCTACTTAGAGGTCTTTGCATGAATGACTCAGGATTTCATGGGGTCACTGTCTGTGGCTTCCATTCCTGGGGAAGTTGACTGATAAAGTCAGGTGCTGTGCTTCTGACTGGAGATTCCCTATCTGCCTTCTTTCCATCCAGCACCGGAGGATTCTTTGGATCATCTTTTGAAAGACTCATATTGAATGTCTCCAGGCTCCAGAGATTCCCCTGTTCTCATAGCTGCTCCCAGGAGTGTTTGCAGGCCCTCTGAGGCCTTCAATGTGACACGGGTGTCCTACTGGTGTATCTCTGTTTGCCGTGGTTTGGATACAGTTTGAGTGTATGCTCCAAAAGTTCATGCACCAGATGCCCGGTCCTCAGTCTGTTGATGTTCAGGTGAGGGAAACTTTAAGGGATGAGGCCTAGTGTAAAGTGAGTGGTCCTTGGGAGCCTTGAACACAGAAGAGATTACTGCGTTTCTCCAGGGACCCCTGTTGGTGCCCCTGAGCACAAGCTGTAATGTATGGGCCTAGCCCTTGGAGCTCTCTGGTTTCCTGTCTTATCAGCTGATCATATTCCCATCAAGGTGCCACTTGCTATGCTATTTACTCAGAGAATCCTCACTAGAGCTGTTTAGTTGCAGGTAGCATATTCTCAGACCTCCAGACTGTAAGCTAAATAAACCTCTTTTTCTGAATGAAATGCCCAGCCATTTCATATAAAAACAGAAAATGGACCAAAACATTTATTTATCAAATAAATTTCCATCTCATTGAGCTTTGTATTTACTCCATCTTACCAAACATTGTGTATCTTTAGTGACAAGTGAAGATCCTGAAGAGAAACCCTCTTCAATATTATCTCTCTGTTTTCAATGACAACACCAATAGTTTAGAAACTGGACGTCGTTGTTCAGAGCCTTATTGGGGTGCTGTTCTGCCTGGCAGGAGTCTGACATTGACCAAACAATTTGACATTGGCCAAGGACAAAGAAATGGGCTGCTTGGCAAGAATCTGACTTTAGGACATTGCAAAGAAGTAAATCCAGGCAGAAATCTGACATTAGGGTGCAACAAAGAAGCAGGCTTCAGTCGTGTTTATGACTTTAGGCTAGGACAAAGAAGTAGGCTCAGACATCTTGATTATCCTTAGAAACAGTGATCACGGGACTTTGTGTTTATCATCTTGCTTGTTCCTTGACTATTGTCTTGCTTGATTCCTCATTGTACTACTCGCCCTTAATACCAGCATGTAATTAAAATGGTATAAAAGTGGATTGGAAAAAAATAAACCCTCCTTCAGTTCAAGAATTGACTGAGGCCATGCTGCAGTTTCGTCTAATTGTCTCTTTCTTTTCAATCCTCACTCCTGTGCTGGAGGAACTGTTGACTGACTGAACTGGCTTGGTCACGTTTATGACTACGTTATGAAAATAATGTACCTTTAACCAATACTTTTAAAGCTCAAAATTACCAAGTTACTTCAAAAATTGAGAGGAGAACATGACTGTGGTGTAATTTGAGGTACAGTTGAGAGTTCCTTTGATTAATATTAATTTCCTCACTCAGGAATCAAATGATCTAAATTCCATCACCAGGGATTTGTCCTTGTGTACCACACACACTTGTATCCTGGAAACCTATCTGAATCATGCTGCTCCTGAGGGAGAAAACTTAGTGCCTATACTGCCTTTAAAGTATACTGCTCAGATCCAGTTTTTATCATGATCAGAGATCCCAGGAAGTAAAGACTATCTTGAAATGGGAGCTGAGACTTGCTCATAGTGCCCACAAGCTGCTGTGATTCCAGGCTCGGGACCAAGCACAATTCTGTTAGGCTAAACATCCTTCTAAAACTCACAAGAAGACTAGATCACAAATTGTTGATAATTATTTGGAGATGGACCCTCTGAGGATTCTGAGTTCAATCATGAGAGTGGGATTCCCACAATGACATTGGTGACTTTAAGAAGAGGAAGAGACATGAGGTGACATTCTTTTTCTGCCTTGCCAAGTGATGTCCTTGGTGTGTGAGATATATAGCACAAGGCCCTTGTCTATTGTTGAATAGAGGTGTCTGTACCATGCTTTAGGATGCCCAGCCTTCAGAACTATGCACCCAATGACCCTCTTTTCGTGAAGATCTATCCAGTCTGTGATGTTCACTTGTATCAATAGAAAATACTCATCTTTGAGCTATACTGTACTGGTGCCCTCCTGAATAGACAAAGGGGAAAGATCTGGTCGATACTTCAAAGTATAAATTTCATTGTGGCATGTAGAATTCACCTAACAAATATTTACCAGGTGTTGGTCTCTGTCCCATGTCCCAGCAAGGCAGCGGTGACCAAATCAAACATTTCTATTCTCCTGACCTCACACTGCAGCGGAGGTGTTGCATTAGAAAAGTAGAATTTCTCAGGGCTGTGGCTGCCTATTTATTTTCTTATTCTTTAGGGCATTTTTTTAAAAATCAGTTTTATTCTTTCTCATACCTTCCTCATTTCTCTGCTAAACAGTGTAGTGGGACTAAGTAATTAAAGGGTTCAGCTGGTTTTGATGGCACACACAGTCTGAGTCACACTGACACTCTGAGAATTGACACTATTCCATCCCCACCCCCACCCCATTTTCCTTCCTTTCCTCGCCTCAGTTTTCAGTTCTCCTTATTTCTTTCTCTCTCCAAATAACCCCAGATCACCTGAACCAGAGAAAAGAAGTGACTGACTCTGGGAAGAAGACAAAACTCTGCGCCTATAATCTTTGTAAGAGCCTCACTAAGGAAACCCTGCATTGGAAGACATATTGGAAAAAATAAACAGTGCTTGCCATCATTCTTTAGCCAAGCATTGTGGTACATGCCTGTAATCTCAGCAGTCAGAAGGCTGAGGCAGGAGAATTCTAAGTTTGGCACCAGTCTGGATTATATACCAAGATCCTATCTCAAAAATAAAAATAAAAAATGATTCTTCAATGCTATAAAGTCTTCCCTCTGGACTTCTCTATGTTTTCCACAGCAGAGCAATACCACATAAAAGGTCAAAGATGTGTCTACTTCCCAACATACAAACCCACAGTCAAGATCTCCATCCATGCCTAGGAACAAAGCCCCCTTAGCTGGCTACTACTTTTACCATGACAATTTGATTTTAAAACTTAGCATGAAGCTGCAAAATTCACTCTGAGAAGCAGCCCACCCAGTTGGCTTTCTCAGCCTCTCACAGACTTTCCGTCTTGGACAAGCACCCACTTACCTAAGGCTCCCAGTGGGTGGGAATAGAAAAGTGCTGCCCACCTTCTTCCTCACCCCACAGAGGAGCTATGGGTTGCAATCACGCCACTGTGAACTCTTCCAAGGCTGACCCTGCACGAGCCCAGGCTGCCGTTATAGGAGTGTAACAACACATTAAAGGTGGACGGACCTCTCACCTCCTTGACCTTTGGTAGGTCTTGTGTTCTTTCATGCCCCTCACCTTCATGCATGGTGTGTACTACAGGATTGAATGGTTGTTCCCTGAATATTGTTGAACTCTGCTTGCCTCCTCTCTTCTCATAATTATTCACCTTTTGCTTTTAGGTTACTGACCACAGGAAGAAGGTCTGCAAGTTGTCTCATTGTATTTCACGTTGTATTGATGATCCTTTGCTCTCCAGCCAGAAGAGATGCTGTGATGTTTCTGGGTTGTTTTTGGTTGGTTTGTGATTTTGTTCTGTTTTATTTTATTCTTTTTTTAAAAATAGGCTCTTACTATGTACCCCAAGCTAGCCTGGAAGACCTATCTTCCTTAGCTCTGAATGCTGGGACTACAGGCATACACCACCTGTCTTAGTTTACTTTTTATTGCTATCATAATAGCACTGACCAAAAGGAACTTGGGGAATGTCCTAGTTGTGGTTTTTATTGCTATGATAAACACCATGACCAAAAGCAAAGTTAGAGAGGAAAGGGTTTATTTGGCTTACACCTCCATATTGTGGTCCATCAGTGAAGAAAGTCGTGCAGGGTGGGGACCCGGAGGCAGGAGCTCATGCAGAGGGCAAGGAGGAGTGCTTCTTACCGGCTTCCTTCCCATGGCTTGCACAGACTGCTTTCGTAGAGAATTCAGGACCACCTCACCTACTCAGGGATGGTACCACCCACCATTGGCTCATGATTCTGAAGGCCGGGAAGTCCAAGACTGAGTGGCCATATCTAGTGAGGGCTTTTTTTCTTACATCATTCCCTGATGAGAAGTGGAAGATAGAAAGATAGACAGGAAAGGCAAGGTGTGTGTGTGTGTGTGTGTGTGTGTGTGTGTGTATGTGTTACAGTATTGGGGGGGGGAGGTTTCTTTTTGTTTAGAATCCACTCAACTGAGAACAACTCAACTGAGAACAATTGAGCTTGATGGCCTAAGCCCCCCTTTAAGATTCTACTTCTCAATACTAATGGAGTTATGTTTCCAAGACATGGGTCTAGTGAAATAACTCAGTGGATAAAGGCACTTGCACCTGATCCTGATGGTTTGAGCTCCTTCCCTGGAACTCACATAGCAGAAGGGGAAATAACTCCTACAGAGTTGCCCTTTGACGTTTACATGTATGCCACAGTGTACCTATACACACATGCACACATACACAATAAATAAAAATGTTATAAAAATGCTGTTTCCAATACATGAAAGACACATACAAACCACAGGAGGCATGGCTCACAAAAACTTGATATTCACCTTCACGAGTCAGTGGACACCCTAAGATCTAGAGCCCTGGGGCCTCAGACTTCTCTTTTAAATTCCCCATTGAAAAAAGATGATGGTCCTTGGAAGTCACTCTTTGGGTCCCAAGATGGTAGTGGCAAGGTGACCCTGTCTTTCTGTGACCATATCTGTCTCTTGGAATCTTCTGCTGGCCTTTATTCTGCTTTCTGGAGCAGCCCAACATGGGAGAACAGGGAGGAAGCACAGGTTGGAGTTTGGTGCCAGGAAAAACACATAACCCCCAAATATTTATAATTATAAAGCACTCAGCTATATGTCAGGAATCCCGGTGCCTATTCCCCACTCACCTGCCAGGGCCTAGGGGCAAGTTTTTTAACCTGTTCTGCTCCTGAACATCACTGATCCTCCAACTTCCTAACCCTTTAAAACAGTTCCTCATGTTGTCAAAGGGATCACCACCCACAGGTTGAGAACTGAAGCTCTATGTGTATATCTCCCTCCTGCGGTTGCTCAGAGGCCTAGACATTCCAGAGAGGGCCTGCTATGGTGTTTGTCACAGAGTATGTAATTGGCAACTCGTATATTTTTGGTTTGTTTGCTTTGTTTTGTTTTGTTTTGTAGAGACAGAGTTTCTCTATGTAACTCTGGCTGTCCTAGAGCTCACTCTGTAGACCAGGCTAGCCTAGAATTCACAGAAACTCACCTGCCTCTGCCTCCCAGGTGCTGAGATTAAATATGTACTGCTACTCCTGGCTAACTTGTAATTTTTTAAAGATTTATTTTATATATACATGTGTGTATATATACGTGTGTGTGTGTGTGTGTGTGTGTGTGTGTGCGCGCGCGCAGTTTTGTCCACATTCAGTGCCCTTGGTGGTAAGAAGGGGGCATGGAATTCCCTAGAATTGATGTTACCATAGTTGTGAGCTGCGGTGTAGGTGCTGGGAATAAAAACCCAGTCTTCTGCAAGAACAGCTAGGGCTTTTAGCTGCTAAGCTGTCTCTTCAGCCCTAAACTTTTTATTTTTAATTGTGGTAAAATACACATATAGAAACATACTATTGTGTTAACATCAGCACCATCCACCTCCAGAACATATTGATGTCACAAATTTGAGGCCACGGAGTGTTTAGTCACCTTTCTTCCTGGCCGGACAACTCCCATTCCACTGTCTGTTTCTAGAAATCTGATGACTCCATATGTGTCTCATGTGAGGTATGCCAGCCCTTTATGCTTTTTCCTCTTCTTTATTAGGTTATGTGGTTCTGAGGATCAAGCAGGGACCTTGTGCATGCCAGGCAAGCACTCTGACCACTGAGACACATGCCTCAGCAGGTGTCCCTTTCTGGGTGGCTTACTTCACTTTGCATAATGAACTCAAGGTTCTTCCACAGGGCAGCAGGTGCCAGAATCTCCTTCCTTCCTCAGATAAGATGGCCTGACTGAGTGGGAGCCCCAGACTCTCAGCTAACAGGTTTTCTAGAGGTCAGTCAAGTGAGGACGTTTTTTTGCTGAGTTAAGTTCTGCCCTTTGCTCCCTTCCATTGCAGGCTTTCCTGGTTTCTAGAAAGGCTTCTAATGTGCTCCATGCTGAGTCCCTACCATTTGTTCAGTTTTGCCTCTACCTTCTGATCCCCCTGCCTCCCCTGGATTGGCTTCTTGGATGCTTTTGCTCCCTACAGCCTTCCTCTGAGTCTCCCTTGGCTTTGACTTAGCCACTTTCAGGAAGCCACCCCACTCTAGCCGTGCTCACCCCAGGAGGCTAAGTCACTAGGTCTAGCCCTTGCTGAATTCTACTGTGGTTATTTGCTCCTCATTCTCTTTCTCTAAAATTAGTTTTGTCTACTTCTGGTGTTCCCCCCCCCCCCAGGGGGGGTGGTTCCCACACAGCAGGGCATCAATAATTGTAGGATTGGCTACTGCTTGGCTACTTGTCTATCAAAGAGCCGGGTTTCTGGATAAAACTACCTACAATTGCCGGGAAAACCAAACAAAAAATAACTATGCACAATTATCATTAGAATCAGTGAGCTTGATTGTCACTTGTTATCGACTGGGATTATAAATAAAACCTTTTGAGCAGATGCTGAACATAACTTGTGGAATTCATTCATGTTTTGCAGATGATTCAAACATCCCACATATCCCTAGTTCTTTAAGGTGCTGTGTTTGGCTAATACACATCCATTCCAGTGGAGGAGAGGCAGGGGTCACCGTTCTCAAGGGCATCTTTGTGTCTCTCCAGCATTCAGTACAGTGCCGGGTGCACAGATGCCTTCAGTAAATGTTTGCCGAGTGAACCCAATGAATGGACATTTTGTCACTGGATCTGTTCATTTATTCTCTGGCTTGTTCCCCGGCTCTCCTTGAAATACAGCTGCTTTCATTGGCTTCGCCTTTATTTACTGGGTGGATGTGCTTGTTTTCATCACCAGGAAGAAAAAGCAAGCACAGAAATAGCCTTGCCGCGGCAGCCATAGTTCAGCAAAGGAGCCTCTTTTGTGCCAAGAACGGACCCGCCCACAAGTTGGTGGAGGTGTAGTCCGGGTGCTCAAAGGGCCCTCTGTGGGGAATCAGAGGGGCAGTGGATGGCAGGATTACACACAGGCTGTGAGTCACCAATGTGAGAAGAGCGCTTTAATCATTTTAGGAATAACCTGAACTAAACCGAGCCCTTCTGCCCCTCCTCCTCCCCAGGCAGGGATGCATGATGGATCTGCTTCGGCATCACAAGCGGGGGAGATGGGGGAAGGGAAGGGAGGAGCGGGAGCTTTTGTTCTGCCTCCTCCCAGGACTGGCTATCTCCATCTCTAGCACAATGCTCTGAAGTCAGGCAGAGGTTCCTGAGAAAATAACAGATTTCCCCAGGGGACAGGATGACCTTTCGCTCAGCCCTTGCTTGTGTTTAGGATTGCTAACTCCACCTGCTCTGTTCCTTTGCCCATCCGGGCTAAATCTTAATCTCATTTTATTCATCGTAAAATGGGTCCCAGAATCTCCAAGTCCCTGAACACTACAACATGTGGCGTTTGCTGAGAAGAAACTAAAAAAAAAATGTCGGCCCACCCCAGGAGGACCAAAGAAGCCATTCAATCCCAAGTCTAGCTTGGTGAAGCATACAAACTGCTATACCTTTGACGCAGAGCCTCCTCCTTTCAGCAGTTGTAAATTATATCCTGGGGGAGGGGAGCGACCCCTGTGTCTGCTGTGCTCTCCCTCACTTCCCATGGGAGACTCTTAGCAGGCTCAATCTTGCCAGAGTCTGGTACTGGTGATTATAGCTCTTCTAATTTTCAAGATGGCTAGCTAGGGTCATGCCACATTCAAAGGACAGCACTCTTTAATACACCCTTATGAACACTCACAGATTTTCCAGCCCAAATACAAGTATCCGATATCTGGGAGAGGATTATTCTCCCACATGTGTGCTCTTATCTGCGAAGCAGGAACAATTCCAAAAGTAAAATTACACTGGGGCCCACATTTACCTGAAATATTAAAACTTGGGGTTATATTGGGAATTCTAAGGTATCAGAAATCTAAATCAAGAGAGTGGAGTACCACTCCCCTTGACTCTAGCAGTGTGCCCTTCCTCTCAATCTCTCCTGATGTCCTCTACAAACACATTTTCTTTCCCAGCCTGCTGGAAATAAATAACCTCTGGAGCTCGTTCGGGGGAGTTGAGAGCCCTTTCTTTCTCAGTCATGAAATGTGTAGGCTGACTCGTGGAAACCTGGGAGCTCCTAAATCCAGGACAGATGGGTTTGTGCTTCTTCTCATCTTCCCAGCCCCCAACTCTCTGAGCTCGCTGGCTGGCCCGCCCCTTCGCCCCCAATGCCCTCCCCATCAGTGACCAGGTGCTTTCGGGTATCTCTCTGGCTTTTGTCAATTTCTCCTCCCATCTCTGGGGACTTCGCTGGGGCAACCTACCTGAACCCGACCCTGTCCCGACTACCGTATTCCCTCTGCTCCTGAACCCAGCAACATCCAAGGTTTCTGCTGCTATCGGTGTCCACGCCTCTCGGTGATTAAAAATAGATTTTTTTTATCCTGCAGCTGCTAAGAGCTGTATTCCTGTTTGAAACACGGCGGAACTTGGTTGTGTGAATCCGCGCATGGATCTTGTGGGCTGCCTTTTGCTGCATAGACCAGCTCCTGAGAGAGGAATCTTTTATTTATCACTCGTGGTTCATCAAGGCCCAGCTGAAGATGTCCTTCAGATGGGGAAGGGTTGAAGCAGAATCCTAGCTCCTGCTGCCTCTGCTTCTGCAGAGAAATCAGAGTGGCCTGGTTGGGAGCCCAGAGTCTAAGGCTGATCAGATGAGCAGTTAGTTATCCTTTAGGCAGGAAGGACAAGGCCGTTTTGATATTGTATTGGTTAAAACTCTATGGGGTTAAAAAAATAACAAATAAATACATGCACCAGTTTATGATGCTTGAAGGTGTGTGTGTATGTGTGTGTGTGTGTGTGTGTGCGCGCGCGCGCGCGCGCACCAGTCTTGCTATGTGGCCCTTGCTGACTTGATACTTTGTAACCCAGGCTAGCCTTGAACTTGTAGCATTGTCTTCCCCTTGCCTGTTGAGGACTAGGATCGCATGGATACACTACAGCTGGTTGAATTTTGAATTATCTTTGCCCGGGCTAGTGATAAGTGTTTGGACGTCTTTGGCCATGCTGGGTAGTCACTTCAAGCTGTTGCTCCAGACATCACGGTGAACGATGCAGACAGCTTTTCATGCTGGGTGACTAAGCTAGGGCACTGAATATTTGGGGTGTGTTGGGTGATTACATAGGCTGTGTCCTGGGGGGAGGGGAGTGTCTCTTGCCCTGCTTCCTTCCTTTCTTGCCTTTTGTGGATTCCTTCCACCATGAGGTGATTAGCTTCCACTGCATGCTCTGTTGGCTTGACATTTAGCTCACAGTCAACAGAGACAAGGGCTGTGTCCTGAAACTGTGAGCCACAACACACCATTGCTTCCGTAAGGTGTTCATAGTAGGCATTTTTGTCACAACGACGCAGGGTCTGGCTAATACAATGGGGAAAGCAGACATTTTGGCTTCCAGAGTCAGGTTTCAGGCACATGGTCAATGGAGATGGCAGGGAGGCAATTGACTACAGAGCAGTGTGTGTGTGTGTGTGTGTGTGTGACAGCATCTCTATATGGCCCAGCCAAACTCCAATGAGTTTGGATACTGGCTCCAGAGACATATATTGGTAAGCCCGCAGGATGTAAGAGGAAATCCAGTTCTTTGGGGCATAGCACTGAGCAAGAGGAGTTTCAGAGAACAGGGATACAGGAACCTGTGTAGTAGAGGCAGAACCATGATGAAGAAAGAGACAGACAGGAAAGCCGAGAGGAGGGCGAGGAGCAGCAAGGGCGCTAGGATAGGGCAGCATCCTGACCACCATTTTCCAACTCAGTAAGGAAGGAGCTGTGGAATGGAGGCTCTGGTGACTTTGGCAGGGAAAGCTCAGTGGTACTTGGTGTGAGTTCAAGAGGGAGGGGGTAGGCCTGGAAGCACAGGCCTGAATCACAGTACCGAGGATGCTGAGGGGTGACAACCGCATTCCCCAGGCCACCTTGGCAACATTGAGAGACCCTGTGTCAAAAAAGAAAAATCAGTGAAGAGGCAGGGCATGGTGGCACCTGGGGAGACAGAGGTAGGCAGATTTCTGTGAGTTTGAGATCGGACTGGTTTGTTTAATGACTTCCAGAGACTCTCTTTCTCTTTCACACATATACTCACACATGCACACATATGTGTGTTTGTGTGTACACACATATACACAGACACATACACACACACACACACAATATGAAGAAGGAAAGGAGGAAAATTCAGAAACCCCTTTGCCAGGAGCTTGCTAGAGGATAGGGTGAGGGTGGAGTCAACTTGATCTGACTATAGCCATCTTAGTTGTAACCGCCATCTTGCCCACCATATGACCCCTGACATGCATGGTACATGCAAATCTGATGTTTGACATGTTAAGAGTTTTTGAGAAAGACTGGGAATTTGTGCCTGGTCATGGCCTCCTTTGTCTGAGAAGACTTTACTCCCCTACTGTCTTAGAGTGTGACTATACTGTCTTGCTGTATCCTCAAATATGGTGCTGTCTATGAGGACTTAGTAGATTACATGCTGTGGTGACCTTTCCTTAGCTTTTGGGCCCCTTCTGCCTTTTTTTTGGCTGGTTCTCAGGCTCCATGAATGTGTTTTATTCAAACAAGATGGAGCAGGAATATTCCCATGGCTGAAGGTGAAAACAGAATCAAGGGAAGATTTTTTTTTTCTTAAGATGAGAAAAATGTCCAAGTGTTACCCTTGTCTGCCCTTGTCATATTCTTGAGGTGAGAGGAGATGGGGCCTCCGCCTGGATGGGAAGGGTTACTTTCAGGCTGGAGCATGGTCCTCTCATTTACAGTAACAAAGCCAGAAGGACACTTTCTAGGGTTTGCTGCAGCTGGCTTTGTGGACTTGCCGATAGGAAGAGGCTACCGTATGCTCTTAAGATTTAGAACAAGACCTAAAATAGGTTGATAGCTCCCTGGGGTGAGCAGAACTCTGGCCCCAAGCCACCAGGGCTCCTCAATGAAAGTCTGGAGAGATACAGTGACTCTCAGTTAATCAGATTTGTTTTTTCTTTCTTGGAACTGGATTGGATTCAGGCTCTGTGCGTGCCATATGCTAACCCTGAGCCATACTCCCAGCCCCCAATCACAAATGCTGTCTCTATGGCAGACCCAGAGCTGCTCTGAAAACACTATCTGTCCCCTAGTTATTCAGTCCCCCACTCACCTTGCAGGAAAGCAGCAAGAGGGAACTAAGTTAGTGAGGTATGAGGAAATGTGACATGTCACTTTTAGGTCAGAGCAAAAACCGCTGAGAGCCATCATTTTGGTGTTCATCTCTGCTACTGTGACCTGTGGTGGCCGGGGGCCTATCAGCTAGAGTTCCTAAAGGGACTTGTCTTCTTGCAAGCTAGATATACAGCATAAGCTAAAAATAGAACCTCTTATATCCAGTTGTTGATATAGCAAGGTCAAAACGTTTACTGTAGCATAAACTAGTCTATTTTTAACCTGGATACCACATTACCTATCATGGCGTTTAACCAAGTTTGGGTTTGAGTTTGAGTCTGGCTAAAAGCCCAAAGATCTCAGGTTTTATGAATCATTAAATGGTCCATGAACATCCCAGGAGACAGCTCCACCTGCAGGTGACTTCTGTTTCCACACCTGGAAGGAACCATTTTCATGGTCTCCTGTCCAACCACCCCCACCCCCACCCCGACCCCACCCCTAACACTGGTTCTTTCTTATCCAGTACTGGGGATTTAACTCAGGGCCTTGAAATCAGCCAACTCTCCAGCCCCACAGAGTAGTTTTTTTTATCCTGCATCTAAAATTCCCTGACAGGGCCGCTGGTGTATCTCAGAGGCACAGCCTAAGGGTCTGGGTTCCATTCCCGGGCCGAGATTAACCAATCAACCAAACCAAAACAAAACCCCTTATGAGTCTAAAGAAATCTTTTCTAGAGGCTCACAGTGGTAGTAGAAAGAGATGTATCAAAAGCCCCGCCGTCAGCTCGCTCTGTCTTCTAGCTGGCCTTCTTGGCCTTCTGCTGGCTGGCGGAGGTTGGGGTCTACTCAGGTGACCGGACGGATTGTTTCCCTGGCTTGTTTTACCGGTTGCAGAGCCTGGGGGAGGCTCCCAAGAGCAGGCTCTCAAGGACACACAGTGGCTTTTTTTTTTTTTTTTTTTTTTTTTTTTTTTTTTTTTTTAAAGCAAAAGCTACTCTTTGATCGCTTCCTTCCCATCTGCCACCTAGTGGTGCTTTTAGGAGTTACACCTTCTCGTGTGAGGCTCTTGTTACATTCTTACCTGATCTTAAACCTGGAAAAAATTTATATAGAGAGGGTTTGAACCAAGCCTCTCATTTTACAGTTAAGGTAACAGACCTAGAATTCAGGCATCAGGTTAATTAGTGGAGAAACCATGATTAAAGCCCAAGACACCTACTAGAACCTTGCACTGATTTCAATCATCTGCCTTATGCCCACTACCAGGTGTCTCAGGCTGAGCAGAGCATTGTGGATAACCCTGTTCCTGTCCTTAGGAGCGTCTGAGAGTGAGGATGGCCCTGCACACAGACCTTACATTACACCACAGAGCATTGTTCTGTAAGAGGAGGGGATGGAGGACAGGAAACAGCTTCAGTCAGCCTACCTGGGTCTAGGAAGGTTTCTCTACAAAGGGATGGCTAACTTCAGCAGACAGACTTTCTCAGGCAGGCGGGTCACCCACCAGGTGCAGTTGTGCAGAGGCAATGTCAAGTGGGGGTCTGCCAATCCTCAGCAGAAAATAAGTACCTTCCGAGAGAGTGGGATTTGCATGTCTGCAAAGACACTGAGGCTAAACATCATTGCAGGATTTATTTATGTATTTATTTATTTTTGGTTTTTCCAGACAGGGTTTCTCTGTGTAGCCCTGGCTGTCCTGAAACTCACTCTGTAGACCAGGCTGGCCTCGAACTCAGAAATCTGCCTGCCTCTGCCTCCCAGGTGCTGGGATTACAGGCATGTGCCATCACTGCCCGGCAAGAATTTTTAATTAATGAAATAAGCACAGATCTCTCTGGAAATAATACAGAGGACACACTGTAGGTTGATGGAGGTGAGTTCTTAGAACAGGAAGATCAAAGGGAGCCTCTCTCCTTGCACCAAGCACTCAGAGCATCTTCATTCCTGGAGACCTAAAGATGTATAAATTCTCTAGAGTCCATTCTCACGGAGTCCCCGTGCATTCCCATCTGGCTTTGTGCATCCTTGGGCCACTTCACCACTGCCTAGTCTCTGTTGTATGACTCCAAAGCCTCTTGTTCTTCAGTCCGTTCACGCGTGCAGTCGCCTGCTGGCCATCCCAACCCAGCACAGCGCTGCCCCCTCGGGTACCTTGTCACAGCAGACAGGAAAGTAACTGATCCAGAGCCCAGTGCTCAGACACAGCCATTGCGGCTTACTCAGAGGTTCCCTGCAGCATTCTCCGATGGAAGATGGAAGCAGGATTCTGGTCCTGTGTTCCACTTGCACAGGTTTAGAAAGAACAGCCCTCCGAATGGGCTGTTGTGAGTGACAGTGATATTCCAATCCTGCTTTCCTGGCTCTCAGATTCATGAGATAGCCCCACTGGTGACGTAATATCTATAAAGCACTGCGAGTCAGGGTCCTGAAGGAAGGCTTCCTGACCTTGAAAATGGTCACCCTGGTGGGTGGCAGTGGTGTGTCTCTGGGCAGTAGCTCCTCATCTACTCTGACTCGTGACTTGGGTTCCAGTTTCCTTTCTGTTGTGCTAAAACACTCCGACTAAAGACTAAAGGCAACTTAGGGGAAGAGAGGCTTTTTTAACTTCACAGATCACAGTCTATCATGAGGGAAGTCATCATGGGAACTTAAGCAGGGACTCGAAGGCAGAAACCATGCATGAACACACTGCCGGGCTACTGCTGAGCTAGCTTTCTACAGCTCAGGAGCACCTATCTGAGGAATGGTGCTTCCCACAATGAGGTGAACCCTACTGCATCGAAGAACGATCACAGACTTGGCCACTTGGCTGTTTGAATGAAAATGGTTCCCATAGACCAATTTTTAAGGAGGTGTGGCCTTGTGGAGTAGGTGTGGCCTTGTTGGGGGAAGTGTGTCTCTTCTTCCCGCTGCCTGTTGATCTGAAAGTAGAACTCTCAGCTATCTCTCCAGCACCATGTCTGCCTGCATGCTGCCATGCTTCTTGCCATGATGATAATGGACTGAACCTCTGAATGTAAGCAAGCCCTAATCAAATGCTTTCTTTTATAAGAGAAGCCACGGTTCTGGTGTCTCTTCACAGCAATAGAAACCCTAAGACACTGACTATCACTGCTCCAGAGGCAGTAGGACCTACAAGAATAGAGCTGATGAATGAGGCAGACTAAAATCTCATGCAATAGCCAACATTGTTCGGAGCAGTAGGCAATTTATATTCTGAGACTTATAAAGAGTCACATGAGTAAAGTTCATATGAATTCAAGCTATATACAGTAACAAAGAAAAGCTGCACATAAAAAAACATTTTTACCAATAGAAACATACAAAGGACAATTTAAATATCCGATAGTCAATAGGAAGTAGTAATAAATAATCTGAAATAAACCCACTTCTTTGAGCTATGCTGGAGGAAGCACAGAAACACATTCTAAGAACATTTCCATTTGTTAAAGAAACCGAGTCCCAAGACTTTTGTCCTGTATTCTTGGAATGTTCCTACAGCACTCAGAATTCTCACCTGACTCCATCTCTGGGGTGTGTTTCAGGAGCCCACAAAACAACGTGACAGAAGCAATTCCTTGAATGGGGCTCTCCTCTCAGTTTCTCTAGGTTGTGTCAAGCTGACAGTTAAAGCTGACTAGGACAGCATGTATGGAATATTCACATTCAGGAAGACATTTAGGAACACTGGGGAAGTGGCACCTTCTGGGGCCTTATGAATGGGGAAGGCAAGCATACACCTGGAAGGTAGGCCTATCCTTGTTCCTCTGGATAGAAGGAACACAGTGTGATGGTTTGTACATGCTTGGCCCAGAGAGTGGCACTATTAGAAGTTTGGGCCCTCTTGGAGTAGGTGTGGCCTTGTTGGAGTAGGTGTGTCACTGTGGGTGTGGGCTTTAAGACCCTCATCCTAGCTGCCTGGAAGCCAGTTAGCAGTCTTCAGATGAAGGTGTAGAACTCTCAGCTCCTCCTCCACCATGGCCTGGATGCTGCCATGTTCCTGCCTTGATGATAATAGAACCTCTGAACCTGTAAGCCAGCCCCAATTAAATGGTGTCTTTATAAGAGTTGTTTTGGTCATGGTGTCTGTTCACAGCAGTAAAACTCTAACTAAGACAAGAGTCACCAGTACTGCCTGTGGGCTGGGCTGAGGAATGGTTCTTTTTTTTTTTTTTTTTTGGTTTTTGGGATTTGGATTTTTCTAGACAGGGTTTCTCTGTATAGCCTTGGCTGTCCTGGAACTCACTCTGTAGACCAGGCTGGCCTCAAACTCAGAAATCTGCCTGCCTCTGCCTCCCAGAGTGCTGGGATTACAGGCGTGCACCACCACCGTCCAGCTGTGAGGAATAGTTCTTGAGGCTTCAGGGCAAGGTCTCTGTGGGCTTCTCAGAGGATATTTGGTGGCAATGAGAGTGAGATCAGTTTTTTAGAGAGGATTTCAGATATTCTACCTTCACATCTGCCACAGTGACTAGTGTGCATACCTGTTGGGGTGCACTGTGGTGTCCCAACCAGCAGGACAGTCAACAGGGTTCCTTAGGCCACCTAGAAGAAAGGCGATGGGGCGACAAGACAATAGAGAGGCCGAACAGCAAGTCTAATCCAGATCAAGCTGTCAAACTTTAATTTTTACACAAGTCAATATAAAGGGAAGCATACAAGGTTTGGGAGGGGTAAAGGGGGAACAATCTCAGGGGGCTGACATCATTTCTAAGAAACAGTTTCTCATAATTTCTGGGTAAGGCTAGTTATTGCTGCTGGAATTTTGGCATGATAAAGGGGGGTCATGAGGAGGTGAAGTGGAAAGGGGTTGCTATAGTAACCTATCTACAGATGAACTTCAAAAGGGGGGGGGTTTGAGATTTACGTAGGAATAGTTCCTGGCATGGAGATCTAAGTGAGAATGACTCCAAGGTACCAAGAGAGCCAGGTGGGGATGGTTCCTGGTATGGAGAGTTCTTGGCATTGAGTTCTAAGTGAGGATGGCTCCTGGCACTGTAGGAAGGCTGTCTTTGTATTCTTCCGCTGTTAATTCTGTGCCTGCAGTACTGAGTATGGGCTGGATTTTGGTATTGTCATTTTTATGACTCACCTCCATTTTTGGAAACATTACCTTCCTCACTCTCTGAGGGGTTTAATAAATATCTGATGGTCAATAGCTAGGCAGGAAAGAGAAAATGGGATTTCTGGGCTGAGAGGGGGTCTCTGGGAGAAGAAGCAGTGGTGGGAAGATTTGCTAGCATTTTGTACTGGAAGGAGAGAGAGAGAGAGAGCGCGAGAGAGAGAGAGACAGACAGACAGACAGACAGACAGAGACAGAGGGGGCAGTAGGTAATAAGGTAATGGGCCACGTGGCAGAACATGGACTAGGATATTTGGTTAACTAAGTTAGATATGCTAGCTGAGAGGAAGCCTATGCTAGGCCTAAGCTATAATAAAATTAATATGTCTCTATGCCATTACTTATCCACTGGTGGGTCCAAGAAAGTCCAGCAATGTGTACTCATTGTGCCAGCCCTGAGATGGTAGAAGATGGGGTATGGGGTAGGGTGGGGGTTGAGACAGTGGGGGGACACTAACTGATGGATTCATGTTATCATCTTTGGTGGGCCTTTGCTGGGTGATAATAGTAATACTACGATTCTCACTTACCCCGAGCTCTTCATTCTCAGCCCACACACCAGGACTCCTTGAGCTCCTTCTTCCAGGTATTTATATCAACAGGTCCCTGCAAGTGCAGCCACATCCATGAGTCTGTATAGACCCTAGCCTTGGTCCACTGCTTTACCTACACAGCATGGGCAGCCAGGTTCCATAGCATGAGTGAGGCTCTACACAAACTGCCATTCAGGCTTACCTTGTATCCATCTCAGAGGCAATCTTGGGCTTCAGCCATTACCATCTCCCTGCGGCCACAGGAGTGAATGGTGCAAAGGGCAGTCAGTGGGATGGAGATGAAAATGGCATAATGCATCAGTTTGAGTATTAGATGTCTAGACAATTCCGATCTCTTTTGACAGAGGGTGTTGAGCCAGAACCCTGGTCCAAACTATAAACATGCATTGTGTCCATTTCATGAAACTATGAATCGCTTCTGCTCCTTTTTTCTGAATGGAATGGGAAAGAATGCATCAGTGGAGTCCTTGGCCACATGCCATGTGATTGAAACCTTACTATAAGCAAAGATGATTGTGGTGGTCGAGGTCATACTGCTTTGGAGGGATGGGGGTTTATATGGTCTATTGCCAAGAGTTTACACTGCCTATTATCTATTGAGGTGCCATACTGTATTTTCATCTTCTAGATTTGACTGGTAGATTAGCAGAGACAGACAGGGGAAGGACTATCATCATTGCTTCTTCTTTTGATCTTTAAGATGGTTTACATTTGTACCCTACCCCACCTCACCCCACCCACCCCTGCCCCTTTCTCCTCCTCAGGATGCAATATTATTTTTTGTAAGGGGAAGTGCTGATACTAAGGTCTAGTTCCCTAATTGGTTCTTTATTTGTTAATAAAGAAGGCTGGGAACCAATTGCTGGGCGGAAGGTACAGGTGGGACTTCCAGGTCCCAAGAGGAAAAAGAGATGCAGGGAAAGAAAGGGGTTCTTTTCTGCCATGCTTTGGGATGAGAAGAAAGCAGCAGTCATGTCAGGTCTCCAGGCAGTTAGGGGATGCAGCCTCTACTATGGGTGGGAAATAGGGATGTTGGCAGGGGCTATTTGATACAAGTCACTGAGTTTAAGGCAGGAGGAGAAACAGATAATAATTGATAAAGGCATGCCTTTCCAGGCAGAAGGTATCTGCATCCAGCTATTGTACCACAGAAGGCCAGCTGTAAAGTAACAAGCTGAGTGTGTGTTTTTTATCCATGAATTTGAGGCTCTCGGAGGTGGGCTGGTGACAAGACCCCTCCAGGAGCAAAGGGTGGTGGGAAAGAAAAGCCAGGTCAGTGCTAGTGGGAGGATCCAAGCCTGGGGAAACAAAAGGGAGTCTCAGGAGCCAGAGTGTGGCAGCTCCTGGGCAGAGGAGGTAGCTTGTTTTTAAAACTGCACGCAGCAATTTTTTACTTGTTCGCTTTGGCTGAGTGATAATAACTTTAGAACTTTCCATTTGGCTTTCTCCACTTGGTGTGTGCCAGTTTCCCAGTGTATCTACCCTAATTATACATTCAGGGAGCAAAGGAATTACCTCCAGTGGGTCTGTAGGACTTGGGGGAGTCTTAACTTACCCGAGAGACCCCCGAGTGGACCATGCGGAGATGGGAATCGATGTAAAAAACAAGAGGAGTTTTATTCAATCCAGCATGCTGGGGTTGCCCTGCACAGGGGAGAGAACAACCCCACGCCTTTTATACAGTCCTCAGGGAATGAAGTAGGTGGTCAAAGGACTCTGGGCCTTCTCTAGCCACAGGGACCTCCCCGTGGTCTGAGGAATATAATTTAGCCTCTCCATTCTGGGAAGGGCAAGTGTTCCATAACCTTTTCAAAGTTCCTGAGCTGACCCTTCAGATCTACAGACAGAATGGACCCTTGGCTGGATTGGCAGGACTCCACTGTTGCTTGGTTTCTATATCCTATATTGCCATGTCTCATTTTAACTCTGATGCTTTACCCTTGTAGGCCTTCCTATTTCACTGGTGCACTTTCACCTGAGTGGTCAGTGGTCCTTTGGGGAAAGGGCTGAGATAATCATTATTGTTTATACTTTTATGGCACGAGGGGGCTTGATTGCCACTCAGTTACTGAGTTCAAGACACAAGCCCTGAATAAAGGATCGTTCTCATTGGTGAGACTGTATCAGGCCATTTATGCTGTCACCTTTAACACATGTGATATCAGGCACTTGAGACACTTTATTCACTGAGGCAAAGTCTCCTGCTGAGCCCAGAGCTCCCCAAAAGCTCTGCCTCTAGGTAGCCTGTTTGCCCTGGAGAATTCCTGTTTCTGGAAGACTGGGACTACAGGGGTGTTGCCATGCTTCCTTGGCTTTTATGGGGGTGCTGGGAATCTAAATTCAGGTTTTCATGCTTAGAAAACACTTTATCCACTGAGCCTTTCTTCCTGGCTGCTCGCTCCAGATTTGGGGATTATTTTGATTGACACATATATTTGTACATCAGAGTTTTGTTATGATATTTCCATACATGCATCCGATGCACTATGATTATATCCATTCTTTCTGTTACTCCCTTTTCTGCCCCTGCCCCGTTCTTTGTGGAGTCCTCACCTGCTGTTTCATTAGAGGAGATGATATGTTTACTTCCCATGTTCCGGGAATGTGCTAGAATCCTTTGTCTCTGGGTGGCACTGTTCCTATTCTTTGAATGGTTGCTGGATTGGCTCATTTACTATCATTATCGATACAGGTTTAGACTACACTACAATCACTAACTCCATGATTTGATTTATTTCTTAACTCCATGATGGTAGGACAGGCATATGCATTCAGAGAATGCTGTATTTGGGAATTTATCTATTGGAATGGCTACTTGGAAAAGAATAGCTGCACTCTACCATTGCTGTCTGGTAAGGATGTGATGGACCCAAAGCTCTCAGGCACTGCCAATGACAATGTGATGAGCATGTAGAAACATGTAGGAAAATGGCTTAGCATATTCTTAAAAGATGCAAATATACAACGGGAGGAAACAGCCATTCTACTCGTAGGCGGCGTGTGTGAGAAGCCGAAGCGCACAGGGGCTTAGTTCTATACATATGTTTATATCAGTTTTACTATTGGGAAGGCTAGGCTGACTCCATGACAGGTTTCAAATTGGCAATTCAGGAGACGAGGCCTAATTCTCTGTTTCCAAGAACTGGGCAATTCCCCCTCACCTGAGGCAAAGGCAATGGGTCAGCAGCAGTTTCCAGACCTCCCCAGTGACAGTTTCCAGTCATACCTTGGTAATGGAATGTCCCTGGAGATGGAGCAAGATAAAAGTTACCTGCCCCTGAAATGTACTAATCAGGCCGGCAAACTCCCTTGGTTGTCTCTCTGTCTTGGTAATGGTGAAAGGGTTAACTCAGAAACTTTGAAAAGGTCATAGAACACTGGCCCCTCCCAGAAGGACAAGTGTTTCCCCTCCCAGAAGGGAGAGGCTAAATTATATTCCTCAGAACACAAGGTGGTCCCTGCAGTTAGGAAAGGCCCAGAGACCGTTGGCCCCCTACCTCATCCCCTATCAACCAATTAGTTTAAAGGTAACACTGTTCTGCCAATCACATTGTGCCTAATGGCTGCTGCTGGAGAACTGTATAAAAGGCCCACGCAGCCCGGAATGTATGTAGTTCGGTCTTCATGTGCAGGGCAGCCCCAGCATGGTGGATAATAAATAAAAATCCTCTTGCTTTTTGCATTGATTCCTGTCTCCATGTGGTCCACTCAGGGGGTCTCTCCGGTAAGTTAAGACTCCCTCAAGTCTTACATTGGGAGACCCCAACATGCTGGGCTTCTGAAGAATAAAACACTCTTTGCATTTACATACTATTTGAGTCCATGGTGTCATTCTTCAGTAAATCACGGACCCTTACACTAAAAATCTCAGAAAAACTACTGAAACAATCCACAAGAACATCAGCCTGTGAACGGATAAACAAATGGTTGTATGAATATAATGGAACACAGCACAGTAATAAAATGGAGTGAAGAAGTGCTGATGCGTACGACCTGGGTGGGTCATATTCTAATGTATGAGAGAGACAAGAGAACAGTCACGTGTCTGGTGTGATTCTATTTATAGAAAACTCTAGAAAACGCCCAGTTACCTATAGCAACAACGTAGACTGGTGAGGGGATGGGTGATCATGCAAAGATGTGAGAGGGATACTTGTTATTTTGACTGTGATGGTGGTTTCATGGGTTTTACAGATGTCAAAACTTCAGTACATATATTTTACTTTTTTTGAAAATTTCATACATGTATAGATCTATCCTCCTCCCTTCCTTTAAGCTTCTCCACCCCCTAATTTGTACATTTGAAATATGTGCAAGTATTCATGTTAATGTTAATTATACTTTAATAAAGCTGTCAAAATATGACCAGATTCACTGGTCATAATTAGCAAATAGAAACACAGTATAAAAAAAAAACACTCTATTATATTACCAGTTTTGTATTAGTAAAACGAAATGCCAGAGACAATTAACTTTATAAAGAGAAGAGATTTTAGTTTACAGTGCTGGGAGGTTCAAGAGCATGGCACGTGCATTGGCTAAGTTATGGTGAGGACTTCATAGCGATTGGTGGGCGCAGTCACAGGAGCACAAATGTAGGAAGAGGTCACAGCTTGAGCCAAGAGTAGGCAGAAAGGATGGGTAGAGCTGGGTGTAGGGGTTGCTCTGGCACCACTGTGTATTCCAATGCTAAATACTGGGCCCCCCAAATCAGGTTGCCTCCTGATGAGATCCTCCAGTACACCAAATGATGTCATGTAAACCTTGTCCCCCAAGTTATTCCTGATTGGCTAATATAAATGCCTATAGCCTAGGCTAGGCAGAAGAGAGTGGGTGGAAAAAAGGTTTCTGGGTTCGGGGTCTGGGTTAGGGATGAGGTGGAAGAGAGAGGAAGAAGGAGGTCACCATGGGGCAGGTGGATCATGGGCACATGGTCCAGAGGACTGGCCTGATCGAGTAGGAGGGGCCCAGGCTGAACATGGTCAGGGACATCTCTGGGATCACCATAGGAAAAATAGACAAAATAGCATAGAGGGTTGGTATCTTCCCAGCTCTGGGGCTTTTAAGGTTATTATAAATCTAAAGGTTTCTGTATCTTTTATCTGGGAATGATATGGTCTGAAGTGGGGTAGAAACCCTAATAGATATTTAAAGGTAACAAGGGGGTGTAGCAACCCTCTGTCTCCTCCCCCCCAACTCCCAACAATATTAACCACAATGGTTGGGCTTGTTGCTTTTATAGTAATACCTCAGGAGCTCTATCAGAGGAATATTTCCTTTTCCTCAGTGACTTAGGTCTTCCAGACAGGGCCTATCCCCTGATCTCCCATGATATTCCATGATCTCCCTTGGGGACTAAGACATCTCACAATGGATCCTCGGGGTTGGGGAGTGGGGTGGGGGCACAATCCATATTCAAATTACATCACATTTTAAATCTCAATTTAATCCACTAAGAGTTACAGGAGATTTAAGCAGACTCCCTGCAGTTCCTAGAGTCTCCAAGTCAGCTGTAAAAAGCTTGACAAACTGGGCAAGTTTTTACGCCTCTCTCTCCACCCACCAAGGGACTCAGTCCAAACACTTCAGTGTCGCAGTGATTAAAATTAAAGGGTCCCTGGGCAGACATCACCACCCTCCATAGGGCTTCCCACCCTCTCTCACGTTCTTTCTCAAATCTTAAAAGCTCCCTACTATTTCCATTTTGTACTTGAGGAAACAGAGTCAGAGAGATTAAGGGTTAGATAAAGACCCGTGCTTTACATGATAGCAGCTCAGGGTGGGCCTGCCTGTCTCTGAAGAGCCTGTCTTTCCACCATGGTCTATGCAGTTCCTTTTTAAAGTTGTCTCCCAGGATCATTGCTGCTAAGTAGTGTTAGCTAGGTCCGAGACTTGCTGCAGAGGTGGGACTGGGAAGTGGTAGCTGCTAAAGCGCTCAAAGTGTGTCAATGTCTGGGCGAAGGAAGGCACTGAGAATGGCTTCAGTTCACTAACATGCTCTCCTAGGGAGAAGGAAAAGGACAGAGGTAGTTCAGTGGGTCCCCATAGGTCGCTGTCAGACTCCTAGGCGAGGCTAGGTCTCCTAATAGTACCTTTCTGATAGGGCGGGGCTAGAGCCAGCCGAGGCCAAGTTCTAGGCTCCGCCCACCACACTCGCCCCACCCCCACCTCGGCGCGCGCATCCGAGCGTTCAGCTTCTCGGCGCTCGCTTTCTCTGGTCTGGACGCCCGCGCCTGCCTGGTCTCCCTGCTGTGGCCCGGTGGCTGGCGGGATGGAGGCGCCTCCGGCCGCTGCGGGCGCGGACGTGACGCTTCACAACTTCAGTGCAAGGCTGTGGGAACAGCTTGTCCACTTTCATGTCATGCGGCTGACGGACTCGCTCTTTCTGTGGGTGGGGGCAACGCCGCATCTACGCAACCTCGCAGTGGCCATGTGCAGCCGCTACGTGAGTGTGGGCGGGGCCTGGACAGAAACTGGGGTGGGCCAGGAACTTGGCGGGGACCTGGGGGCGGGGCCTAGCCCTAGAGTAGGGGCGGACTGGTGGACCTCAGGGTCGGGGTCGAGGGTGGGACCTCTGAGGAGGGTTTGGTATGAGAGAGACATGTATGAGTGAGGCTGGCCGCATGTGGCCCTGAGAGACATCTTGAGGAGCTTCAGGCCATCCTGGGGTATTTTCCTGGACACCTCAGGCTGGAGTCCCCCTAGGGCTGCTTCTAGACTTGGGGGAACCCTGGAGTCAGTCCACACGTGAACCACCTTAGAGGGATCTCAGCCCAGCCCCTGAATTCTGAGCTCACCAGAACATAATGCTCTCCTTGCACAGCTCCCTGACATGTGCGTGTGCTAAGTCTACATTTTACACTGGGTTTAGACGACTTTTATATTGAACTTAGATTTGAGTGTCTGATAGGTACTTGACCAACAAACTCCAGAACAAACTTTCTCCTTCTGGTGGCCTTTCATCTCTGTATGGGCAACCCTACCTATTCTGAGTGCTCTCTGGCTGTCCTTGGTCCTTCCTTCTCCCATGGTTCATGTGCCCAGAGCCTCCCCATCTCCAGGGCAGGGGGTTGAATCCAAAGCCTTGCACATACATGCTTTGCCAATGCTCCACCACCGAGTTAAACTGCTTGTCCTGGTCTATTCTTTGACCATACCACTCATATTGGATGGAGGACTTATTATACACAAGATCACTTTGTGTGTGGGCACATGCATATATATGCACCCAAATTTAGAAACATGCATGCATGTATGCATGCATGCCATACACATTATATATTAGCAAAAAATAAAACAATAAGATAATTCAGGGATTGCTATTCCTCTGCTAAAGACCTTTCTAGATGAATTCAGAATATGATCCTGAGTTTCTAGTGACTCCCACAGGGCCTGTTGTTCCTTAGTGTTCTTCCCTGCCCAGTCATTCCTGCAAGACTGACCTCTGAAGTTTTAGTGTTCCAAGGATGAGGTTAGTGTCTAGTGCCTCTCAGGCTGCTCATTAAGTCACTTGGAGAATGCTTGAGACAGCCTCAGGAAGCCCTTTAAGTTGTAGCCAGTCAGGCAGTAAGGTCTATGTAATCAAGTTTTACTGAAACAAGGCCACGTCTGTCTGTGCAGACAGGGAATATGGCAGTGTTGTGCTTTGTTGGCAGGGCTGAACAGTTCTACTAGAGGGCTTGTGGCTGCTGACACCTACATTATTTACATTGTGATCATTCATAGTAAAGGTGTTCTGTTCCATGGAGGAGAGTGTCAAGGGTCGTGTGTGTGTGTGTGTGTGTGTGTGTGTGTGTGTTCTCCTTCCTATACCCGCAAACCCGTTATGTCCATAGCAAACTTTGGAGAAGAGAGATCGCAGGACAAAGTTGCTTCTCTAACTGGCCTGTCTGGACAGCAGCAGGGGTTTCCCTCCCCAGGAGGGATGATGCCGAGCTAAGCCAGCCTGAGGGCGGCTGGCCTGGGGTGTGAGGGGTCCCTGACCTATGACAGGGAGTTGAAGGAGGCACTGCCACCTCCGTCAACGTGTCCCTGAGCATGTGTCTACTGAGACCAATAAAATGTGTCCTTGAGCATGTGTCTACTGAGACCAATATCCTGTTTGACAGTTACGAATGATATTAAGAACAGTAACAAGATGGAGCTTAAAATTTTAATTTTGGTACAACAAAGCCAGCTCGTAAGGTAGATTTACTTCAGGAGGCTTAAGTGTAAATACTGTATATCTCAGCTAAATGTTGAACTAAGAGTCTATAAACAGCAGGTTTATGATTATATTTTTGTAACTAAAATTATTTCAACCAAAAAAAAAGACAGAAATAATTTTCTGCCTTTTTTTTCTTTTAATCTTGTTTGGTGTATACCTGAAGAAATTCTGAAAGTGACTTTAAGGTCTTTTTTTTTTTTTTTTTTTGGTTTTTGGTTTTTGGTTTTTTTTCTGAGACAGGGTTTCTCTGTGTAGCCCTAGCTGTCCTGGAACTCACTCTGTAGACCAGGTTGGCCTCAAACTCAGAAATCTGCCTGCCTCTGCCTCCCAGAGTGCTGGGATTAAAGGAGTGCGCCACCACCACCTGGCAACTTTAAGTTCTTACGAAATGATTTACATAGTTTCCATGCCCTGCCACACTCACTGTCTGGGAGATGTTTGATCAGTTAATCAGTTAAGTTGTCTCAACCTGGGCGGTGATGCAAGTGGACTGAAATCCCAGGCAGGTCAGGGAGAGGGCCTTTTCCTATTCAAACAGCTCCCCCCCTTCTTTTTTTTTTTGGTGCCAAATATTGAACCCAAGACCTCATGTGTGCTGGGTAAGCATGCTACTGTGTTTATACTTCATTGTTTCTTGGCCAAAACAAGATTGGCCAACCATCTCATACAAGGCTTTAAAAATACTCTTTGGATGCTGATAGCTGGTGTCTTTTCAAAGTTCTGAGTCATTTAATAACCTTCAGAAGTCCACACAGATCTTCAGGGGACGAGAACTGTGCTCTTGTAGGCTTTCCTGAGGAAGGCAGGCAACTCGCTCCTCAGCTGGGGAACCGGACCAGGCATCTAGACTCTGATCACATTTCTTGCTGCGGGCTCACTGAGTTCGTTGGCTTCCCTCCTAGTTGGAATGCCTTTCAGCATACTTTGGAGTTTGTAACACAGAAACAACCCCTGTATGTGAAATCAGTCTTAGAAACCATTAGCAGCTCCATGGGTCCCTTTTCAGGTGGCTTCTGTCTGCCTTAGTTCTACTATGTCTTCTGTGTCTGGGTCACCTAGCTGGGCTGTTGACAAGTGCCAGCCACTTGGGACACTTGTATGTCCTTCTCTTGTCCTGACACCTTGTGTGGAACCCAAAACTGCCTGGCTGACCCCGCAGGAGAATCCACAATAAGTTCTTTGTCCTTTTTCTTCTTTAGGACTCCATCCCTGTGTGCACCTCCCTTTTTGGAGACACTTCTGATACGACTTCCACTGGCCTTGCTCAGCGCTTAGGTATGTGCCCAAGGCTAATGCTTCGACACTAGCCAGATGTCACCCACTGTTTCATGCCCTAGGGTAAATGCCCTCAGAAGTAAAGGCTCTTCATGTGCTGGACGGCTGCCTCGTTACCGTTGGAAGCTGACTTCTGGCCTTTGGTCTTTTTATGGGACACATCTACACTTACCTTTCCCAACTGTTTCAGTGTCATCACGAGGCCAGGAAACTTTCAGAAACTCCCACCATCCTTCTTGGCTCCGCTCCTCAACCTGTGAGCTGATTTCTTTCTTTCTCCTTGTGGGAGAAAATGAATCCTGAGCCTCATGGCAATCTCTGTAGAGCCTGGTAGATGTCACTACTGCAGGAAGGACGTTTCACAGTCTCAGGATGACAGGTGGAGAGCTTGGTGAAGTGAATGCAGAGTGGCAGTTAGCAAAGAGGGTGAGGGTGAAGGCTCCCTCCTTCCACATGTGCCTTTTTTAAAAAAATTACAAATACTCAGGTCATTTGGGTCAGAATAACTTGTATTCTGTCATCTCCAGCCCCAGTTGCCCATGGCTGGAATAAACAGGATGCCCCCAAGAATAGTTCAGTCTTTGTGTTTTCTCTAGTCATTTCTGAGCCCAAGGTCCCCCCAAATCCTGGCTAAAGGGATGTGGAGGGAAAGAGCCCAGCCGCCAGTTTTGAGAAGCTCATATGTCAGTTGTGTTTGGAGTTGTACAAAGAAAACTATGTCGTCTTGACGAGTAGTACTTCTCACTTTGAGTCGCCTACACATGGACAGCTACCATATAGCCCAGGAAGAACACCACCAATTTAGGACTGCTCCAGGCTTGTCTTATTTTACAGTCAGAGGTCAGGGGGAACAGAAGACATTGGAGGTTGCAGGGTCCTTCTCTAGCCTGGAAACAGACTCATGAGCTGTTTCGGAAACTTTTTTTATTAGGAAGTAGTTTTGAGTTTATAGGAAAGAATTTCTGCTGAGCCTGTATCAAGGCTTCTAGTTTTTGTTCTTTCCTTTCTGTGTTTACATTTTCTTCCCACTGGAAAACATGAAAGTCAGTTGGGGACATGATGCTCCTTTGCTTCCTTGTGTATTTTTACACACAGAAGTGCTCACACACTTACGACAAGCAAGTTATTGTGTGCTCTTGTCTGCTTAGAATCGAGGGTCGAGGACACACATATGGAGGCGGGGTGCTGAGTTTGGGTTGCAGTGACAGTCCCTGGTAGAGAAGGGTGGCAAAAATTTGGTATGCCATGAACAAAAGTTTTTTTAATTAAATAATTTTTAATGTGTGTATGTGTATGTCTGAGTGTAGCTTTGTACACATGAGTGTAGTGTCCATGGAAGCCAGCAGATACTGTTGAGGCCCCTGAAGCTGGACTTACAGGTAGTTATGAGTTCTCTGACATAGGTCCTAGGAATAATACTCCAGTTCTCTCCAAGAACTGTATGTGCTTTTCATTGCCGAGTTATCTCTACAGCCCCTAAGTTATAACCCAGGCTGGCCTCAAACTCCTGATTGCCCTGTCTCTGCCTTTTCAATATATCTTACTAGAGCGTGCCACCAAAGATTTTATAACAAAAAAAGGAGGAGAGGACATGAAAGACAAAAGTAGACCGGGTGAGGACGGGGCTGCAGGGTTCTCAGTAGCCATGGAAACACTGCATCACAACTCTGCATGGATGAGGAGACCCTGAGCTCTGGTCACCTTCAGAGCAGAGATGAATCTGGAAGTTGAGTCACAGATACTGTGGCCCCCTTAACAGTTAGACCCATGGCTCTCAACCTTTCTAATGTCATGACCCTTTAATACAGTTCCTCATGTTGTGGTGACTCCTGACTATAAACTTATTTTTGTTGCTATTTCATAACTATAATTTTAAAGAACAGTGTCTCAGTTCCTAAGACCATTGGACATATGTGTTTTCTGATGGTTGCAACCCACAGATTGGGAAATGCTGAATTACTGATTGAAGTACTGATTGAAGTACTGATTGGAAGTACACTACAGTGGGCTCCTGTAGGGAGGGAGGACCCCATGCCATGCCGCTGCCACTGGGAAGATGGACTAAGCCCAGTATGATTTTAATAAGTACAGTGTGGTTTTAATAAGTACAGTGTGATTTTAATAAGTATAGTGTGATTTTAATAAGTACAGTGTGATTTTATGGTCTCTTTCCAATTGGTCTTGGTAGATCTCACTATCTTGCCATACTTGGTTTGTTCTCAGATCATTGTCTAAACTAGCAATTCCCAGACTCCCTCCCATACCTAAAGGAATGGATGGGACCCTCTGGGCACACTGCATGCAGCAAACTTATGGTTGGACCTGCTACATGTGCTGTAAACCATTGTAAAGCACTGCTTCCAATAGTGACCGAACAACTGCTTTGGTCCAGATGTACTCTTCCTCTTTCTCCTCTTCCTCTCTTCTCCTCGTCCTTTTTTTTTTTTCCTTTCTTTGTTGAACTGGTTTGCCTTGTGCCAGCATGTCTGACTATCCCTTCATTTATGTATGTTTTTACATTCCTTTTTTAAAAAATAAAAAACAGACCAGGCATGGTGGCACATGCCTTTAATCCCAGCACTCAGTAGTAGAAGCAGGTAGATCTCTGAGTTCATGGCCAGCCTGGTCTACAGAGCTAGTTCTAAGACAGCCAGGGCTACACAGGGAAACTATATCACCAAAAACTAATAACCCCCCCCCCCAAACAAAACAAAACAAACCCCAGTTTTATTGAGGTGTAATTCATGTGCTATAGTCCACCAGCTATCCTCAGGGCAAAGACAGGCGTCCTCTAGAGATACATCAGTTGCCCAGTCAATAGGCTATTCCCCAAGATCACTTTCTCTAAAAACAAACAAGCCCCAAACAAACCAAATGCAGAGTCTGGGATGTCTAATAAAGAAAATAATTAAAAGGGTCTTTGAGATTCAGAGGCCTTACTGCCTTTGACTTACAAAGGAGAATCTGGCATCCAGGGAGGTTTTGGGCTATGGTAGATCAGGGAAAAAAAACAGGCTTGAAGGTAGCTTTGTCTCTCTGCCTTCACTGATACCCTGCTGGGACTGCAGGTAAGAGTTGCAGAGGCAGGGCAGAATCACCACTGGATGCAGCTTGGTGCCTTCCACAGTAGGCTTTAGTTCTGGTATTGTGGCTACCCCAGCCTTACTGCCTGCTTTCTGCCTGTAGATGGGGCGAGGTCACTGGAATAAAGGGCATTGATGTTTTGATGGGCGAGTAGTGGTTTCTGCCGCTGCCCAGTCATTGTTGGTGAAACACTGGCTTGGACTTGCTGCCTGCTTCTGCTCAGGGTATTGCCTTCCAGGTGTGGGCATGCAGCTGAGCTTCAGTTTTGGAGTTTGGTCAATGTCTCACCTATATTGGTTCTAGAAAATGCACACTCACACATATGCATATATACAAACAAGTATGTGCCTGCATAGAATATATACTTCTATAGGGACAGAGAAAAATTATAGAGATGGGTGCAAGTGATGGAGAACTTCAATATTTCAATTATTATTATTATTATTATTATTATTATTATTATTTGAAATAACAAAATCCCTAAATCTCCAAAGCCATGTAGAGGTTTCCAGATACTAATGTGTGGTCACCTGAGAGCATTTTAGCATCGGTGGCTGGCCCCAACACCACGATCTTTCTCCTGCAGGAGTCAGGCTGGGCCGGACTCTGCTGTTCTTATTGAGCTGTAGCAGCTCCTGTAAGGTTTGTACTAAATCCCCTGTTCCAGATCCCAGCTGGGGCTGGGTGTCCGTGTGCATGGCCAGCCCCTGAGGAGTCTCCCTCACATCCTCGGTATCTTTCCCAGCAGCTCCCCAGCTCTAGGCAGGCTTGTGGAACACAGGAGACACTTGTGGCTGTCAGCATGTTTTCCTTTTTTTGTAGCCAGGAAGACCAGCAAACAGGTGTTTGTCAGCTACAACCTCTCCAACACAGACAGTAACTTCACATTACTCGTAGAAAACAGGATTAAGGAAGAAATGGAGACCTTTCCGGAAAAGTTCTGAGCGGCAGAAGGAAGAGTTTGGAACTTGTACATAAATCACACTGAAATAAACAGGTTGTTTTTTACTTCGGCTCTGGCTGCATTTTACTTTGTTTTAAAAAGGTACTTCGTGGGCTTTCTCCTCTAAGTGTGGGTGTCAGAAGGCTCGAACTGATGGCCTGGGGAAGCAAGAAAAGGGGGCTAACAACACACACTTCCTGACTGCTAGTGCTGGAGGAAAGGGGAGGGAGCTGATTGGACAGTTTAAACAGTCACTGCTCGGTTTCCGGGTGACAGTCAACAGCTACAGTGGCTGCTCCGCAGGATTATGTGCAGGGCCTGAGGCTTCTTGTCTTGTGAACTGAAAGAGTAGTCCTTGGGGGCTTCCCATGTGTTCTCCCTAAGCCTTTTGTGGTCACCTAACTTGTGCTATTTTAAGCTACCCTTGAACCTTAGTGCAGCTTTCTAGATTTGTGGGCTCAGTGGAGTCTAGTTTTTTGGCCCAGTTCTTTCCATCTGTGAAATGGCAGTGATCCCTAACTTGCTGGCTTAAGTGTGTAAAAATGCTCTGCAAAGTGACAGGCTGTGCCAGGTGCCAGGTTTGGTTTTAACTTTGTGTGTGTGTGTGTGTGTGTGTGTTTAATACCAGTGCCTCAGGTTTACACTTACCTTGGCTTTCCCTCTTCCCTTTCCTCCTCCTACTTGACCTTCAGCCATGCTAAATTCCTGGCTACTACTTGGGTTCTAATTGTGGTTTTTCCACTTGAGGTTCATGTGTTGAGATTCACGTTTTGACAAAAGGTGACCACCATTGCGAAAGAGGTCTCTAATCCTTAGGGTCCCCTGGACCCTCCTGAATTGACAATTCAGGGCTTGTAATTATTTTGTACAGTGTCAAGGAGTTTGCAGTGAGTCAGGCAGGGGCAAGAATAAGGGCATTTGGTAGTAATGGCGTCTGTGGTTTGAGGGTCCACCTCCTGTGTACTTTGATGCCAGCCCCTGTAGCCTCAGCCAGTGTTTCTGCAGTGTGAAGAGCCCAGTGGGCAGCTCCCTAGGACAGAGTAGTAAGTGACACAAAATCAGCTGTGGAGAGAAGAGTTTGGTATAAATGCTTTATTAAAGAAATATTATTTTCTTGTTAAAAAATACTACATTAGAGAAGAGAGTTTTGTGTTATCAGTCTTTCCTCACAGAATCACAGTGTAGATAGTCATTCCTTGACCTCTCTAGGAATCCTTAGGCCACGGATTAGCAGAACACAGATGAGAAAAAAAAATTCATCTTGAATGTGCGGAATTCTCAGATGGTTTTGAGAATTACACTACATAAACATTTACGTTTCATCCGATCTCAGCCCCTGACTACCTTTTAAGACTAGGACCCTTAAAGCAGAGGAGAGGCCCCACCATCCGCAGGGCAAGTGAAGGCCGCTCACAGAAGAAGCCTCGAAAGTAGTGACGTGGGGAGGCCTGATCAACTTGGAGGATTTTATTACTCGTCCGCAGTGGTAGTGAAATGCCCTTTGTGGATACCATCAGGTGAGGTAGGGAAGACATTCCAGAGGAAATCTGTTAATGGGGCAACATTTTTATTTCTGTACATTTACATACAAATTTTCCCCAAAGGTACAACAGATGCGACACCATGCAGACACGCAGCTGTGACAGTTCGGAGCTCAACATAAACTTGTGCTGTGAACAGGTACCGCCCCCATCAACACGTACAGTCACGCGGCTCTTTTAGGAAAAGCACGCATGGTTGGGTTGCAGAAAGGACAGAGGTAGGGAAGCGTTCCTCACTAGACACAACACACCATATTTCTCTGAAACACACACAATACATTAAAGTGAGGTGGTGTCCTTCAGAACAGGAAGGAGTTGAAGTGTGGGCCTCCCTCAACCCATGTGCCACCCAGGGGCTGGGTGTGTGACGGTCACGAGATTCTTTGAATGGCACTTCTAGTTCAGGGACTTCTCGTTTGGCTCTGGGAAGTAATCGTGACTGTGATACTCCCCTTACGAGGTCTGGTTTTGCTTGCTTTTCATTTTGTGGCCAAACCCATTTACCAGCCCTGTCCTCCAGTTGCAGGTGATTATAGTCTTAAAACACAAAAACATCTAAACCTTTTCCCCTATTTGTCTTGGGTGCTAATAATTAGATATTTCATAATATTTGACTTAATAAAGAGCACAACGAAGAACTTAGCCAACCCCACCTCAGCTGTTCACATGTGCATAACTTATGAAAACAGGTGTAGGGATGGGGCGAGTAGACTACATAACCTTTTCATGTTCCCCTGGGAGGGACGGGCCCAGCAGAAAGGGCCAGTGCTTGAAAAGCGTCTGCCCATAGGGGGCACAGGGCCGAGTTTAGGGATGACAGTTTGGTACTAGGGAGCTGAGCTGTGGCCATCTTCTGGAGCGAGGGCAGAGTGTCTGAGGCCTGGGTGCCCTGCTGTCTTTCTCACTTGGTCAGACCACACAGTAAGCCTGCCTACAAGCAAGCCTTCCTGTTTTGGCTATCTTCCATGAAGGTGTTCTAGTATCCATGCACTGAATCGGAACTGAACTGCTCAGCCTTCCCCTGAGGCTGCCACCTGAAGGTCAAGACTCTGCCAGCAGTCAGCCTTCTCAACTTCCTCTGGTTGATGGTCCCCTGGTCCTGCCGCAGTGGCAGCACTCTGCGAATCCCTGATGGGTTGCCTCTGGTCATTGCAGCCAGTAACACTGTCTGCATTGGCCCAGTGTTTTTACCATTGTCATTTGAGGTGGAGACTGGAGATCTTGAAAAGACGTTTGGAAGTGTTATACCTTGACACCACTAACCTAGTGATTTCTACAGCACTCTGTCATTCATGTTTCCTCAAGAAGGCCAACACAATTAGTGTAAGACTGCTCCTGACTATGCAAATGTCCCATTCTGTACTTAACAAAAGG
This sequence comes from Apodemus sylvaticus, assembly GCF_947179515.1. Lineage (NCBI taxonomy): Eukaryota > Metazoa > Chordata > Mammalia > Rodentia > Muridae > Apodemus > Apodemus sylvaticus. The sequence continues at coordinate 33,057,466 of NC_067485.1, read as the reverse complement.
TTGCTGCCAGGTGACTTGGTAGCAGGTACTTGGGAAAGGTGAAAGATATCTTACAAGTTTGGCACGCAAAGGCTGCACAGGTCTAGAGAGGCTTTGGAAAGAGGGTGTGTCCTAACGTCAAGGCATGGAAGGGGGATGACTAAGAGACCAGGGAGAGTGAAGGGAAGCAGGACCTAGAACAGGTATCAAGGACTGGCCACGTGGCCTCCCTCCTAGACACTGGTCCTCAAGCAAAGCACTGAGGACCCCAGGCATCGAAGAGAACATAGGCCAGCTGCCAGAACCATGGTTGCAAATGGAATCGCTACTCTCATGAGGTCTTGATCAAGGCAGCAGGGTTCCACTGATGGATCTATCAGATGTGGAAGAGAAGTGGGTAAGACTGTAAGAAACAGACCAGACAAGGAGCTGGAAAGGGATCAACTCAACCCTTTTCTGGCCTTTGAATTCTAGCAACTGTCATTTAGAAGTCACTTTGTTGCCTACATAGGCCTGAGACCATGATTTCCCTGGGAGAGCACATGGTAGAGACGCATGGCAAGAGGCAAGGCAGATGGTTGGTAAGAAGCCACGATGCTCGGAGAAGCTGGTGCCTGAGCTGCTGCAGGAGGTTCAGAGGCTGGTTTCTTAGCAGCCCTGGTGCCCTGCTGTCTGGGGCAAGATGAGGGACACAGACAAAGGACACCCTGGGGGGCTGGTACAGGATGGGAGTTGAGCTTTGGTGAGTTATTGCTTTCTCTCACTTCTTGCTGCTTTCAAGGGACTAGAGGCCACGTGGACTCACCTGTGAGCAACCTGCACTCCTGCCCAGGGCCCTTTTGTGCTGAGTGACAGGCAGGAAGCCATTGAGGAAGACATGAGGTGGACCGCCTCCAGGTGCCGCGGACACTGTTGTGATGTCAGAGTGGCAGCCATCCAAGCTGGAGCTCTCTATGGCGTGTGCTGGAGACGTGGGTGGCGGCCATGTGTGGAGGAGCGAGGCTCCCCCCTGGGATTTGCCTTGGTTGCCTTTTTCCGTTGTTTTCCTTTTGTGTGGAGTTCTGGAAGTGGCCACATTTTCAAGTAGTACTGGCAACAGGGCCGGCTGGGGAAGAGGGACCTTTGCTGCCGGAGCTCAGTCCGGGAAAGTGTCTTAGCAGAAACAAACATGGCTCCTACCTCAACACAACAGCTGCTGTGGACTTAACTAAGCAAACCCAGCATCAGGAACTGGCGCTTTCTCGTCATGTAGGATTTCTGGTGAAGTATGGAAGTTTCCCCACAAGAACTTCCAGATCAAGTACAAAAGGATGATCCTGAAGGAAAGACAGATTAAGCTGGCTCTTACGACATTTGGGGGCTGTTTTCCCAACACAGGATGGAAACTACCTAACAAACAGAAAGTAAAGAACCCAACTTTAAAATATACAGACTCTAGGAAAAACAGAAAAAAACCCAATTCATGTACATTTTCCTCTGTCTAAAATATAGTCCCAAGGACGCGCTGCTTGAGAGGCACAGATGTTCATGGTAGGACCCTGGAGGTAGGGTCCTGGCCTACAGGTGACCTCTGTCTCCTCAAGTAGAGAAGGAAATTGAGTCCGGCCTCCAGGGAGGGGACTGGCCACTGCATTGGTCACTTACAGGGACTTCCTCAGAGTGACCCTCCTTCACTCCTGAAGGAGGTTCTGCCTCATGATCAGCGGAGGGGGAGGGGGATAAAGTGCTTCTCGTAAAAATGACCAAAATAAATACAAACATTTAATGGCAGAAAAGAAAGTCTTCAGAGGGTTATTTCCAAAGCATCTGGCTTCTCAGATGTGATCCTTAGATGTCTGGAAAGACATAATTCCCCACACCAGTTGAAAGTCTCGCAGTTGAGTGGAGTCAGCAGCAGAGTTGGACTCCCTCCCCCAGCCACATCTTCTCTCTGGTCTGTAAACCTGTGTGCAAACTTTCCCCAGCCCGTCAAGCCCCAGGAGACTGCTGGAATGGTGGAGTGGCCCAACGAGCTACATGGTCTTCATGCCATTGGCAGTGGCCCCCTCTGGCAGCCCATCACCCACTGCAGCCACGTCATGCAAGCCCGAGTAGTCTTTGAGCTCCGCGTTGGTGAGCAGCAGTGGCTGTTCTCCCTTCTTGTGTGGCAGCAGGGGTTGCCGCGTGTAGTGTTCCCCATTGGCGATGTTCTCAGGCAGGTTCTGGTCCCTGCTCTCGGGCAGCAGGAGGATGCAAATGATGCAGATGAGCGTGCAGCAGGCGAAGATGATGTGGTGCAGGAAGTAGCCTTTTTGGTTGTGCAGCTCAATGATGGGCGCTGTCAGCATGCCGAAACCTGCACTGGCCAGCACCAGCCCGAGCCCACCGCACCTGCAGGGGGAGAGAGCATGCACGGCCTTAAATGGAACATAGGGGTTTGGCACAAGTAGAGCAGAGTGGAACCACAGGCTGGCGAGCTAATAGGGTAAGCTCATAGCACTGTTCTGGTTTAAATATGTTCCACGTACTTCTGGTATGAAAAACCTAATCTCAAATTCAAACATTGGTGGAATTCAGATATGGGAGCTTTAAGAATAATTAATGTTAAAAGTAGGCAAGAGGTTAGACCCCCCTGTGAGGGCAATTTTATAAAGCCTTTGGACGGGGAGGAGAAGCCCGAGCTGGCATATTTCCTGGGTCACCACTATCTTGATGCTCTACACTGTCACCGTTGGGATTCTGCAGTCACTGTTATTTAGGGTCCTCACTATGTACAGCCCCTCACCTTAGACCTCTCAGCCTCCAGAACCATAGCTGAATAAACTATGAATTGAAACTATGTATTCTTTATGAATTGTCAGTTACTATAGCAGAGAGTGGATTTCTGCACTAAGGATGTTCTACCTCTGTACTGGGCCCTACCCTGGTTGGTACCATCTAGTAAATCCCATAGGTGCGATAGCGCAAGGCACTTTCATCTTACCCATATCTGTGAATTCCTGCAACTTGGAGCTCAGATAGGCCCAAGCCAAAGTGGGAGCCTTTTATCTCTATTCCTCTGCCAAGTGAGGAACCTTCAAGAATCCCAGAGAGGTTAGCAGACATGTAACATTTTAATTCCCTTCCTCTCATGGCTCTAACTTCTCTACTTTGACCTAAAAACATTCCAGGGACTGAGGTGCTGCTCTGTAGGTAAGAAAGAGGTACGGTGTTCAGGTGAGGCCATGGTGCTCAGGTAATGAATGGGCCAGAAGATTGCCTGGGCCCCAGGCTCCAGGCCCCAGGTACAGGCTGGTGTGGTCTTCAGAAGGAGGAACACAGTAGCCTGCCCACCTGTACGAACACTGGGGAGGATGTACAGGGATGTGGACTTCAGGAAGACTCTTATAAAGGAGATGCCCAAGACACATGCGCCATTCCAATAAAGGGACCTTGTTCTCAAACACAGAGTTCTCCAACAGTGGCTGAAGGAGACGTGCCTGCCGCAGCTGGAGGCAGCTCTAGAACAATCTAGGTTTTCTTGGTCCTGCAGGTGGCTCCCAACTGAAAAAGACTACCTACCAAGTATTAGGATCCAAGCTCAACACAGAATTCTGATCATGCTTATATATTATCATCAGACTCAGAAATAGTGAAAACATTTCCAAGAAAGCAAACACAAGGCTTGAATGCTGAAAACTACCGAGCATTGTTGATGGAAACTTTGAAAAGTTAAAAATAAATGACTGGAAGACTCAATAGTGTGAAGATGTTAAGTCTTTCTGAATTGAGCAATGGATTCTTTACAATCCCTATCAAAATCTCAGTGGAGAATAACCTTATTCAGAAATTTACATGGTAATGCAAAAGACCTGGAATAGCCAGGAAGGGATTTTGAAACTGAAATGTAGTAAGAAGACTTACTGTCCTAACTATGAAACATAGAAGCTGTGTCATTTGTGTGGGGCACTTAGAGGCACACCCACAGAACAGTGAGCATGCAGAATTGGGTCTTTACACCTATGGTAAATGTATTTCAACAAAGACACACACCGTGGGGCAAAGGGCAGCTGTACAACAGGCAGTGTTGGTGCAGTAGGGTGGTCTGCATGCAAAGGGACGGAGGCCCCTTCACAAAGCACAAAATAAATCGATTCCCAGAAAACATCAGGGAAGATTGTTGTAGTGTTGGGTCAGCTGGGAGTTTTACAAATGCAGCCACAGCACAGAAGCTGACCAGCTAGAGTTAATCAAATTTAATTGGTTTTTACCCTTCAGAAGTAGAAGCCACCCAGCCAAGGAAAGACGCTTGCAAAGCCAGCCCCTGACAAAGGTATATGTCTGTAATATCTATTGAACTCAACTGAGCTTCTTCAAAAATGGGGAAAAGGTATCAACCGGGCATTTCACTGTATACACACACACACACACACACACACACACACACACACACACACACACAGTGTGAGAGGCCAGAGGCCATTTCACACTTTGGAGAAAGTCTGGAGTAAAGACAGAACAACATGCTGACCTAGAGGGGCTGGAGTTCTCCAATAGCCTCCTGGTAGCAGGATGGGAAACAGGTTGACATTCTCTTAACAATAAACATAATTTATATAACTAGAAATTCCATGTACGAAACAAGAAAACCATATGCACAGACAAAAATTTACAAGCAAATGTTTATGTCTTTGCACTGGGAACAATCCAAATGTCTATCAACTGCTGAGTGATAAGTAAAATGGACATATCCAGATATAATGGAATATTACTTAGCCTTTAAAGGCATGAAACATCGACATGTTACATCATGAAAAACATCACGCTGATTGTACAATTCCGTTTACATGAAATGTCTGAAGCACTGATCTAGAGAGACAGAAAGCAGGGCAGTGATTGCCTGGGGCTAGAAATGTGAAACTACAAAGGGGCATGGGGGTGTTTTAGAGCAGTGATGGAAATGGTCTATAATTGTAGGGAGAGGAATTGTAAATCTAAATGGTTGAATCCTAGGTCACATACATGGCACTCAAGCTGTCAGCTCCCAACTCCCCCAGCTGTGGAGCTGAGGCCTGCCCTTACAGATCCCCTTTGCCTCACAGTCAGAGTGAGGCAGCTGCCAGCCTCACCTCTTCTTTGAAAGAGACTGTACTTCCTTTCCATGTCACCCGTGGCTGCTCATGGGTCTCTCAGTAGCTCTATTAAGAACGAGACCCTCAGACTAATCCTGGGTTAATGTAGGGGACAAGACTTGGTGCTCTCACTGCCTGCCACAGTTCATGTGGCTCTTGTTGGCTTCCTGGAATCCAGGCTTCGCAAGCTATGGAGCTGCTCCGGGCCTCCCTGAGTCCTCCCTCTGGAAGACTATGTCCTCGTGGTACATGTCTGTGTGTGTCTGGGCTTGAGAAGTGCTCCAGGGCAAGACCAAATCTTGCTCAATCTTTAGTCTCTGGTATTCTCTCAGCAACTGTGCAAGACCTGTCCAACTGACTCTTGGATATTACATGGTATTATGTCAGAATTTTAAGATAATTTCCACCTCCCAGTATTCTTAACCTTTGCCTTATATGTGGCTGGAAAAAAAAATAGGTAATTGCCAAAAATTTTTGCCCATCAAATACTGCAGGGTTAATGAGATGTCCCTTCCACAAACAGGGTATAGAGACTCTAGGTAGGATGAAACAAGCTGTTGTGTTGTTGGGGTACACATAGCAGGTAATGAGGTGGCCCCCAGCTAACATTCTGCAACTCATGAAGAACTGGATTCTGCTGAGCCTGGAGGTGAATCCTGCCTCAGGGCGCTGTGGACTGGAGTAAGGATCCAGCTAAGCATTGCTCAGGCCACTAACAAGCCATAGCATTTAAGTCACTTGTTAGATAAGTGCTGTAGTCAGAACGACCAGCCTTGGCTATGGAACCTCTGCCCGGCCTTTCATGTCCTCAGTACGTCCTATTAGACAAAATTTTAAAAACCAACTGAATACTAAAAAGAGCCCCATAGAAAGCCATACTGCTGGCCCCACAAGGGGTGCACTGAGGAGCAACGTGCTTGCCCTTGGTGCTGTCCAGGCACCAGCCCTTCCCCAAGTAGCATCCTACACCACCATTTAAAGACACTGGCATCTTTCTGTCAATATGTGCTCGTGCTGAGCCTTTTGGTATTGCTCCTCCATGCACCTGACAAGGACAAGGATTATTTCCTGGACTATCAGCTGTCTCACAGTTTGCATGTAATAAATACTGGATGCTCATAGTTCACAATGACTTCTCAGGCCAGCTCACCCACAGGCCAGCTCACCCACAGGCATGTATGGGTCAGAGAGCTGTGAGATTGGGCCCATTTATCAGGTGAATAATATGAACACCTAAACAGCCATTCAGAATTTCTGGTCAATCTGGCCCCTCCAGTAAGCCATAAGATGTAAGGGATGTATTAGCTATCAGGAACCTGTTTGATTGAGACCTTGGATAAGATTCTATTTTTCTGGGTTTTGCTTTCTCTTGCCTGTACTCATTAGAGTTGTCATGCAGGGAAGCAGAATACAGCCAGGACCCCAGAGACGGGAAGTCAGTAGGGAGTATGTGAAGCTGCTAAGGCTCAGACAAGTCTCCCATGACACAAAGTGAATGATATCAAAGTAATATATCACATTAATAAAAAATATTGGGTGAAATATGTTTGATTTACAACACATTTAAATTTTAGGCATGTATATGATATTGAGTATGTTTATATACATATGTAATAGAGAATCCCGTTGTGATGTTCAATGTCCTATCCAGCGGCAAACTGTATATACAACAGTGGCCTCATAGGATTATAGTGAAACATCCCTGAGGATTTTATAGTCGTTGCTGTCCCAGAGATCATGGCACAACCCCTTCCTACATGATTGTAGTGATGCTGGTAGAGACAGACCTACTGCGCTGCCAGTCATATTAAAGGACAGTATGTAGAACAATGTGCAATATGTGATACTCTAGGATGCTAAATGATTCTGTCTGTGGGCATACGGTGAGGACTGTGAGTTCAAGGCCAAGTGGGCTACAAGGTGAGAGCTGTGACCTGTCCCACCAGCACCTCAGGTTTCAGTTCCTGTCTCCTGATTGTTGTTGCACATCTAGGTATGCATTGGAGACTTGAGGGTGTCTGCATGGTGACATCAGATAGTGACTTATTTTTCTCCACATGTCTTGTTGCTAAATAATGTTTGAAACAATTGTATGTCTTTACTTGTTTATTTTTCCTATGAAAATACTTTGTTTCACTATTGGTGATTTCTTGGATTTAATATTATTATAGACAATTTTGTAAGAAAAATGGTGTCCCAGTTTTGGTTTTGTGTGTTCCCTTTGGAAGTCTCTCGGGATCTTCACACGCTTGGTGTTAAGTTCATTCCCCTCTAACGAGCTGATTGGTCATAGCTCCCGCCTGTTGCGCTGGGAGTTCACTAGAGGGCAGCCTATGCCCATGTTTATATAGCAGTGAGGCTTCACCACACAAACTGGGTTAGGCCTCCTTGTTTCTTAGAAGCATAATATTTTCTCTGTTCACCTGCTAGCTTTACTTTGGGTAACTCTCTGACCACTGCCAATGGGTAGCCTCACTAGCGGGGAACAAAGTGTGACAGTGTGACTCAGAAATAAATGTGAACCATCAACTCATACAAAAGTATGAACATACCCCTATGTATGCTTTACTTACATCTTTATGTTTCTAGCTTTTCTTGATTGCATTTCTGTGAAGTTAAGGATGAGCAAATATTGTGCTCATTGTCACAGAAATGGAGAACTAGCAAAACTATCCAGGTACGAACAGTAACAGGAATCACAGTTTGTGGAGTTATATATAGAGTTCTTCCTTGGTATCTGGCAGGGGCTGTTACCAGGACTCCTAGATGCTCAAGTACCTTATAGAAAATGCTATGGTAATGCATGGAACCTGCATGTCCTTTGCATCATTTACCATTATTCATAATGCTAGCACAATGCAAATGCTGTGTAAATGTGTGTTTGCTGTATGTAGGGGTTAGTGGGAAGAACTGCACAATGCCAGTAGGCATAGTTTATTGGGTACGGGTGTTAGGGATTGAACCCAGGGTTGTGTACATGGTTAGTACACCCCGTACCACTGAGCCACACTCAGGTGCATCACTTCTATAAACAGATGCTATCCATCAGCGGATGGCTGACAAATCATTCTTTGTATGATATCTTGTCTTGAGGCATCATTAGAGCAGAAGACAGACATAGGGACCTTGCTCAGAGGGGAAGGTCTCAAGGCCGGTCTGATGCAAATGATCGGGACTAAAGTAAACGGCTGGAGTCACCTGAGCAGCAGGCAAACAGCACTTAGAGGATCAGAAGCTAGGATGGTACTCAAGGCAAGGACAGACAGTCCATGACCAGGGCTCCACAAATTTGTGAGGAATTTTGTAGACCTTGAACCAGCTTGTTAGCATCACCAGCACCTGCCCTTTCTGTTCCCTTGTCCCATTGTTGTGGGTAAAGGAAGCCATTGTGGGCTACAGGAGCTCCTGTTTTCGGATCCCAGATAACAGTGGAGAGAAAGGACGAGCCGTCACAGAACCAGCCACTGGCTACACCACCTGCACCCTCCTAGAGTGCCTGTCACTTCTGCCCGAGACAAGGAGAGAGATTATGAAGGAAGGATGGAAACCTGTCTTTCCTAGCTCATCTTCCATTCAACTAGTGCCTAAAGCCTAGGACATGAACTGTGGACGCTGCTCCTGAGCTAGTGTAAACATCAGTGGGCCGAGGCTAAGTGGCTCCCTGTAATCATCTGAACGAAATTTGCTGAGACAAGGTTCCCTCGAGTCAAAGGGTTTTCAACCTGCCTAACACTTCAACCCTTTAATATAGTTCCTTATGTTGCGGGGGTGACCCCCCAAACACAAAATCATCTCATTACTATGTCGTATCTGTAATTTTGCTACTGTTATTAGTTATGATATAAATATCTGATGTGCTGGATATCTGAAATGAGATCCCCAAAGGGCTTGCACCCCACAGGTTGAGAGCCATTGCTTTAGCCTCTACCACCCAAAGGAAAACAGATTATCATGAATTTGTGTAGAAAACAGTTCCTGGTATATGTTCAGTTTCTTGTTCCTGGCACCTTAATTTTTGCAGTTTGTGCTGGTTAATTTTATGTCAATTTGACACAAGCTCGAGTTATCTGAGAGGAGGGAATCCCAATTGAGAAAATAGCTCTATAAGATCAGGCTGTAGGCAAGCCTGTAAGGCATTTTCTTAGTTAGTGACTGATGTAATGTAGTTAGTTGGTGATGATTTTCTTAGTGACTGATGATAGTGAGGGCACATCCCATTGTGGGTAAGAGCCATCCATGGTCGGCTGGTCCCAGATTCTGTAAGAAAGCAATTTGAGCAAGCCAAGAGGAGCAAGCCAGTAAGCAGCACCCCTTAATGGCCTCTGCATCAGCTCCTGCTTCTCCTTACCTGCCCTGTTTGAGTTCCTGTCCTGACTTCCCTTGATGATGAACAGTAATATGGAAGCTTAAGCAAAGTAAACCCTTTCCTCCTCAACTTGCTTTTGGTCATGGTGTTTTATCACAGTAATAGAAACTCTATTGAGTAAGAACACTGTTATGAACACTTTTCAACATAGTGTAGAACAGAGTAAGACTTTCATAAGAAAGAGGAAGCCAATGGACCCCACCTTCAATCATCTTGGGTATTTCTGTGTGGTGTGGGCGGTGGGGAAACGGCATGTTTATCCTGGGACTCTCATGGGAATTCTTCATGGGTTTATTTGCAAGAAAAAGCTGCACAAAACACCAGTGGGAAGAGTTCCCATGGCGACTCTTCCAGCCTGGCTTGGAACTGGCTGCAATTTCCTTTCACCCACTGCAGGTACAAAATATCACTGAGGGCCAAATATTTTTCTAGTTTGTCATCTTGGCAAGGTGGACTTTAGAATGTATTTGTTCAAATTTTATCCTCTAATAATTTTTCCAGATTTGCATCAAAGAGGAAAAGGATATCATATTTCTTCCACTTTAGGTTGCTAGCACACTGACAGAGAGGCCAGAGTTAAGGGGCGCCCTCCCCAGAGGCAATGGGCTGCCAGTGGCCATGAGAAACCCAGGACTAGTGGACACTTGCACTCCAGCTGAGAGATTCTTTTATAAAGGAGGGAATTTAACTGGGGGGAAAGAGTAAAGTTCTATGCTCCTTCAGTGTTTTGCAATTGCAGACACAAAAGGAGCTTCTGGTCCACCTGGCCTTGGCTCAAACAGGAACTAGAGGCCTTACTAGATACCTAATTGCTTTTTCTTAAATATACAATGATGAGATATTTTATTACAGGGACCAATAATCAGCAACCTTGGTTTGTGCTGTAAAAATTCAAGAGAATGAGTCAAAATGAGGTCATGAGAAAATTCTTTTGTCAGCAAGGAGGGGAGGCCACAGACCTGCCTACCTGCTCCCCAAGTCCTCCCAGCACCAGAGGGCTTAAAATAATTAGTCTCTCTGAGTCCCATCTGAACTGGAATGTCTGCGTGTTCTTCTGAAGGATGTCATCATGCTGACTTCTGGGCTTCCGCTCGCAGCTGAATAACTGCCCACACTCACAGTTTCAAAAAAGCACGTGCTCTAGAAATGCTAATGATGTTCCACTAAGGAGCTCAGCCCAGCATGACATGACTCACAGCCAGCCCTTCAGTAAGTCACAAATGCCAAGTGTGGCTGAGGTCTCTTACTCAAAATGCTTTTAGAATTTGCACCTTTGAATCTGTAATATTTGCATATACATCATGCAATATCTTGGAGGAGGGAAGATCTAAATCTAAATACAGATTTGTTTACATCTTCTATATGTATGGCTTGTGGAACTTGAAGGCCATTTTTATACAATATTTACAACAATTTTGTCCATGAAACAGAATTTCATGGCATAAAATTTTTTGTTGCCATGTCAAGACAAACAAACCATGTTGGGGATTAGGAGCATTTCAGATGTCAGATTTTCAGCTTAGTAACATTCAATCTGTGGGACCTGGTAGAGGGGATGCAGTTAAGTGATGTTCTTTCAAATGTTATAATTTTTACAATAATACAATCATTGTGGGATTGAATGCTGTGTTTCATGGGCCACCACCCAGGGATAAAAATCTCACTTTACAAACACTTAAGACCTTTTAGGAAGGTATGAAGGAAAGGCAAACTTCTACCAGGTCTGTGGGTGTGCTATCTTACTTACCTTGATTATTTTTTTTTTTTCTTAACTAAATCATTGACCCAATTTTGGATTAGTGATCAGCTTCTTAGGGCAAGAGAATAAAAAAAGGTTCTATTTAACCTTGCCTCTTTTAAAATATTTTTTTTTGTATAGCCTAGGATGACCTTGGACTTCTCTAAGCCTTTTCCCTCCCAGGTGCTGGGACTCCAGGCATGTACCACATCCAGTTTATGGGGTGCTAGGGATTGAACCCAGGGCTTTATGTGCCCTACTCATACAACTGAACTACATCCGCTGCCCTCACCTTTTTGTTGAAATGGGGTCTCCCTGTGTAGGCCATACTGGCTTAGAAGGCTCCACCCTCCTGCCTCAACCTCCTGAGGATCTAGGATTATAGGGGGTCTGTATACCTTTTTTTTTTTTTTAAATCGCTAGTTCCTGAGTCTCTCAATGGACCTTGGCAAGAGTCATTTACTTGTCTCTCCCCTTTCTATTCCTTGCAGTGTTTCTTGTACCTTAAGCAGTTCCCTGTCTCCATGCCTCCGGTAACTGTCGTGATGGGACCTAGGGTTATGTTCCCACCTGACCTTAGGAGTCAGGGTGGAGCTGATCATCAGACTGTGAGTCAAGCAGCCATCATGTCCTGCATGCCACACCACACCCTGGTCCTGCAGCCAAGGTAGGGCAGAACTGAGGACAGTTCCTTACACACAGGCCTCTGTAGATGAGGACCAATCTAGAGATCTGAGAAAAGGCCTTGCATAATCCCGTCACCCACCTTATCACTGTGGGAGTAATCTCTGCACAGAAGAACACACTGAGGCTCCCCACGGCATGGGATGCAAACATTCCCACAATGGAAAACGCAATGGAGAACTTGTCCTTGACGCTGTCACTCATCCCTGGGGGAGAATCCAAAGAAGGGGACCATGAGGTAAGAGGAAAAGGAAGAGAACAGAAGCCAGGCGAGGGGGGAAGCTGGAACGAGGATAGGGGAAGGGAAGCCTGGGATATCCCAGGAGCTCCCTCCTCCCTGATGACCAGTTTGCACGCAGTTGGCCTTTGGGTGAGCATTCCTCTAGGCCGAGGAGCCTGGAGCCCTTTAAGCAGTCTTCTGTTGGTGTCTGTTGGTGCCTTGGACACCAAGCATGCTGAGCTCACAGTGGCCTGTAGAATTCCTCAGCCAGAAGCTATGCCAGGCAGGCTAAGGTGTGTTCCTGCTGCCACCGGGCTAAGGTGCTCACTATCTGCCTTGGATTCCAGACTGCCACCTCAGAGTGGACCCACCCAATCCAGAGTCAATGCTGATTTAAGTATACAAAACCACACATGACCCAAATGGAATAATACATGGGCCCCGAGGGAGGGAAAGCACTCAGCCGTCTCTATGCCTACAGATGGCACTGGATCCTAGCTAGCACGAGGCAGAACTGCACACAGTTTTTGGCATGCATGGGGGTTGTGCTTAAGCTCAGCTCAGTTTCCCTCAGGGCTGCATGGAGGGCAGATGCTGTCATAGGCATTGGTGGCATGGGTTTGGTTGGGCCCAGCAGGTTCCATAGCAGCATGGGGTACAGGGCAGCACCTCTGCTGTTCCCCAGTTGGAGAGCAGCAAGCTTGCAAGAGTCATGAGGAGATAATGGCTCTCCCTATAGCACAGCAGACCACGCCCCAACCCGCCTGCCTTCTCATCCCGACTAGCTGCTGTCCAAGGACAAACAGCACTGGTGCTGGATCAGGGGACTGGGAGGGCATGCACGCCAAGCTGCACAAAACCAGGGAGACATGAGTCGCTTTCTCTAGCACAAGATGGGGAGAGAGAATACAAATATATGCTTATAGTGTCCAACCTACGGCCAACTTCAGCTGCAATTCTTGAAGGGCAAAGAGTGGAAGAAAGAGGAAACAGAAACCGGTTGGTGAGTCCTTGTGGTAACTCTTGTGTGGACATCATAAAAGTCAAGGAAGCACAAGGAGAATGTTCAGTACTCACCTGAGTCTGGATGCTGGCTGTATTTGCCGATCACTGGAACCGCGGGATGGACGCACCCGCATACACAGGGACACAAGAGTGGGAGAGAGGAAGAAGGCTTGTTAGGTACAGGGTGGCTGCCGAGTGTTCCCACACGACTTGTTACTAAGTGAACTTCCTTTCAAGTCTGAGTTGGTGCTGGCTGCCTGGGCAGGAGAATTCACACGGGACTAAACAAAGACCTTTTTGTTTTAAGAGAGGGCTAAGGGCCTCTGTGCCACGGGGTCTGGGAGACGACACAATCCTGCAGAGAGGATCCAAGCAGAGCTAAGCGGAGCTTCTCTGCATAGAAAGCTATTCAAGTGGTGCTCTTGGTCTGTGCCAAGGGGTCCTGCACACTGTGAGCCACATTTATGCTTCTCCGAACCCAGCTCTTCGTAACTGCTTGTCCTTTGCCCAGAGGAGTCCCTGTGGCATTCCTGTTCAATACCAAAGAGGGTGGGTGGGTATCAACACTCTGGGTGCTGAGGGGCCCTGCCATATCTGCCTCAGAGTAAGCTGGACAGAAGCTTTCTGAAAGGTCACCTAGGCAGGGTCCACCCAGGGCTACTAGTTTTTTATTTTGGTTATTGCTCAGTACGTGCAGATAGATAAGAACATGCTTAAGTTAGGAGAACCACCTGCTTCTGAAACTGGCTCTACTATAACCCAGTCTGCACCAGGGCTGTTGTGACTGGTGGTACAAGGGACAGTAGGTAAGTCTCACTCTGCAGCTGGGGTAAGCTTTTCTCCAAAGAGGGGTATTCAGTGGCACCTGTTCCCCAGCAGTGTTCTGAGCTTGTCCCAGGGAAGGGGTCTGGCATGAGAAGATGCTAGCGGTCCGCATTGCACTCTGGGCAGGTGGGGAGGAGGCAGTACTTAGGTGAGTGGTTATTTATGAGGATTGCACAGAGGTTAATGAAGAACTAAATGGGCTCTCTAGATTTAAGCTGACAGGTGACATTTACAGAATACTTTGATAAATGATAAATTTGGGAGCATCGATAGAAAAACTGTGTCCCAAGAAGAATGTCCCCACTCCCCTCCGTATTGCTGAAGAAGGACATATCTGCCTTCCTTGTGTGAGAAAGGCACATATGAATGGTCTGACCATAGTGAAGCCATGTTTACAGGGACACACAGGCTTGGGATGCTGAGGAGTTATAGTGCATCCAGAGAGCTCTTATTTGGGGACATAGGCCTGTGAGTGGGAGGAAGAGGGGAGGCCTAGCAGTTTTCAGAGGCAGATATTGGTTTACTATGTTCTACTAAATTTCTGTCCTTCCTGAAGCAAGTGCTTTTGGCTATTGATTTCAGAATGACCACTTGGGACATAGAAAACTTTTCTCAAGTCTTATCTAGTCCTTCCATTATAATTTGGATCTTCAAAACCCCCTCCCCCCCAAGACCATATGTTGAAGGTTGGTCTCCACCCAGGGCAGTATGGAGAAGCAGACCTTTAGGAATGGGAGCCTCATGGGCACGCGGAGTCATGCACTTGGAGGTATGCTCTCAAAGAGGACATTAGGGCTCTAGACCCCTTCCTTCTTTTGTTTTTATATGCCATAAAGCAAATGGATTTTTCTGCCATACATTCCTTTCATGTGTTGTCCTGCTACAGGTTCCAATGGGTCAACAAACCATGGACTGCTTGAAAACTCCAAATCTGTAAGCCAAATGAACCTTTCTTCTCTTTAAGTTGATTGTCTCAGGTATTTTGTTACAGAAACAGAAAGCTGCCATGCCTGCCAAGTCCTCTGGTCTTAGGTTAGCTCCCTTCCCCAGCACTCTGGCCTTGCCTCCCCTCTCCAGCCTACTCACAGTTGAGGAGCCCAAGCTGTAGAAGCGAGGCCAGGGCAGTGAGGATCATGAAGAGCAGCAGCCCTCCCCTGCGCCCGAGGAACTTGACTACCAGACACATAGCTAGGCAGGAGGCCAGTGCGATGCTGGCCATGGTGTAGTAGTCAGCATAGAAGTTCTCCAGGAGCGGCACCTTCACCTCGTGACCCATCATGCTTCTTGCAAAGCAGTGGTGGATCCCGTATCCCGTCAGCCTGCAGGAGACACACACACACTGAGAGGCTGGGCGGCATGCTCTGAGGTAAGACGCTGCCTGGTGTCCTAGGGATAACTGACAGAGAAGCATCTTATATGTGAGAGGAAACCAGGCTGTGACTACATGTGGACCCGAGAGAGAGTTAAATGCAAAGAGACATCGAAGAAACATCCTTGAGGTTCTCTGTTCACCAAGAGTGTAGCAAAGCACCTTCTGTGTGCTAATTTGCTCTAATTCTCGTCAGCACGAGAACATGGTCATGTCCACTTGGCACATCAGCAGCAGATATAGGGCGTATCTTGATTGGTTGGTGACTGCCTCCGAGCCACACTGCCTGTCTGGGTTTCTGCTTCCTTTCTTGAGTATTCAGAGTGCTGAAAAATTGGGATCCATCCAGAAAGCTACCTATTTATTCATATTGGCTCTCATGCAACCAAGCTAGGAGGAAAAACCAGGCAGATGCCAAGCCAAATGAAGACACTAGGTCCATCTCCTTGCTACCCCATGTGAGCATATGAACCCAGTGGGCAATGTGTATCCTACCATGCCTTGGACAACAGGAATGAAAATGTGGTGGGATAGACCTAGGGTCTGCTAATGCTCAGACAAGTATTTCTAGGGCTCCGAAAGGTTCTTGTACTGGCTAGTTTTGTGTGTCAACTTGACACAGGCTGGAGTTATCACAGAGAAAGGAGCTTTAGTTGGGGAAGTGCCTCCATGAGATCCAGCTGTGGGGCATTTCCTCAGTTAGTGATCAAGTGGGGAGAGCCCCTTGTGGGTGGTTCCACCTTTGGGCTGGGCTCTTGGGTTCTATAAGAGAGCAAGCTGAGCAAGCTAGGGGAAGCAAGCCAGTAAGAAACATCTGCATCCATGGCCTCTGCATCAGCTCCTGCTTCCTGATCTGCTTGAGTCCCAGTCCTGACTTCCTTTAGTGATGAACTGCAACATGGAAGTGTAAGCTCAAGAAACCCTTTCGTCCCCAACTTGATTCTTGGTCATGATGCTTGTGCGGGAATAGAAACCTTGACTAAGACAAATTGGTACTAAGAGTGGGGTATTCCTGTGACAACCTGACCATGTTTTGGGGAGGACTGTGGAAGGACTTTGGAACTTTGACCTAGAAAAGGCATTAGAATATTAAGAACTTAGTGGAAAGTTCTGTAGGAGCTTGGAAGACAATGTTAAGAACAGTGCAAAAGATGGAGGCCTGGCTTGTGAAATTTCAGAGGGAAGATTAAAGACTCTTACAGTGGTCATGTTTTGATTGTGAAGATTCTGTGGTTTTGGTTAGCTGGGGCTGAAGAATCAGATGTGAGTAACAAGATACCAGAACAACTAAAGCAAACCTTTGTGTTACTGGGACTATTAATGCTGGTTAGCTGGAGCTAAGAAATTAGCGGTGATTAAGAAGAGACCAGCATCACTGAGATGAAATCTTCTTGGAAGTGTTTTCTGAGACCACAGAGAGTGTGTTCCAGAGATAGCCACAGTTGTATTTTGTGCTGTGGCTGGACTTGGTACTGTGTAAGAGTAGTGGTTTTGAAGGCATGAAGGGGTCATGAAGAGTAGCTGAGGCTCTTGGCACAGTAAGAGGCCACGGAAGGCCATTGGTGAAGGTGCAGCCTCAGTTGCAATTGATGGCCCAGGACTTGAAAGGGTCATGCATAGGAGCAGAGGCTTGTCACCATGAAGAGAGCCTATAAGAGGATATTGGTGAAGCCTAATTACAGTAGAAGTCAGCAGTGTTTTGGAGATGCCAGTGCCATGAGATGACCACCAAGAACAGCAGCAGCAGTGGAGTACAGGCGACTGGAGCCTAGAAGACAAGCTGTGTGCTACAAAGGGCAGAGCTGGAGAAGTGACCCATGCCCTTGGAGAAGCCCGGAAGATTGTGAGTTGGATCCCAGACATTGAACCACTGGAGTTTGAGTTTTGCTTTTGGTTGTGACTATGCCCTGATATATTTCCCTCTTGAAGAAAGAAAGTATTTTAGTGGAGCCCACAGTTAAAAGATTTTGAATTTTTAAAAGACTTTGAATTTCAAAGATAATGGACATTTTAAGGTGATTGAACTTTTAATATGTAAAGACTGGGACTTTTTAAGTACTTTAGATCTTGGGGTTAAATAAGAAAGTAAGGGTTGAGGCTTAATAGTGATGTGTTTGTGTGTCAAGTTGACAAGGGGTCAATTGTATTGGCTAGTTTTGTGTGTCAACTTGACACAGGCTGGAGTTATCACAGAGAAAGGAGCTTTAGTTGGGGAAGTGCCTCCATGAGATCCAGCTGTGGGGCATTTTCTTAATTAGTGATCAAGTGGGGAGAGCCCCTTGGGTGGTTCCACCTTTGAGCTGGGCTCTTGAGTTCTATAAGAGAGCAGGCTGAGCAAGCCAGGGGTAGCAAGCCAGTAAGAAACATCCCTCCATGGCCTCTGCACCAGTTCCTGCTTCCTGATCTGCTTGAGTTCCAGTCCTGACTTCCTTTAGTGATGAACTGCAACGTGGAAGTGTAAGCTCAATAAACCCTTTCGTCCCCAACTTGCTTCTTGGTCATGATGTTTGGGCAGGAATAGAAACCCTGACTAAGACAGTTCTCAAGGACAAGCTTCCTATGGAATGCATGAGAACCCATTCTTCATTGTCAGTGCCACCCTGGAGCTACAGGCCTTGCTACTCCCCTCTCACATAGCAGGGAGATCTAAGTCCTTTCCTTCCAAACTTGAGGAAAATTAGTAGCAACAGGCCCCGCCCCTCGCAGAGGGAAGCTACCCTCTGTTGGCTGGATGTGAGTCTCCTGCATTACCCTCTGTAAAGACCCAGTTTTCCTGTGTGATTGTTTTATAGTCTAGCGATAGGTTCGAGTGCTTCAGTGTCCTGGGATCCCATGTGAGCTTCCTTCCTTCCTGGTGTACTGCCACCTCACAGTGATCACCTTTTGTACTCGGAGAAATTAATTCTGACCACAACAGGAGATTACAAAATAGGGGTGTTCATCCCTTTGCCCCACAAGCATCACAAACCTGAAAACTCATCTATGCCTGATTTTGTGATATTTTTGCAACACAAAAGTTGGCAGAGTCATTCTATTGACATTATCACTGCTAGCTAGCTAGCTCCTCCCTGAGACTAGACAGTGGAGAGATGACCACTGAGCCAGAGCTGGTAGGAAGAAGAGACGAGAGGGCGCAGGGTCTACCCTCTATGTGTCTTACAGTAGAGTAAGTACTGTAGGATCTCACCTCAATTAGATCTTCACTCTTCTGTTAATGGGTAGTGAAACCTTTTTATCTCAAAAGTGAAACTGAATTGTTGATTTCACCAAGCTGTTCTAAAAGGAGAATGGTAAAGAACGGGAGCTGCAACTCTAGCCTCTCTACTTGAAGTCAGCCCCAAGACCTTTCACAGACACACAAAAGTCCGAACCTCTCCTTCCAAAGGTCCACGTTGTGCAGCTGGAGAGGATGGAGCTGTAGAGCTGTGAGGGCCGACTTCCAGGTACACACCCAGCCCTGGGGGCTACTATGAGACTATCTGAGTGAGCTACAGACCCAGCGGGCAGGGGTGAAGCTGTGGGAAGAGGCCTCTTGAGGGAGCCTGGGTCGGGGCCCTGGCCGAGGTTCCATGGGCTCAAGCCGCCCCTCTCCCTAGACACTGCCAGGAACCCCAACCTTGGGAACGGCTCCTAGTTTAAGAGGCACAAGGTGAGGCCACCTTTTCAGAGTTCCCTAGAACTGGGAGGAAGGAGACCATCAGAGTCACTCTTATAAAATTTGCAGAGAGGGAAATACATGTGACTTACAAAATCACTTATATTCTCTTATAAAATTTAAAATTTTATAAAATTTTCACTTATATTCTCTTATAAAATTTAAAATTTTATAAAATTTTATTCTCTTATAAAATTTGCAGAGAGGGAAATACACGTGACTTACGAATTCACACAGAGAACCACGATGTTTTTCCACAGGTTCCTTGTCCCCACCACCTTCACGATGCACACCTTCTTGGGCCTCCGTGAAAGCTCTTTCTCTAGTTCTGAAAGAGACAGTTGCACGAGCTTGAGCAGGATGGAAGGTTCCAGACACGGTGAAAACTCAGCTTTGGTTTCCCCATCCAGGACCATGCAGAGAGGAGCAAGCCTTTTGCCTTTAAGCCAGGGGGAACAGTCTAGGCTCTCTGGCTGGAAATGTGTTCATGACGATAACTCATCAGACAGATTTTCCCACCAGAACAGAATGGGTGTAAAGCATACTGTCAACGTACACTTCCACCCAAGCCCTGCTTACAAAGAACCAGGCAAGGCACAACCAGACAAGCTCCGTTCACTTTGCCTGACCACATCGCTCTATGATGGGAGTCTAGGTCACCCATGTGTAAATTATGTCCTGAACACACACAAAGTGATTTCTTTCTGCATCCACCTATGTCACTCACAGCTCAGAAGCTTGCAAAGTTTCAGGCTCATATGCACCTTAATCTTAGAATTGAAGCTACACACTGTCCTTAGAGGATGTGAACTACTGTGTGTATGTGTGTGTGTGTGTGTGTCTGTGCGTGCATGCATGCACACACAGACACACACAGAGACACACACACAACGTGTGCATGCTTCAGTTAACAGCTGAAACTCCTTGGGGAATGGGGAATGCCTCCTAAGCTCAGTGCTTAGGAGACACAAAGCCCTAGGCTCCATTCCTAGAACAAGGCGGACAATGTGTTCGGCTTAGAGATGTGACAAAGTGAAGCTATGGGACTGAGGCACTTGTCAGGATCATCCCGGCTCTGCACTCATCCCAGTCAAGCAGTGCTCCAGGGTAAGTTACCCTAACCTAGCTGGGGGTTACTCCAGGCCTAGGGCTGGTCTGGCAATCTAACAGGGAATCTCAGGACATGGGAAACGCCCAGGCAGAAGATGCTGTACGGCTGCCACACAGTGCCCACACTCAGCCTTCTGGGCCCTTCTTTCTGCTGGTTGGCATGTCCTCATGGAGTCATCCTCTCCTTAGAAACTAAAACAGAAAGGATGCTTCCTAGAGTCAACAAGGAACCAGTGCCCCTAAGCCTGTTATGGTCATGAAAACAAGGAAGGACTGAGGAACTGTCAAGACCAGAGAAGACAGTGGCAAGGTAAGGGCAAACTGCACGCCTGGACAGAACCCTGGAGCTTGAGGGGCCAGCGATAGTGAGGGAACGCTGAGTAGCTTGGTTAGCAACAGTGTATACTTGTGTTCAGTTTCTTAGTTTTGACAAATGTGTTGTGGTAATATTAGACACTAGCAATGGGGGTTACTGAGTCGGGAGTATAGAAAAGTTCTGTACTGTCCTACCTTTCCCATACACATGAAATAGTTCCAAAGTAAGACATTTAAAAATGTCAGTGGAAATAGGGACAGAGGAAGCCTTCAGAGCCTGGTGGTCTATATGTAACTGCTAATGAATTATTGTGGATGAAACAGTATGTTAAAGAAGCTATGGCAATTGTATTATGACCTGAAGGTTTTGTTTTGTTTTGTTTTAAATAACATTAAACCCTAGAGCCCAGTCTAAGAATTGACTGTAGTCTACAGCTGTAATCGTATTATCCTCAAGGGAATTAAATTAACTTTTCCAGCTCTATTGATGTTTTGTCAGCGTCTCTGTTACTCATACCACTGGCCCATCATCAAGAGCATCAACTTCTGCTGCTTCCTGTGTTGTCTTCTGGGATGAAACCCACACATTCCAAATTGTAGGAAGCATTAGCTAACTGCTGAGACCACCCTGCAAGGTCACTGGAAATAAGGAGCTTTCTTGTCTCTCTAGCCTTCGCGTGGAAATCGGAACTGCCCCAAACTTCTTGTATTAGGAAATAAAAGCAAACGGGTAGCAGGCAGCTGGTAAGACAGGAGCACTGGGCTGCTTCTCTGGAGCTCAGAGGAGAGCACCTCAGCCTTGTTGGCTCTGTGCAGTTGGAATGTCACACTGAGACACAGGCAGACTTAATGTTGGCAAATCAGAGGTGTCTAGCCCTGCCCCACATTTCCTTGACCGGTGTGGTCAGTGCCCTAGGTCTGGGAGCAGTGAGGCTCCCCCAGCTTGGGGAGAAGCTCAGCTCTGTGTTTCTTCTTTACCTCCTTGGAAAGGCTGCCCATAGGAATGGAGGTCTCAGCTTTATAAGGCTAACTCTGGCATGAGAATATTAAATGGGAAATTCCAGAGATGAGAAATTCATAAAGTATATTGTCATAACTACTCTGGTTTTTGTTATTAGTTGTTAGTAATCATTTCCTATGCCTAATTTGTAAATTAGACCTTATAGTAGATTTGTATTTATAGGGGAAACTAGCCTGTCTAGAGTCAGGCACTATCCATGGCTTTAGGCACCAATGGAGGCAGTCCTGGCACTCGGTTAGCAACAGTGTTTATAGTATAATTCAGGTCATTATACTATAACCTGAGGATATGGCAGGGCTACTGCGCATGCTCCAAGCCCTGGATGCAGGAGACAGTGAAGAGGTTCTGGTCCCTCTGGATCTTCTCAAGAGCAGCAGAGAGAGGCCATGAAAGCATTCCTTGGGCAGCCTCCCTGGGACTGAGAGCCTTGGGTCAGACTCTAAGAGCCTTGGGTCACAACTGACTTTTGATTGCTTCCCCAGTGAGGTGACCTACAGAGGTCAAATGACTCATGCTCCCTGTATACTGCTCTCCTCGAGGAGAAGAAAAAGGTCATGCACATGGTCTTTCTCCATTGGGTGACCCTTCTTCCCAGGGAGAATATTAGAAGTGGGAACTCACTGTTCAACCTCTCTAGGCCTCACCGTCCCCTCCCCATGGGACTTTGAGAAGGATGAGACATTCTCAGGAGTTTGTCTTGGGTCTACCAGTCTCTGTCCTGTGTCTCTTGACTTGTCTCACTCTCACTGAAAGCTAGGCACTAAGCAGGCCTCTGACAGAAGGTTAGCTGGCCTTCCTTTCTTTTGTGTGGGCTACTGGCAACACAGAAGCAGCAGAGTCTTTACATTCACTGTGAATGTTCAAAATCTTGAGTCAGGCCTGGGAAGGAGAGCTGTCATGCATGGCATATCATGACATTGTGAGGACATTTGGGAACACACCCAAGTGTCTAATTCACATGAACTTGCTAAGACCATCACTCATTCTCAAATAAAACTAAAGACAGCGTTAAAAGAATAGAAATGGGAAGTCTTGGGAGATTGGGTTTTCTTTTAGCATAAGCCCAATGCTAGCATGCTCTAACAGGGCCTGAGGTTCCCTCACTCACTATTACATTCTAGCCTAAGGCACTTTGCTGGCCGGAGACACCCTAAGGAATAGTCCTGCCTCTTCTTGGCTGTAGGAGCCCTGGGTTCTGTATGTCATGAATATTTATGCAATGCTGCTGTCCATGGGGCTCCTTTGAGGTACAGCCTGGGCTCTGCAGCAGAGACTTTGTGGTGTAGATGTTAATATTGAGGAACTCCTATTTGCAGCTGAGACAGGGGCATAGCTGTTTAGAGTATGATGGCTGAGCTGAGCTTGAGGAGCTAGCATTGAGGATGGGAGAATGGGTCTGAGAGAATGGGACTTTTCTGAGGTGAGGCCCATGGGGAGGAAGAACATGGGGGGAGGTAGACATTAGGTAAGGTTTCTAAATCTATATATAAGGCCTCCTTGAGGCCCGGAGCAGGTGACGATGTGACTGCATTTGCTCCTGGGCTGCTGGTAGAGGAGGGGAGGACAGAGCAGTGAGTACGGCTGAGAAGAAGTTGGATAAGAGCCCAGGAGCTTGAAGATTATGGTGGAGAAGCAATTCTTAGCTAAGGAAGTTGGAAGTCCCAGAGAAGATAAACTTCCCCCAGGTCCTGGACAGTTTATCATACTGTTTGTCTAAATGCATCTGAGAGTTGGGGGGGGGGGCGGCACAGAGATCCAGGGTGAATATGCATCCCACAGGGACTACCCTAATGATGACATAGCCCGGTTAAGAGTAAAGCCTTTCCCCTCTTTGTTAGTCACCAAGGGGTTCAAGTCATCTCTTACTTGGTTCCCAGTTTGGGACCCAGAAGGGAAGTAAACACCAACCAAACTCATAAGCAAAGAAATGGGGGTGGAGGAGAGCTAATATCACTTTCCAAAAATAGGGACTTGAATCAGTGTAATTAAGATTGAGAAAACAAGCTTTTCCCAGATAATGTTTTAACCCGAAAGAAGAGGAGTGTGATGATTTAATTAGGAGGCCAGCAATAAACGTACAATGAGATTTGAGAATAGAAGCTTGCTCAAGGGAAGCTATGTGATGGTCCAAACCAGGCATTCCTGGCCCCCAAAGCACCTTGACAGCATCCTTTCCCACGTCTCGTGGTCCTCACCCCCTTCTCAGCAGCCAGTAAAGCCACTTCAGTTAGAAGTGTTCAACTCCTGCTCCACTAGTCCTTAGTAGATGAATGATCCCTGGAAAAGCAGCCCAACCCTCTGTGCCAGGGTTTCCTCATCTACAGTCAAGGAGCACTGTAGCATCCCTTGGAAACACACTGCTGTGAAGAAATGTGTCCATGTGCATACCGCATAGAGGATGGACCATTAAGAATGAGTTGAGCTTTTTACTATGATCTGAATGTCATTTACTGGCACTGCTACTGAGAAAGGGGGCCTCGGATGGCCCTCTGAAAAGCCAGCATTCGGTACTCTTCAAGTAGACCAGCCTTGGTTTGTACCCTTCGTTCCAGGGAATTCAGAGCTTTTGGTTGACCAAAAGCTCAGACTTTTCCTGCCTAAGCTAAAGGACTTGGTAGACCACATCTCACCCAACAAGTGGTTGTGGCTCAGTCTTTGTGCCCTGGGCACAGAGAAAGAGCAGTATGCTACCCTTGTTGTACCCCCATATCTCAATGAGAGTCCACCATATCTTCATCCAGTAAGAAGCGCATTGGGTACCAAGAGCTCTCAAGATCAAGGTGGCTCACACCCTCTCCAGTGGAAATGGGGACCTGTAAGTTACATTCTCCTGCATGGCACACCTCTCTGAAAGTCAGGCTTACATAGTCACTTTGACTGCAGCCTCCACCCTCCATCCTTCCTCTTTAGTGCTTTACTCCTCTTATTAAGAGTACATTTAAGACCTCCCCACTGTACATACCCCATCTATGAGCTCCTTAAGAGTCAGGCACATAGTGTGTTGTGCACACACTATGGAGAAGTGTGCTTAATAGAGATCTTAGTCATGAATGAATGAATGATCATCACATGATTCTCATACAGTCAAGTCACTCATTCTCTCATCCTTTCTTCTTCCCTCTCCGCCCCCCCCCCCATGCGTTACATTCCTAGGGGATTTTACAAAGCATACAGGTCTTGAGGTTAACATGGTAGGTCAAAGCTGCTGTTTTCCAAAGAGACTCTCTAGGTCCTGTTGCATTAGCATCTCTTTCAGAACTCACCAACAGTAAACGTTCCTTGGGTTTCTTTCAGATCTACAAGGTCAGTATCTTGGCACATCAGGGAGGATTCTGGAACCTGGCTGTGAAGAACTTCCTGGTGCCATTTATGGGCTCCTAGCTTGAAAGCCCCACTTAGCTTCTGCTGATGCCCTGATTCACAAGAATTCTATGGGTCTGAACCACAGTACAAAAATAGTGAGTGCTTCCATTTCTTCCCTTGGCCAACAAATAGGTCACGGCCATAAATAGACAATGGCAGCCCTTTGAAGATCATACTCAAGAAGAGAGGTCACTAATACCATCCATGCCCTGAGCCAAGGCTTTAAACCTGGTAGGCAGTCAGGGAAAGGAGGCACTGGGTTCCACAAAGCCAATACAGCTGATAAAGATCAGGTGTGTATCCAACTCGCATTCTGCTTCTGGCTTCGTATGGGCTGTAAGGAACATGATAGCATGTTCAATTTGATTGCAAAAGAAACCAGCTCCCAGAAAGTGGAGAGAATTTCAGTTTATTTTCACTCTGAGGCCGTAGCATCCATGGTTGCCTTTCCAAACCTTTGCAAACCACACAGGCACAGGACATAGACCAAACATTAGCCAGGACAGTTATTCAGGACAAAGGCATCCCTCAGGCTCCCTGGTCAGAGCATCATACCTACCCAGCATCCCTCGGGCTTCCTGACTAGTGCATTGTATTTACCTGGCATCACCCCCTTGATATCGCTCTCAGGGCTCACACAGTTCTTCTGAGTAAGGTACAGGATCAACTTCTTTGCTGACTCAAACTGCTGGGTAGCCATTAGCCATCGGAGAGACTCAGGGAAAATCCTTCAAAGACACAAGAGAAATGGCCGAATGACTTCCATTCTGTTTTGCTTCAGTTATCCAGAAATGGGAAGAGATAGGTGAGAGAGGAGGAGAGGGGAGAGGAAGAGAAGTGAGGAAGGAGATGGCATGGATATGGAGATACTGATGGTGTAGAACATAAGGACCAGCACTCACAAGACCAGGGTGAAGGGAATTCAGGATTGCACTCACTCAGGACACCTGGGGGATGGACTCACAGCAGCCACACAACCGTCTCCCACAGCAGGTAATCCTGCAAACCACCTTCCATCAGCAGACTGGTGACTACAGGCACTGTCCTACCAGTTTCCAGGCCAAGCTTCTGATGAGGCCATACTGCTATTACTCATTTGACAGTTGTGAAAGTTCAGGCGGAGAATGTGTAAGAGCTCAGAACACTCAGTCATCAAATGGCAGATTGGATGAGTTTAGAGCTCACTTCCTTAACCTCAGACACAGCAAAGCAGCAAGCCGAACCATCCGGACAGGACAGCTGATGTTGGGGAAGTACTGTCCTGTCCTTATGAGGATCTCTCAGGCATTACAGAAGGCCACAAGCCCCAGAATGCATGCTCAGAGCAATTAGGCTTTAAGATATATGCAAAGTCATAAACAACTGAGCTGTGGCTCATGAGAAGATCCTGTTTGAGTTTGGATAACATGGTGGGAACTCGATGGAATTTCTCAGGATACATGTATGATGTAATAGCATTCTAAAGTTTAAGAGTCCTGACAGCTGGGCCTAGAGGCTCACTTCTATAATCCCAGTACTCAGAATGCTGAGACAGGAGAATTGCTTTGAATTTAAGGCTATGGGTCTACTTCAGGCCAGCCTACAATGCAGAGTGAGACCCTGTCTCAAGAACTCAAGGCAAACCAAACCTGGCCACAGCTTGGGACCTGGGAAGGATGTATTTCTGAAATTCAGAGATATTGAATATTCCAACCAAAAGGAATACAACAAAATAAAGCAGATGAAAGCCACATCTGCCCAGTGCACCTCATGCTTAAAAAGCCATGGAACGGAATTAAGTAAAAGGATCTCTGGTTGGGTGGCATGGAGGTTGTGTCATCAGTTCACTGGCAACAGTTCTTCAGGGCTGACTCAGAGGAGTGAATTCTAGGAGGGGATCTATGCTGCTCTAGGCTGTGGGGAGCAGAGAGGGCCAACAGCCCCACACTGGGAAAGGCGGCAGAGTGCAAAGGCATTCCAGCTACTTCTGGTCCACACAGGAGCTTCACACACACAAGTGCCTCTGGTAGATCCCACTGTCTTGACACAGGAGCCTGGTAGTGCCCAGGAGCAGCAAAGTGGCAAAAAAACCTTTAGTGGCAGGTAGGTTTTCGCCTTGGCATGTGTCCCTGTGGCAAATGACCTAACCCTCCCTCTTTTTCAAAGCTTTATTTATTTATTGTATGTATATGAGTACTGTATTATGTATTGTATGTATGTGAGTACTCTGTATACTGTCACTTTCTTCAGACACACCAGAAGAGGGTGTCGGATTCCATTACAGATGGTTGTGAGCCACCATGTGGTTGCTGGGAATTGAACTCATGACCTCTGGAAGAGCAGTCAGTACTCTTCACTGCTGAGCCATCACTCCAGCCCGACCTAAACTCCTCTTGACTACTCTAGTATTGACATGCAGTTAGGCACCAATACTAGCACAGGTAGGCCTTGAACTTGGCCTTCAGAATTCTTTCTATATTGTGCATGTTTATGGTATTTTTCAAAAGCAGAATAAGGGCCCATGAGGTGGCTCAGGATGACGCTAGCCAAGACTGAGCACCTGAGTCCTATCCTCATGACCAGCATGGTGGAAGGAGAGGACCAACTTGTATACATTGTCTTCTGACTTCACATGGAACACACTGACACACACACACACACACACACACACACACACGTCTAGAGTAATAAAAATTTTTAAATGATTTATTTGGTATTATGTGTATGTATTTGCCTGTGTGAGTTTATAGGCATCCTTTACACGCAGGGGCCTGTGGAGGCCGGAGGGGATCAGATAACCTGCAACAGGAGCTACAAGCTGTTGTGAGCTACTTAATATGGAAACTGGAACTGACCATGTATCCTCCGTAAGAGCAGTAAGTGCTTCTAACCACCAGTCATCTCTACAGCTCTGTAATTGTTTAAAAGCAGGATAAACAGGCTTTAGAAAGGTCCTGCACTAAACAGCAACAGTGCAGTGTGATCCAAAAGGTTTATATGGACATTTTATGTGGAGCTCTTCCTAAATGATACACTACTGTATCAAGATATAAAATGGTCTCCCTGGTAGGTCTGCTTTCTGTTTCTGTCCCTTCCTCCTTTTTTCCTTTCTCTCTGCCCTTTCTTTTCCAAGAAGATCCAATGAAGCAGCCTGTGCTTGACTGGAAACCCTTCTGCCTCAGCCTCCTGAGAGCTGGGATTGCAGGCACACACCACCTGCTCCTTTGCTGTTTCTTTAAGCTGAATGGGAGCAGGCAGCTTCCGCAACCTCTCCCTGTGCTCACCTCAGCATGTATGTGGTGGAATGTGGCGACTGAGGAACTGACAGTAGGGACAGGCTCCTAACTCATGCTCTGATTCTCCTCCCCTTCCTGGCGTGCAGCCGAGCTAAGCCCAGGCCTGCTTGACCCTTCCCAGCTCCGTTGTACATTGCAGTCATTAACTGTGCAACTGTCCGGTGAAATCAGCAGTTACAAATCAGTACAAGGAACAAGTTTCCTTCTCCTCCACCAGAGTGTCAGCATCAGGCCCAGGACAGAAGTGAGAGAATTTGGGGAGAGAGTAAAGGTATCTTTCTCAGACAGAGAAGAGGATGGACATTGCAGTCAATGCAGAGAGACACTATGGTAAAGCCAAAAAATATTTTCCAGATTGAAAGAAAACAGTAAGCATTGGTCTTAATGGAGGACGAAGAGAGTTGTGTATTGCTCAAATGCGCTGGCTCTTTCTTTCTTTCTTTCTTTCTTTCTTTCTTTCTTTCTTTCTTTCTTTCTTTCTTTCTTTCTTTCTTTCTTTCTTTCTTTCTTTCTTTCTTTTTCTTTTTTCTTTTGGTTTTTTGGAGACAGGGTTTCTCTGTAAAGCCCTGGCTATCCTGGAACTCACTCTGTAGACCAGGCTGGCCTCGAACTCAGAAATCTGCCTGCCTCTGCCTCCCAGAGTGCTGGGGCGCTGGCATTTCTGCTGCTTTTGCAGGTAGGACACTTCTGGGACCACTAGAATAGGGAATAAGTAAGACGAGTTAATGTAAGTCTAAACCCTGTCCTGTCCTTTACTGCGGATAATGCCATGCAGCAGGTGTGAAAGCTACTCTTTGAAATTAAATGGTATAGCAATTAATTTGAAAAATCTGTGCTTGAGTTCCTTGTTCTATTTTGATTTGGTTTTTTTTGACGGGGGTGGTGCTGGGAGCTTTTCCTACCTTGTCACCAGTATTCTACATGGACATGAGCAGTTTGGATGCTTGCGAATGACTTCTTTATAGTTTTACGTCCTGAGTTGATTCAAACAAGCACAATGACTCTGAAGTAGTTTATGTGCTTTACAAGTCTCAAGTCTGAGATGAAATACGGTAATGTGAAAGAACATAAACAGAATTTAGGGTTGTTTCATGAGAAAACAATAATTAGAGCTTTTCTCATTTTCAGAAATTTGCAATAAAGGAAATTTTATTTCAATTTTTAGTAATAAATACATACAACTGATTAAAATAAAAAAAAAACTGGAGCATGGTACTATATAAGGATGGTCGTTTGCCATTAAGATTTTTTTTTTGTTTTTGGGTCTGTTATTTTGCTGCTGTTGTTGTTGTTGTTTTGTTTGTTTTTTTGGAGATAGGGTTTCTCTGTATAGCCCTGGCTGTCCTGGAACTCACTCTGTAGACCAGGCTGGCCTCGAACTCAGAAACCTGCCTGCCTCTGCCTCTCAGAGTGCCGGGATTACAGGCGTGTGCCACTATCAATAAGCTTCCTATCTGGAAAGCCTTTTTGTTCATATATATATATATATATATATATATATATATATATATATATATATCTCACTATACCAAAGAACGATTTCAGTGTAACATTTTCATTAACATACATCACACATTTGATCACCTGCCTCTTCTGCCTTCTCACACCCCCCCCCCATTCTTTTCTCAAGGAGTTTGAATGCCTTATGCACTTATTCCTGAATCTAGATTCTACACGGGAGAGAAAACACACACTCTTCATCTTTCCAAGTCTGGCTTAGTTCACTTATCACAATGACTTTCAGTTTTATCCACATTTTTGTAAATGTTATAGCTTCATTCTTTTTATGGGTAAAACTCCATCATATTCTAAGTTCACCCATTGATGGGCACCTTTGCCGACTCCATATCTTGCTATTGTGACCAGTGCTACTGTAACCATGGGTGTGCATGTCTCTGTGTTCACTGGCTCAGCCTTCCTGGTGTACACACCCAGGGGCGATAATAGCTATGCATGGGTAGCTTTTTAAGCACCCCCACATTGATTTCAATAGAGGCTTGGGCTGCCTTTTTGAGAGTTCATTAAACACACACTCTGGTGAAAAGCCAGTTGGGCAGTTCTCTGAGTAAAAAGCATGTGTGTCCTGTTTAATTCACTGTACTAGGACATTTACTCATTTAAAAAAAAGGAAATAAAATGCTAATGCTTTATTAAATTAGTTGTACCCTTAAGTCTTTCCTTTATTTGTTTTGTGAAGTGTTTAGTTTTAGGGCGATACCCGTGTACACAAACACACCTTCCTGCCTGTGATTCAACAGTGACATCATTCACAGAATAAGCATGTATGGAGCAGTTGCAGTCATTAGGCAAAGAGCCACACTTTAGGCCGCAAGAAGTTATTTTGTTGGGAAGGAAAGCATACTAAACACATACTGCAGCACTGAGCTACATCCTAGCCCAGTGTGGAACTTCTACCAAGGACACAAAATCCAGCCCAGAGAGGACACAAGGTCAATAAAAATTCATGGAGATGACCTTCCCATATGTGCATGTGAAGTGAGTACAGGAGGAGCTTGGGGCACTCCTGATTCTAAGAGATGACTCTAGCTCTAGTTGTTTACTCTCTGGGTATGATCAAGTATGGGACAGTTAAAAAATTCTAGATGGGCTGGCAGGATCACTCAGTGGATAAGAGTGTTCTTCCAGAGGACCAGAGTTCAGTTCCCAGCACATAGAACAGACATGGTAGCTAACAACCATTTGTAACTCCACTTCCAGGAAATCCAATAACCCCTTCTGGCCTCTAAGGGCACTACATGCATGTGATGCACAGACAAACACAGGCAAATCACCCATGCACATAAAGTCAAATAAAAATTTTAAAAAAATTCTAGAGAGTTCCCAAAGAAATAAAAAAAACAGCAAGTAACTCAAAGGCCTGAATGGAGTTAAACACAATTGAAAGTTATTCAAAGGTGTCCAGTGCTCTTCACAAACTGAGGCCCTATAATCCCATGGGAAAATGATAGTAGAAAAACATCAGAAAGTTGCTGTGATGTTAAGTGAGTTCTTTATTCATCTGGGTCTCAATTTCCCTGAATCTGTGAAATGAGATCAGTAGAATGCCACAGAAGCTTTTGCAAGCTAGAGCCCCCATGTTATCTGCTGAGCTTTGGGCCTAAAAGCCACCTCTGAAAGGTAAAGTTACTGCTACACTGTGCATAGCATCCTCATAGTGCTATAGGCTCAGGCCACTTGGTGTACAGCAGAGTGTTACAGGCTCAGCCACACTGTTCACAGAATCCTCAGAGTGCTTCAGGCTCAGGCAGAGCACATCAAGTCTTTGACATTAGCCTTTTTACAGTGGACCAATCCCACATGCATAGGGATTGACATAACCCTAAATGTTACTCTGTTCATGTTTTCAGCAGATAAAGACCTGGGATTTAGCTCCCATACAGATACACCTATGATCTGTAACCTTGCATGCGGCTGGTGCTCATGCACCCACGAACCACTTTCTCACTCCTCCTCCTGTGGAAGATTATCAAGCTATAGAAATCAGAAGGCACACAGGGCAGGAAAGGGGCAGTGTTGTACAGGGAGATGATTTGACATCATTTGCAAGTGATTCAGATAATGTGGTGTTGACAAAGTGGCGCAGACCTGTAATCTCGGCACTTGTCAGGCCAGGGCAGGATGACAGCAAACTCTAGGCTAGCTCGGATTTGAATAATGAGTTCCTGGCTAGGATGGATACTTTAGCAAGACCTCATCTAAAACTATAAAATATAAAGGAGCTGGGATGAGCCCCTCAGTGGTTGAGTGCTCCCTTTGCATACACACGGTTCTAGGTTTAATTACCAGGAAAGGGAATGGGGGGAGTGAGGAGGGAAAAGGGTGGAGGACGAGATGAATTTGCCACTTCTGCATCTAATTAGAGTTTTACTGGCACTTCTGTTTGCAGCTTGCTGGGGATGGGTCAAACAGCTGTTCCAAGGGACCATCTTTTGACCTAAGCCTAGACTCTAATCCTATGCCCATCAGAGTGGCAGACAGACAGATACCTTGGCTACAGTATTTACTTGTCCTGTGGAGCCTCCTGCTGGCCCTGATTTATCCTCACACTCAAGAGATGCCTCATCCTCACTGTGCACACCTCTCCCGGCTCCCACAGAAAGTTATCCCAATTCAAATTAGCCAGTCCCAATGCCTGAGAGGGAGACCAAACTGCCACTCTTTTGAGACTGGTTTCACGGGTCCCCTACACACCGTTCAGTATGGACTCTGACCAGCTGCCAGGGCAGCAGTCATTTAGCATCTGACACCTGTTTCCAGGGCATCTACCTGACTTGAGTCAGGCACTAACAGCTCAGACTCCAACACACATGCTCACCCTGACTGCCCTCTGCCTGGTTTACAGGCTACATTGACCCCCAAGCTGGCCTTCCACAGCCCCAGCTGCTGAGGTAGGGCAGTGAGATGGATTTGTGGAGCATGTCCTGGTCCTGGGCACGACAGAGGCTCACTACCCTGCTAGAGTGATTGCATGGTGTCAGAGGACCATGCTTCTCTATTTCTCAGATCTTTTGTTCGCTCTGCTTGTAAGCACATGTGCAAGCACTGAGATTCATGGCATTGCACATAACTCTGTACTTAGAAGCTTAAATGAAGAGGCCTCTTAAGGACTCCTAACATCCTGTGTGATCAGCAAGTTACAAACAGCAGATGAGACATTTCCAGCTTTCTTTCAACTGCTCATTCAACTTTCATGATTGAAATATGCACTGCCATTTGAATTTCTAGGTCTGTGTTTTTAATTACTCCTTTCATAATTACATAAACATGCATATATACACTTTGATCATATTTCCTCCCCTTTACATGCTCTTTCCTACTTCCTCTGTGTGTGTGTATGGATGTATGTATGTGTGTGTGTGTGCATGTGTGTGTGTGTGTGTATGAGTGCACAAACATGTTCCATTGCATTTAATTAGAGATGCTTCTGTGGGCATAGGTTTGGGGGCAGTTAGTAGACTTGAGTCAGGACAATAGAAGAGGCTACAGCACTGAGGAAAGTAAACTCCTCTCCACCAGTATTACTATTACATAATGCTTCATTATTGTCTAGATAATGTAGGGGTAAGAGGGATTTTTAATAATTTATTTTTGTTTTATGTACATTGGTATTTTGCCTACATGTCTGTGTGGGAGTGTCAGAACTTGGAGTTAAAGAGAGCTGTGAGCTGCCATGTGGGTGCTGGGAATTGAACCCACATCCTCTGGAAGGGAAGTCAGTCACTGAGCCCCAAGATAAGAAGGATTTTTGTTTTTTTTTGCTAAGATTTTTTCTTTTCCCTTCTCTCTCTCTTTTTTCTTTTCTTTCTTTTTCTCTTTCTTTCTTTCTTTCTTTCTCTCTCTCTCTCTTTCTCTCTCTCTCTTTTTCTCTTTCTCTCTCTCTTTCTCTCTTTCTCTCTCTCTTTCTTTCTTTCTTTCTTTGGCATGGTTTTTGTGTAACCCTAGCTGTCTTGTCTTGAACACTCTGAGTAGACCACGTTGGCCTTGAACTCACAGAGCTGGGCTAGCAGCCATCTGCCTCTGCCTCCTGCATGTTGGGATTGAAGGCCTGAGCCACTATGCCCCTGATTCAACTGTGAACTGGTCACTGAAGCTAATGAAAGGATTGTTGTCTACTTATTCATGTTCCCAGAGACTGTAGCATCTGTGACTCATCTCTTCCCTTTTCCTGTGAGGGAGGGAGACCCTTTCCCCTGTGAGTAATTGTTAATACAGACGAGTTCCGTGTGTTCTGAGAACCCTGCAACCTTGTTTTATGTCATTGAATCTCTTTGTATAATGTGATATTTTAAAATAATTTTTTTTTTTGGTGGAGGATCATGTTGTGCTCCTCACACCTGGGAAAGGAAAGCAGACTGATCCACTCACAGATTTTAAACTCATTTTTAAGCAGCAAGCACCACAGTTAATCCATTTAACACATTTTCATTGTGCCCCTATTAAGATAGGTAGCAATAGCCTTATGACTTGAAGAAACGTTTTTGTCATTGTTAGAGGGATCATGCAATCTTCCAGGATGAGAAGCAAGTTCTGTGCCAAGTCTATGCTACCTCTGGGGCCCACGCACTTTCTGGGCCTAGGAGCGTCACGGCATGGGATTGAGCTGAGCTAGCTGCCAAAGCAACCTCTGGCAAGCTGTGGAGTATCTGTGTGCCTCAGTTTCTCTGCTTGGGAAGCTACCACAGGGACAACCTCAGGGGTCCTCGGGAAGGTCAGCGTCACTCAGGAATGTGAGTGCTTAGTCTGACTTCCGGAGAGCAGCCTTCAGCTGTGCAGTGAAGCGCACCTGCCACCTCAGTGATTTAGGACGACTGCTTGAGCTCAGGAGTGTGAGGCCAGCTTGGGCAATATAGCGAGACTCCATTTCAAAACCAACCAACCAACCAACCAACCTGCCCCACGAAAACATAAAAATGGATATGATTCTGTTTAAAATGGTCTTAGTGACATTTACAAATTAAGACCATTTGATGTCTTTATATATAGTGAAACTGTTAGCATTTTTTTAACTATGTAGCTTGAGGCCATTTATGTGTTTTTATAATATTTCTCTAGAAACATTTAAACACAGGCAGGCGCTTGTTTCTGGGTTTTTATTTATTTATTTTTGGATTTGGTTTTTTTTTGAGACAGGGTTTCTCTGTATAGCCCTGGCTGTCCTGGAACTCACTCTGTAGACCAGGCTGGTCTCGAACTCAGAAATCTACCTGCCTCTGCCTCCCACAGTGCTGGGATTACAGGCGTGCGCCACCGCCACCGCCACCGCCCGGCTCAGGCGCTTGTTTCTAAGGCTCTGTCCTCACTACCTCCCTTGGTGCCCTTCCTTCCGCAGCTGCTGAGCACAGCAGGCTGTCTCCACTCCTTCCCACTGTCACAAGGCTCCTGTCTCACCTGGAGAACTGGCCTAATGGTGCATTCTCTGGTGTTACTCTTCCCTTCAGTTATTTCCCATCTGGCTTCCTCTCTCTCTCTCTCTCTCAGCGTCATCCCCTGTGCTTCTAATGATGGTGATGATTACGAAGCTCTCGTCAGGATGAAATTCCAGCTCGACAAGGTGTAGTTAATAATTCACCGGCTTCACTCACCTGGTACATGTCTCTACACAGGGCACACATGGTGGGTGAATCCAAGATGAGAGGAGTCTCCAACAGACACCGATGAGTCTCAGCAGAGCGCAAGGAAGCTGTGGCTCCCCCCCTACCCCCCCACCCCCGCCCGCCCACCCCTGCAGGGATATAGAAAGCAGCCAGGGACAGAAACTTCTCTGAGAGCAAGACACCTGTAGCAGCTGATGAGGTTGTTAGGCAAGCAAGGCAAGTAACCCAGTCCAGGCAACGGGAACACAGCCAGGATGGGAGTTTCCAGAATGAGTCACATGTGTTTATAGCTCCTCGGTGCAGGTAAGGTGGTTAGATCCAAGCCCAAGCTCCCGTCTCTCCCTGCGAGCACTTTTGGAAATAGCGCTGATGCTGGATATCTGAGACAACCAAGGTGACGCCTGTGTCAGCAGTGGAGGTGAACTGGCTGTTGGCACTCGCTTACCCTTCAGGGGCAACATCAGATCCTGTTTTGTGAATGTGGTTGGACTCAGCCAACCGAGGGCACCTTAGCACATCCTTTATGCCCTGTACTAAAGGGCACTGGGTCCATATGTCACATGTGAGAGGCCTGCTCTTTTTCTTGGCATGAGACATCTCCTCTGATCTCAGGATTCACCTGCAGCCCTGGAACACTTCATGTGTGTTTGTGGTATATGCATGTATGCATATGTATGGGTATATGTGCAGGTGCACATGCACATAGAGGTCTAAGGTTGACATCAGGGGCCTTTTGTGGATGCTTTCAATTTATATATTCTCTTGCTTAAAGCCAGAGCTTGCTGATTCATTTAGTCTATCTAGCCATCTTGCTTGCAGCTGATCTTGGAGAAAACATGTCCCTGAAATGTTAAGACACACTGAAATCCACACACTCTAGAGTGCTTTGGGATATAAATATTAAGTGTGGTTTTCTTTCCTTGTCTTGCTGGTTTGTGAGGACAGAGCTGTGTCCGCCTTGTTTATGACGACAACCCTGATACTTAGGAAACACGGTTTGAAGACCAGAGATCACACATATATCTTTCACAGGTTCTCATTGAGTTTGCACGAAGATATTCACCAGCACAGGAGGGTACACAGTAGATGCGTGTCTGCATTACCAAACCTGCCATGTCTTTTGGACCTGTCATTTTCACTGTGACTGGGATGACAGCATGCACCATCCCTGCTTCCTGTGGCTCCTCCAGAAAACTCCAGCCTTTTCCATTTCCTTTCTGCCACTCCTCAGCAGTAAGTCCCAACCAGGAACATTCCTACTCCCTGCCTCTCCTGCGACCTTCCTAGTTTCCCACACTTGTAGTCTCCTGAGACATCCTCAAGTAACACAGTCCTTGTCATAGCGATGAGAATACAGGGCAAGACTGTGCTGTGCATGGGGGCGCTTATTGAGAAGTTGTTACCAGCTACACTGTCAGCAGGCTGCGGCCAGCTGCAGCCAGCTGTGGCCAGCTGGGGGAGGCACCTTTCCCACCCCTGAAGCTCTTTCTTTAAGGCCTAGTTCACCCTTCTCTTACCGCCCACCTATCTTCCTGCTTCACCTGGCAGAATTCCTCTTATTCTTCAACCCTCTGGTGTTCTAGATCTTGACTTTTATTCTGCTCATGCATTTGGGTATGATGAGGCTGGAAAGGTTTACGTGGGAAAAGGATGGGTCAATACGACTTTCTTCTGGATTAGGACTAAACTCTGCTGTCCTTTCCTAATGGCTAATGGTTAAGCAAATGACTATAGAAGAATTTCTACTTGGCACCAAGACAGGGAGCATGGAGGCTGCGGATACCTTCACTCACCTTTGACTGCGCCCGCCCACTCACAGGTACGGTACAGTCTCTTCTGTTTCTGCTTCATGACAAAGTGCTTAAGTGCCTCTGCGCAGCACCCTGGGGTGCCCCCACACAAGCAGGCACACCCCTGTTCTCACTGCATTCCCCATCTCTCGCCTTCTGCAGCACTTCCTTCATCGCCAGCCCACAGAGAAATGTCAGCTGGTTCTGCCTCACCCAAAGGTGACATGAGCTGCAAGCACCCCAAGCAGCTCACGTTGGCTTTGAGACTCTCTAGGGGTGAGGGTGGGGCGGAAACCACACCCCACCCCACTCCCATGTCACAGACCTTCCAATCTCCAAAAGACACCTGCACTCAGGAGAGCCTTATCCAAATCCCTACCCAGTCACACTGCTGATGCAGTCTTGTGCTGGTAACCTTATCCCGCACTTGTATAGAAGGGCTGGCTGTATGTCAAGCATGCCTTTTAACTCTCAGTGTCTGGATGCTGCCAAGGGTTAACTCAGTCTTAATAATACTAAGAGGCTAGGCTTCATGTTTTACACACAGATTGACCAGTCTAGAGGCCATACCTTAACAACCTCCTAGACCTAGGTCAGACTCTACCAAGCAACTACATGCACCTGCTATGATAAAGGGCTGAGTAGCAGACAACAGGGGACAGCTCTATGCCCCCACACTAGCTGATCCCAAACCTTCCTACTATGCCTCATCTAATCTTTCCTGAAGAAACTACAATAAAGGCTCCTGCATACCTTGTCTGTCCCCCTCCCCTCTGCTTTCTGGTATTTCCTCATATGGCCTCCTGGGATGTTGTGGGACCCCTTCCTCTTCAGAACTGTGAGCAGTAAACTATTTTTCTTATGAACACCTGCAGATCTCTTGGCTCCACCCTACCTAGATAACTGTATAATTAACATTTGAGAACACAGTCTTCCTCTGCTGTCTCCAGCAGTAGCCGCCGGGGCCTCTATAGCAGCTGACCTCATCCCATTACCCCCAGACTCCAATAGCAAAGGGAACCTTGGGCTCCT